>NC_087559.1:9495984-9799015 GCF_036250125.1 Pseudopipra pipra
CTCCACAACATTTGCAAGTTGGTAATCACCTGAGACCAAGAAGCAGTTTTAACTTACTGAGCAAGTGACTTGTAGTTGCTGCTGCTGCCCTTGCTCTTGGGGTGTGGGCTGCTGCTGTTGCTGCTGCGGGTCCCATATGTGCACTGTCTGTGCCGTGTTCTGGTATGTCCCTGCCACAGCCTGCACTGCCACTGGAATGTGGATGTTGCCATTCATAAACTGTGCTGGAAAGATTGAATTAGCAAGAGTCTGCACCACTTCCTCGTGAGAGTTCTTCACTACTGAAGTACTTCCCACCATCTTATCCTTGTCATCTTCCAGCTTCACGGTAGCCAGCGTCGTTGGTGAGCCACTGACGTGGACGGCATTGTAGGCCTCCTGAGGGATGGCAATGTGGGTTATGTTTTGCTGCTGAAGGTCACCACGTGGCTGAGCGGAGTAAACAGGGATGGTCCAAGTCTCTCCAGTGGGGCTAGTAATGGTCCCAGTGGCACTGTACAGGTGGGCACTGTCCACCGTTAACAAGTCTGGCCTTAAAGAGACGTAACTTTGCTGCTGGCCCTGAGGAATGGCCAGCACTGTGGCAACCGGCTGCCCTGAAATAGCATATGACACAGTAATAGGCATATCCACTTTACGTTTCTTCACTGGCTGAAGGACACTGGCAGAGCTGATCCGCCTCTCTCCCTCTCGTGGGGAGCCTTGTTGAGAAGGTGGAGGTGACAGTGCCCCGACTGTTTGGATCTGTATCTGCTGGCCACCAGTAATGGCCTGTCCTGCCACAAGCTGGGCCTGGATCTGCTGGTGTTGTATGTGTTCCTCCTGTAGCTCTGCAGCCTGGATCTGTTGGGCAGTCTGCACATGCTGCACTTGGATCTGAGCCGCCTGCAGCTGCGATGGGCTGGGGCTCTGAAGAGATTGACTCTGTATTGTCTGGGATGCCTGCTGCTGAGCCTGGCCTTGGATCTGCACTTGGACCTGTATTGGCTGCTCCGAAGCCTGATGGACAGAGAGCTGCGGAGAGAGCTGCTGGGCGGAGACCTGCTGTGGTGACTGCTGGACCTGGACCTGAACCTGCAACGACACCAACCCAGCAGTTAGAGATCAGCAAACGTCAGCGATTCAACAGAGACAGTCCATCACTGAAGATTTACGATTCCATACATTAATCCATGAGTAAAGATCTCAGGAAAATGAAACCAAGTTATTCCAGAAATGCCTGGTTGATAACAGCAATATAGTAGATGTGTTTGCTCAGCATTGCACAAGACCACACTTCTCAGCACAGACAGAACAGCACATGAGCTACATCTCCACCCTCAAAGCTCTGTGGGCTCAAGCCAATAGATTGCATCCCTGGAAGCCAAAAGAGTCTTCAGACCTATCTGCATTGCTAAAATGTTATTTCAGCACAGGCCTTGCAATAGCAAGACTTTAAGGTCACACACATTACAACCGCAGGAGCTCACCTCATTCTTACCATGCTCTAAAGATTGTTTTACTACTTCCCACCCCAGTCCCCAGATGGATGCAAGATCACTTACAGGCAGTAAGAAATATGGGTAAGTCAAAAACAGCAGTTGGCTCTACATAAAGCACAGGAATATTACTTCTAAACCAACCACTAATAGTGACACCACACTAGCAGGTGTCCACACAGAAGGCTGCAAGTTCAACCTTAACCTCTGTCATGCGCTAAGGGCCAACCCCGCAGCATTTGTTTTTTAAACTTCAGAAGTATTTTTTTGGCAATTATAATTAAAATCAATCTTTTTTTTCATTATTTACTTATTCCATTTAATACCATTTATTGTCCAAACTACTCAGTTGTATTTTCTAGCTCGTGCACTTACACAATGCTGAATAACACACACAAAACATGTTGACTTGATTCCAAACCAGTTCCTTTCATTTCAGGGAAAAAAAATAAATCACACCCTCTCACATCGATGGTCATTTGTCCAAGGTCTGTCACAATATCTAGCAGCAGCCCAGGGGTAGACTCAAAGCCAGGAGTCAGAGGTATTGCTTCACATCTCAAGCCCCAAAACCAACTCCGTTTGTATCTTCACTCGCAGGGTGCTGAGGTCTGAGCTCTGCTCTCCTTTCCAGACACTTCTTCACTGACTCACACTTACACAGGTGCTTCGTCACATCTGCCTTGTCCTAGAAGTGATATCCCAGGTTCCCATGACCATCTGCTTCTCCAGGCTTCATTAATATCTTATCTTAAGGCAGGGAATTAATTACTCAACACCTCTCTCCAGAGCCAACACGGACTTATTTAGTTGCAAAACTGTATCTTCCTACTCACGCTCTCTCACCTTTTTCTACCTCACTCCCTGGAGCTGGTCAGGCTAACATGGCATTTGCACAGAGATGCCACACTAGTCAACCTGACAATACTAAAAAGAACTACCATGCACATCTGCACTGCACAGAATCTCACTTCCCAACATCACCTCTAAGAAGTCTTGAAAAATGTTAAGAACTCATTTACAGCCAATTAAAGAGCTGCTAAGGAAAAAAGTGGGGTTGAAAAATGCACCACTTGCGAGCCAGTTTTATAAGTCACCTCCTGTTAAGAATTAATTTATTTCCAGGAAGAATAGGGTACAGTTCCTTCTGGGAACTATGTGCAGTATACTGTAATCCTGATGACGTGGACTATCTATAATAATTTCCTGCAAGGTAACAAGAAACATGTAACCTTATGTCAGCATGACAGTTTAAAAAGCTGCATCAATGAGTGATCTGATCAGGCAGTCAATTGAAAAAGAAAAGTCATCTATGGAATGTTTCCTCCATTCTATTTGATATCATACTGCCTTGCATCATGAGTACTGCCTTGGGCAAACAGGCCCAAGCATGGATCCCAGGTAAGAGTTCAGTTTAAGAAAGCCATATGCAGTCATATCCCTAAGGCAAGTATTCTCTAAAATATTCCATTTAAAAAAAAAATCACTAATACAGTTCTTAGGATTAATTTAAGTCCTTGTTCAAAAGATTACCTGGGAGGCAAAGGTCAAAGACTGCACAAACTAAATGCATTACTGCACTGATTTATTTTCAGTTTCAAACCAGAAACACTTGCTTTATCTGCTAGGATTCAAAATCACAGAAACAGACAAACACATCATTTGCCCTGTGCTTCTGCAATGCTTTCAGAATTTGCACAGGTTGACTTAGAGCACCTTAAAAGTACCTCCACCTTCTTTCCGTACACAATTTTATATTACAGTTCCTGTTAGTGCTGTAACATATATAAAGGAAATAATTTTTTTTCTGCTAGCAGTAAGAATTCAAAGTCTGCTCCTGCACTGAAACAATTTTATCACAAGTGCAATTAGAAAGGTAATGGAATAGGTGAAAGCAAGAGGCATCATCAGTAAGAGGCCTGGTCTAAGAACAAACATGACAAGAGAGCATTTGCTCCCTTCTGCTTTTGTAGAAGAGATCGTTTCAGTTTGAAGAGACTTACACAGATCATCTTGTCCAACTGCCTGGTTGCTCCAGGGCTGACCATAAGCTACAGCTCTGTTGTTAAGGGCCCTGTCTAAATGCCTCTTAAATAAGGACGGGTCTAGGACAACAACCACCTCCCGGAAGCCTCTTCCAGTGTTTGACTATTCTCTTGGTAAAGAAATGCTTCCTAATGTCCAGCCTAAACCTCCCCTGGCACAGATTTGAACAATTAACCATTTCAGAGCCTGAGCCTACAGTCTCTGAAAGTCACAGGCAACTTCCCTCACTTTCAGTAGCTGAGCAGTCATGCCCTGGGGCCCTATGATACTCCTCAGGACTAAATCCTATCGCCTACAACTGCGATGTCTTGCTACTGCTTTAGGGCCAACCCTGTTATTGTTAACACCCAAAGAATGAGTCCAGACTCAAACAAGATGAAGAAGTCAGACTCTAGAATCACTTGAAGTTCTCCATGCTGCAAACTGCAGACATCATGCTTCTGATGAGACTCTGCTCCTATGTAAAAGAATATTGGAGTTCTACCTACCATGCATTACACATCCCCTGTGAATTACATCCATTTTTAACAACTGTATCTTGCAGTAAATCCCTCCTTATGTTCAAGTAGGTTGTACCCAGGAGTGCTAAAAGCATTAATTTCAAATTTACAGGCTTCACCCAGTCTGAGATCAGAGCTTCTTACATTGACCTCATTGTCCTTTTTTTCCTCAGATAGCAAGTTAGACAAAGAATTACACTAAACTTCAGCAGCAGATGATTTTTTTAAAAGACTCTGTACAAAGAGGAATGTTTTAAATTTACAGGCCAAGACCAACAGGGAGGACCTTAAATCTTCACTTTATGCTGAAGATTAAAGCAAAACCGTTATGCTCAGAATTCCTGGGTTATACTGGTGCAAGACAGGAATATACCAAGTTACCAGTACTGAAAAACTACTTATTGCCAGAAGTCTGGATCCAGCAGCATGAAAAGAATCACTTCCCAGCAGACTACTATCACACAGAAATGCCTTTTCACCATAAAGTAACTAGAAGCTGGATCAAATACTAGCTGACTAGAGAATCAAAAGCATTAGAAATCAGCTCTGTATTGTAACAGGAAGGTAGCACTAAATTTTTAAGATTTCCTTAAATGAAATTTACTGTCACATTAAGATCAAAAACATATTCTGTCCTCAACTGAGCACATGCAAAGAGTCAATAAGTAACTCCACGAGCATGAGAACAGCTGAAGCCTGGTTGCCAAAACTTTTTTTCCTCATGGTTGATAGACAAACTTTCAAGTAGGATTCATAACACATCTGCCCTGTGCAGATTCTCTGCCCAAAAAGGAATCAAACTGCAGAACTGCAGTTCTGAAACAATTGAGATTTCCTTTGCTTGGTAATTCTTTCATCTGTGGACTGACTGGATAACCTAACTCCAAATGAGCACATACCAATCCTTTCCTGCATGGATTTTCTGATATCTAGCTTGCCCTGGAGCACCTGACATGCTCTTAAATGCCTCTTTTCACAAAGAGATCTTGATTTCTGAGGCTACATTTACAGTAGAAAGTGGTAGTACACACCAAGAACAGACCTCAGAGCAAGACTGAAGACATATTAACAATGTCCACACTATACATTCCAGAAGACTATTTCAAATTTAGGTCTAGTCTTGCCCACTAGCCAAGTTTGACAAACAAACGTCGAGACACAAGATGGCATCTTCCAGCTTAGTTTCGACTGGAAGGAACTCAAAGTGACAGGCTCCAAATGTACAAGAGGTAAGAAGGGGCAGGTGGCCAACTTGCTATGAGAAGCATGCTCCAAATCCCTCCCAGAAGTAATGTGGGTGCATCTCAAACTTCCCAAATGAAGTCAAACACTTGGACAAAAAGTTATGAGAGCGTGAGAAGAGCAATCTCAATTTTTTTAGCCCAATTTAAGGACAGAAGGCCTAAAACACACTTTCTTCAACAACAGTCCTAAGCTAAAGAGAGTCCAGCACTAAAAACTAACACTGTAACAAAGAAATCCTTCTAATATTACACCAGAAAGTGTATGTGCAAGTACAAAACAGATTTAAAGTATAGAGTAAGTGAAAAGACTGATCAGTGAAATAGCAGGAAATGTTGGAACTTGTTATTTAACTACTTTACAGGAAGTCCTTTGCTATCTAAGTAAACAAGGTCTACAGGAAGGGTACAAGTTAGCTTTTCAGAACAACTGCCAGATAGATTTTTCACCCCAGATTTTTCCTCTGCTCATTCACCAATATCAGAGAGAATTCCATCAGCCAAATTGGGTGTGTTTGAACAGTTACAATATCAAGATTATGCTGTCAAGCTGTACATTGGGAAGGGATTTAGGCCTAAGAGACAGTTAAAACAAATGAACCAAGAATCTCTCCAACAGAAGCCTGCTTCCATATACAAGTAAGTGCTACCTTGAAAACACCACTCTTGACTATAACCACTCTTTGAAGGGTCCCACTCAGCCCAAGCAAATGCTAATTAATACCTGATGCTACACTAAAAACATACTGGCATGTTTTTCAAACATAAACAAATAGGAACCCTACCTCCAAGTCTTAACTGAAAGGTATTTTACGTAGGCATTTAATCATTCCCTATACAATTCTGTGATTTGCTCACCTCTACCATCCTCCCCTCAAGCCCTGGCCAAGAAACTCTTGCCACCCAGACATCAGCCTGTTCATAAAAAGCTGAAACTGAGGATCTTCCCCATATGCTTCCCAAGCAAAGAGGCTTTCTGTCCTCTGATATTACTTCAGTTAAACCTTCCCATGGAAGAGGAAGAGGCACAAGAGGTTCACTGACCTCTGTGGAAACACCATATTCAGTAAGCAAGTCAGCGCTGACACCTCTTCCCCCTGGCATCATCAATTCGTGGCCTCATCGCACAGGACCAACAAGCAACAATCTCATCAAAGGCAGGGCTGATAAAACTCTTACCTAACTGGAGCAAAACACAGCCCTTCCCAGCCACCCCCTGATGCAGCACAGGTTATGACAACTTGACATATTAAACTATTTCTTAAGATCACTAATGGCACCGCTGTGGTACTGGGTGTGGAAGGAGCTCCAGGACACTTGAACTGTAGCACTGACTAGTGTATATAACCCAACAGTTGCATCCACTCAGCCTTCAAAATAAACATTTGGCAACACTCTGTTGAACCTTTTAGGCAAGAAAATCTTGAGGTGGCAACTTCTTCAAACAGGAAATTTATTTTGCCAGGATAAATAAAAGCAGCAAGCAGTCAAACACTGTCTTTGATTGTCCACAGCAAGTAAAACCTAGGATGAAACCTGAGCGCTGTCTATCACTACGATCATAAGGTTGTCATTAGCACTTGCGACCGTGAGGTCATCTGACTGGTCGTATTATTAGCCACCTTTAGCAGCACGGTCACGCTGCCAGACATAAGCACAGTCATTCAAAGGGTCTTCCACTGATCTGCAATTGGATTAGCAAGAACTAAACAGATTATCAAGTCAAGTACTGGGATGACACAAGTTTAATCAAAAGCTAAGAGGCTTCGGCAGATGACCAAAATTTGTCATAATACAACACAAGCAGTATTTTAGCAGAGGGAGCCAGCTGGACCAGGTGTACTGCTCTACAGGAACTGTCACTCCCCAGAGCTACAACAAAATCCAGCTTTATTCAGACCCTGTGCTCTGCCACTGCTGCCACAGTGACAGTCCAAAGACAAGTGAACACTAAATCATGGGTTTAACGTAAATCATGTCTCAGTAACAAATCCTGATAGACAGAAAAACACTCTTGTAAGGGGGTAAAGACATTCTTCTCCACTCTATTCTTGCAGAAAAACTTCAAGATAATTCTGAGCTAGCTGCTCAAATACACCTGAGTCCAACTGCCCTGCTAATGCACAAAAGCTGCAGCCATATCTAGTACCAGATGTGCCACAAAGTGTTCTGGGGGGTTGTAACACCCTGAAGTGAGCAGCAGGGTAGGCAACACAAACACTAATTATGATCTGTACTGACAGATGGGAAAGCGGACATCTAAAAGCAGAGGCACATCAAAACCAAGTAGGAGATAGTAGACAACATTCTTTAGGAAAAACTGCTGAAATCTTGACTTTCATCAGAATTTTTTCATATTCAGGGTGCAGGCCATTCAGTTTAAAAATCAGGAACAGGTGCTGGCAGCAACTCTATGCTTATTTCCAAGAAGGCCAGGTTATTTTTCTCTGGAACATATGATATATGACCTCCCTCTCTACCTCTGTTACTAGAACACTTGCAAGGGTCAAGGCTGAATTTTGAGTAGTTCTGAAAGGAGGCAGCAGCAGGAAAAAAAATGAGGGGAAACAGAAAAGAGGTTCCTTTTGACTTTTACAATTGGTTTGGGGGCCTTCCACATCTTCAAGGCTGAGGCACTCAAAAGCCAACCCTCCTAGTTCTTCCACTGAAAAACAAAACTGCTTCCAGAAAACATAGTAGCTGGCAGAACCAAAACCACTCTTGATCAGTTTTAATAGTCTCATGCAGAGATCCAAGTCATGCCTGCAAGACTAGAGGCTTTTGTTGTTCAAAAGCCTTTCAAGACAAGTTATTGTAGGGCAACAGGTTACAAAAGTTCCAGTTAAGCATTCATTTACTCAATAGAGAGTAACTGGACATGAGTTACCAGTGAAGGAGGTAAGTTTGTCTTTGCTGTAGGATAAAAGCACACAAGTGAGCTGTTAGCACAAGTCTACTGCACTGCACCAAGTTCACACTACCTTATCTCCAGTCATTTGTGACTCCATACCCTCATTTGTTGTAAAAGAAGAGCTCACAGCTTTACATTCTGCTACAGAGGGCAGAAGTGTATCCAAATTACAGTTGTAGACAGAGTTCAGCTGTTTGGAGATATATCATAAGAAAACCTTAGTTCTGCCACCTATGAACTCTTCAAATTACAAAATGTGTCTGAGGACAAAAGCAGTTATCTTAAGTTATACATTTGGGGTTTTTTCCCCTCTGGTGTTGGATTTTCTCATTTAATATTTAATAAAATACCTAATGTAATACCTGCTAAAAAAACGTAATTAAGACAACTCCCTCCACTGTGCAAAAGGATGATCTACCTTGATGCATGTGCATATATGGAGTTCCTTTCCTGAAGCGTATCATCCCCTGGTTCATATCCTAAGTTGACTCCCTTGCATTTCCCCCTCACTTAAAAGCCAGTTCAAGAAGGACAACTTTTAGAATGTTCAAGTAAAATCACTTAAAAATAATTGATTTCGTAAAAAGAAAAAAAATCCTGAAGGCAAGTTAGATCCCATGGCCACCCTGAACAACCAGATAGTCAGACAGGCAGAGGAGGGTGGTATTTATAGCAGCTTCACAGCACAAGGCTTCGGGAGTTGTGCACACGCCAGAACTGCCGACCATTTCTCCAATAGGTGACACCACTCCATTGCTATGTACGCCATTCCTCCTACAGCGGGGCATGAGGGAGGCACAGTCAAGAGAGAAATTTACTACCACATTCCTTAAATGAAAGGAAAATAGTGCTGTTCTATATAAAGTTAATTGGTCCTGCCTCTGAAGTACTTGTCTGAGGCTTCAGGTTAGGCAGCAGCTGGCTCTGAACACTACTCCATGGGTTAGCAAGTCATATATACATTTAGAGATGATTTTGGACACTTACCTGGACTTGCTGGGGTTGCTGAACCTGTATCTGCTGCTCTGGCTGAGTTTGCTGCTGGATACTGGTTGTCACAGGACAAGCAAGTTCAAGCAAAGACCCAGCCACCTCTGTGCTGTCCGTGTAAATGCAGTTGCCACCCTGCTGATACACCATTGTGGTAGTGGCCGTCTGCTGAAACTCCTGCAGAGCTTCTGGCCCCTTGGAAGCCAGGGAGTCTAGAAACTCCTTCATCCTGTGCTGGGGGATCGTTCGTGCCTTCACACGGATGTATTCTTCAAAGGAAATGGTGTTCTCCAGAGAATTATTCATATTGCAAGGTCCTCAGGGTTCCTTTAAGGAAAGAGAAAGTAAAAGTCTTAACTACAGCACTCCGTTGACACAAGGATATTCCTAACTCCAGTAACTAATTTCTCATCGCAAGTACTGTATGAAAACTGGCAAACATGCACAGCCAGATGCCCAAGACAGATGCTTTAGTTTTATGAGGCATCTTGTGCTACTACACATTTCTCAGATTAACCCTTGGCAACTCAGGGGAGTCTGAACGATACCTAGGTGGGACTGCAGAACTATTCACGGAGCTCACTGCCTTGTAAACTCTCCCAGCTCTGTACCTCACCCAGACCAGGCGAGTCCCGTACCACACAAATCCAGTCGCACATTCCATTTGTTTGCAGCATGCACTATTAGCAACAGAGGCTCAGAAATCAATATCTGTGGCCCTGCTTTGCAGCCACAGAGGTGGAGAACCGAGCAGTATGTTCTATCTGGCCATGCAGTGCTATTCTAGGCAGCTAATGGAAAGCACAAGGGAAGAGCAACAGATGCAGCATTCGGCCCATCGCTGTTAGGACTAGGGCAGCCTTATTGATTTGAACAGAGCAAGCAAAAGGAGAGCGCTGGAATCAAGAGATTCCTCATATAGGGAACTACACACACAGAGAAGCAGAGCTCTGGAAATGACAAAGGCAAAGGCAACAGCATCATCAGTTCTTGATCTCCTTTTAATATGGGAAGAGGTTAACATGAAACATGCCATGTATGAAGACAAAAGAGACAGAAGTAGTAATCAGATGATCAAGGAGGAAGTGAAAGCAAAGAAAAAACCACCACCACCAAGAATGACTCCACCTGAGAACATCAGACAGCTCTAGGGTATACTCTGACAGCACTCTTCTCTTATTGACTTATCTTGTTTAAACCCACAAATTGTTTTTGCAGTGAGTATACTGGTTGTTTCTAAGGCACTAATTAGCCTTGATAAAGCATAAATAGATTTGAGCTAAAACATCATCAGATACTGAGACAGTTGGGAAAAGAAGTGAAACAGCACAAGATTAGGACTAGTAGAGGTGATTCAGCACTACTAGATCAAGCTGCATAAAGGAGGAAAAATGGACAGACATAGCTGTGTACATTATGACAGTAGTTCTAAAGAGAACAGGTACAAAAGCAGAACTTTATGTATCCTTTTACCATGATTTAACAAAGCAGAACCAAGACAGAGATACATGGTTGAACGTAAGACTGCCAAAGCCTGTGTGGAAATGAGAGTTAGCTCTAGGCTTTCCCTGGCACTCAAGCAGACTGCACAAGTCCAGCTTCAATCATCATCAAAACCTGGGAGAGCTGGAGCAAATACTAACCCCTTTCTGTATTATGTGTCAGCAGTCCAAACTCATAGCAGTTTTTGTTTACATGGAGGTTCATGGCTAGTGCATTGGACCAGCCTCACAGGAGAAAAGAATTAATATCAAAGGTAAGGGGAACACACATGAGGCAACTTACGTTCTAGCTATAGTTTCTGGATTCACTAAGCTACATTTGTTGCTGTATGAGATTACTACAGAAAATATTCTTAAAATATGCAGAAACGTTTAGTAAAAAGCACCAGTTAACAGTGTTTCCTTAGCAAATCCAACAGCTCTGTAAATATCAGCATACAGAAGCTCCTGTAGAGCCCACAGCTGGACAGAAAAACAACTCTCCTGCCTTTAAGAGACACTGGTCTGACACATTTTCGAGGCAACTCTGTGTGACAGAGCCAGTAAGACTGTTCACTCCTCCAGGAGTACTAAGTATTAAGAGTACTTTACACCACTATAGGACACGTTAATCTTTTCCCAAGTGTGAAACCAAGGGAGAACAACATTGTTAATGCATCTGCAATGACTCAGACAAGACCTACACCAAGTCTTGTGAATGTGTTTTGCATCTAACTGTGAGATGCTGTTACACGCTCTGAGGCTGGAAAACAGATTTTGAGTGATTAACTTGTCCCAATTTTTTACTTGGAACTTGCAAGCACTTGACTTCAATATTTCAGTGAGGCTTTCAGAATAGCATCATCATTTTCCATGTCCACCCTGAGGAGCACCAGCAGACACAGCTTTGAGAGGGAAGACTCTTCTGAGAAATAAGCCTCAAGGATGCCACGCTGGGATCCCAGACGTGAACATCACAGGTGCTGTTTGAGATCACAGGCTCTCTGACAGCCAGCTGCTGCTGAATAGGATGGGCTCACCTCTCCCAGGTCCTGCCTTCTTCCTTGCTCCTGTATTGGTGCTTATTATGTTATAACAGCTCAGGGGATAGCTATCCACCTTCTGTTAATCTTATCAAAAGAAGAGAGGGGAGAGGTCAGCAGGGCCGCTGTTTCCAACGACAGCTATCCATTATCCCTCACTTATGCTTTTGGAAGTCCAACCCTTCTGTCACAAGCTGCTCACAGGTCCATCATTCTCCTGCATAGCAGAGACCAGAAGCCACAAGAAACCCAGAAGCACAAGCAGCAAGCCCAAAGATTAAGGAGAGGTCCACCACCAATCATCACCTACCTCTTCTAACCACCAGGAAGCAGAACAAACAGCATAAATTTCTTAGATACAAATCCTCAACCCTGCTCAGCTGCTCCATCTTAATTAGTTCTTATTAGCATCAAAATCAAGAGCCTACTAGGCCAGTCTTCCCCTACTAGTAAATCTTCCTCTGTCACAAGGAATCTTTCTTTTCCTCTCTCCTAGCATGCAAAAAAAATTTTCCTTTATATGTGCTTTAAGTTACCACACTGAGAGCCACTAATACCTCAAACAGTGAGACTCCCACCTGAGTCCCTGCAGCATTCCAAGTTTGAGGCATGGACCAGAGCCTCACTGCAACACGAGGCATTTGCTCCTGCCCATGAACAGCAGCGGGACCTTCCCTGGGTTTTCTCCACAGCTCTCCTACTCTGGCAATCAGACGGGAGTTACAGGCCCGGCAGGTAACAGTGCAGCTGGACTAAGCTTCTCCCAGGGTCAGTCACATCAGTTTTAAGGCTGCTTGGGGTTATTTAACTAAAAGCACTGAACCACTCAAAACTGCACTTCACAAAACTCTACACAGCAGCAGAGGTACCAGGTCTGGAGGAAGACTGAGGAAAGTAACACTGCACTCTCAGAAATTTTACTTATTAAAACTAAACCCACCTTATTTATGACATTTACAGCATTTATGACAGAAAATCTCTGTAAGGCTCCACTGTGCATTCAACAGACTTTTGTAGGGCAACATATGCAGCTTGTTGCTGCAGTTGTCACTTTTACTGTTAGTTATTAAAACACACTAATTTGTGCATTCCATTTATCCCACAGCCACACACTGGAAACTGCAAACACCTCAGCAGATCTCAGCAGCATGTTTTTAATACTGCATTTTTAAATAAAAAAGAGCATCAAGGAAATAAGTTTCTCCAATAAAGGAAGATAACTTCTCTCTGTGCAGCATAACTGCATTTTTTTCAGGAAATAAGTTCAAGAAACTCTTTGAAGATCATGAGCACATACGGTTAGTTGATAAAACTTAGATTGAGGTTACTGAAAACACACACACAACTTGCAGCATGTGGACAATCTGGACTCACCAGTCACCATGTTGCATGTATTTCTGCTGCTCTTGTCCTGAGCTCTTAGACTTGTAACGTTCTGGAGAAGACAGAACAAAGAAGCCCTTTCCATCCCCAGTTCCTCTTTCTTTATTAAAGCCATTTTATTTTTAATATGTATTCCATTAAGAAAAAAAAATAATCAGGAAAGAAAGATATGATCATCCACGCAGCTAGTAGCTCCTGATAAGGAATTGCAAGATGCCCAATTCCTAACCATCGTGGTGAGCGTTACTGGGAACGAGTGTGTGAGCACATCTGTCACAGGGCGCCGTGCGGCGACAGGCGCAGCACGGCCGTGACACCGGAGTTACTGGCAGACAGAACTTAGAACAAGGCAGCAGCAGTGACCGTATCCAGAGCCCCTCCTGCTCCCCCCGCAGGTGTTGCCGGCGCTGCCCCGAGGCCCGGGACAGACGGGAACGCCACGGGCCGCTCCGCCACCCAGCCCGGATGAGCGAAGCTCCGCATTCAGCCCATGAAGCATTGGCCGCGGCTCCGCCGCTGCCCTACCCGGGCGGGGGATACGGAGCTCACGGGCCTTTCCCCGCCCGCGGGGACCCGGCGCTGCCCGGGCCACTCCCGCCGCCTTTGTTTCCCGGCGGGGCGGCCGGGCCGGGTCCGCGGGCGGCGCCGCGACACCGCCCCCCCCTCCCCCCGCCGGCAGGAGCCATGTCGGGGGCTCGGCGGGGACGGAGCCGCGCACAGGCCGCGCCTTCCGGTGCCGCGCTGACCGGGGGGCAGGATGAGGGGGGGCGGCGGGAACGGGCCCGGTGCGGGGGGGGACACATGGAGACAGGAGCAGGGACCGCGCCCCGCGCGCGCGTGGCCGAGCCGCGCGCGCCCCCGCGAGCCGGGGAAGCGCGCGCGCGGCAGGCGGGGCCGCCCCCTCCCCCTTCCCGCCGGGCCCGCGCCGCCCCCGGAACCGCCGCCGCCTCCCCCCCGCACCAGACGGGAGGCCCCGCCCGACCTCGCCGCCGCCGCGCGCCCCCCCAGCCCGCCGGCCCAGCTGCGCCGCGGCGCGACCCGGCCCCGCCTCACCCCGGCCCCGCCGCCGCCGCCGCCTCGGCCCTGAGTCTTTTCCCCTCACAGCTCCCTGGGCGCCATCTTACATTCAACCCCCCGCAGCCAATCAGCGCGCGGCCCCAGCCTCGCGAGAGCACAGCGCCCAAGCCCCGCGAGAGCTCGACGCCATGGCCCGCCCCGCGCCTTAAAGGGGCCCTGCCGCGGGGAGGGCGCGGCCGCGGTGGGGCGCCACTGAGCGCGGGTGCGCGCGGTCCCGAGGACAAGGGAGTGACACGGGGGGACGTGTGGGGACAGGGACAGGGACAGGGACAGGCCCCGGCCGAGGCACCGGGGGGACCCGCGGCGATACCGGCACCGTGCGCCCGTGGGGCGACGCCCGACGAGGGTCCCCACGCGGCCGCCCCAGTGCTCCGCGCCCTGCGGGGGCGTCCCGGCCGCAACTCCCGCGCAGTGCCCGGGGCGAGACCCCCGCGCCGCCCCGTGCGGAGCGACGCCCCGGTGTGGGGGCTCCCCGGGGAGCGCGCCGAGGCTCGCGCGGCCGGTACTGGCCCTGCCCCTGCCCTCGGCGGTACCGCGGGGCGAAGGGACCCCGTGAGGATGAAGGATCCCACGCGCCGTGGGGCTGCGCCGGGGCTGCTTTAACGTGCCCATGTGCTCGGCGCGGCCTCCCCGGCCCCGGCCCTGCTTAAGGTGGCCCGGGGAACCGGGCAGGGCCTCCCCCCGCCCACGGTAGGGCCAGTGGCACGGGCACGGGGCTCAAAGGACGGGGGACATGTCGGTCCCGCGGGGGCACCCCCCTGACCCCCAGTCCGGGGCCGGGCAGGGGCCACTCCACTCGAGTCCACCTTAAGGGGGGAGGGCGCTCGGGCGGTGTTTGTACACAGTGCGCACACCCTGCCTGCACCCCTGCTTCACCCCCTCGCACCCGGTCTGTCCTACCTGCACCCCCCGGAACCCTTCAACATCCCACCCCGACACCCTCGACCCCAGTCCCCCAGTGCCGGGTGGGGGAGCTACAGCTCCCGTGGGGACACCAGCGCTGCACGGCAGATGGGAGCAGCCTCCGAGCCCCAGGAACAGGGGAGACCCTCCCCAACCCAGCACCCCAAGGCCGAGCAGGTGAACAGGAGGCAGTGACAGCGTGGAGACAGGGCTGGGATTTCTGTTTATTGAGGCAATGCTGTGGGGTGCCCCGGGGGGCTGCATCAAGGCACGGTGGCACTGGGGGTGTGCAAGGACCCCCGGGGAAGCAACACCACGGTGGTGTGGCAGCAGCAGTTCCCTCAGGCCTTGCCGGGGTCCTCCTTCAGCGTCACCGTCCGGTTGAACACCATCTGGGGAGAAACAGAGGGTCTGCTCAGAGCCACATGGTTCTGAGCCCCATGGCTCTAAGCCCCGCTGTCCCAGCCCCTGGGCTCACCTTCCCCTCCTTGCTGTCGGGATCCACAGAGAAGTAGCCCAGCCGCTCAAACTGGAACTTTTCAAAGGGTCGGGCAGAGAGGACAGAGCTGTCGACCAGGGCATTGTGCACCACACGCAGGGAGTCCTGGCCGGAGAAGACAGCTAAGCCAGCAACCTGACCCCTCTGCCCCCTCCACAGCCCTTTTTTCCCTACCCCCTCTTCCACCCAGAGACACAGCAAGGCCTTGCCCCAGGAGGGGTAGGGTGGGTGCCTCAGACGTGGGCACAGGAGGTCCCCAGCTCACCCCAGGCCCATAGCCCCAGCTGCTGCCGCTACTCACAGGGTTGAGGTCACTCAGAAAGCCACCAGGCACCTCTGACGGGTCCTCGGGATTTTTGTGCAAAAACCTGTCACGAGACAGTGTCTCATCCCAAAGCTGCCAGACGAGGGGACATGGTGCCACTCATAGGACCCCACTGATGCCAAAAATATTCCCCCCAGAAAGGGCTGGGCAAATCCCGGCAGGGCCTGCTGGTGCACAGCCATGCTGCTGCTCCAGCAGCACTGCTCTTGTCCCTGCCTCTGCGGGCAGTCAGGCACTCACAGCCGCTCGTAGAGCCGCACTTCACACGCCAGTGGCTCCGACACCCAGTGGATGAAGGCTTTGGGCTTTTCTGCCACGTCCGACTTGGTGCAGGTCACCTCCAGCTCAATCACGCGCCCACTGACATCCTGGGGGAGAGGAGATGAGCTGGGCTGTCAGGCAACACTCAGGCAGCAGCCCCATCCCACAGGACAGGCCTGGGGCTGAATCCCCAGCCCTCCAACTCGAGGCCACTTTGCTGCCCACTGTATGAGGCACAGGGCTGGCAGGGAGATGCCACACAAGCAGCCTGAGCCCTCACTGTGCCCACAGTGCCTGGCACAAGATGACCATCACTGCCGTTCCCTGCTGGAGCATGACCACATCATGACATCCCACAGCCCAGCCTCATGTCACCAGTGCCCCGAGCCACCCACCTTGATGACATTCTGGACGGCGATGACGTAGCCAGCGTGGCGCAGCCCCACCGGCTGCCCGGGGGCCAGGCGCTTGTAGCCCTTGTCTGCCTCCTGCGAGAGAGTTCATGGTTGCAGGAGGGGTCTCAGCATGGGCAGCAGGTGCCCCCTGCAGCATGTCCTATCCCCACTCCTGCTGTCCCAGGGATCAGTGATCCCAGGGCTGCTTGAACTCTCATGCTGCTGTGGGACATTCCCCAGGGCACAGGCTGGAGTGGGCACCAGTGGTTGGACATGTCCTAGCCAGGTTGAGGGCAGCCCATCAGAGCTGCTGGCACATTTGGAAGTCACAGTCACGTGCTTGACACCTGCCTGTGATCTGTGTGTGCAGCACCAGTACCGATTCCAGTGCTGCCAGGCTCCTGCTGCACAAGCCATAGCTCCGGGAGCAAGGGCAGAATGGCCCAGTGGGCCTGGCTCACCTCCCTGAAGTCTGTCTCCTCAATGTAGATGGTGGGATGCAAGGGCACTTTGTGAAAACCCCGGCTCTCATCGGCTGGAAAGTTGGGCACAAGGACCTCAAGTGCCTAGGGAGAAGGAGAGGGTGAACACTGATCTTGGGGAATCCCACTCCCACTCCAGCCCACGGCAGTCTCACCTTTGGGGCAGGGAAGTTGGTGATGGTGACCTTGAGGGGCTCCAGGACAGCCATGGCACGGGGGGCCTGCTCGTTCAGCACCTCCCGTGCACACGCCTCCAGCAGGTGTGGCTCCATTGTTGCCTGGGCCACTGTCACACCAACCTGAGGGGACAGCCTGTCATCACTATGCTGGCCAGGGAACGCATCCACCTGCCCTGTCCCACCCCATCCCAGGCACCTACCCGTGCACAGAAGTTGTTGATGGCCTCAGGGGGAAAGCCTCGCCGGCGCAGGGCTGTCAGAGTGAAGAGCCGCGGGTCATCCCAGTCCCTGGGAAAACACAGGTGTGACAACCAGGCATGTCCTGGGTGAGTCCCATCCTGGCTGCTGACCCTGCTTCTACCTCACAGCACCCGTCTCCACCAGCCGGATGATCTTCCTCTTGGAGACGACGGTGTAGAGCAGGTTCAGGCGCCCGTACTCCCACTGCACAGGGCAGTAGACATCCAGCGCGTTGCAGAGCCAGAAGTAAGAGGAGCGCCTGCAAGGGAGGTGCAGGCACAGCCTCGCTCAGCCCCACGGATACTGGCAGCTGTCAGGATGCAGCCAGCTGCTCCCAGGTCTGGCTCATCCCTGGGCCATGCCATGCACAGTGCTCACCTGGCCTGGAACTCTTTGGTGCAGAGGGAGTGTGTGATGTGCTCGATGGAGTCGCAGAGGCAGTGTGTGTAATCGTACGTGGGGTAGATACACCTGCAAGGCAGACTGAGTCAGCCCAGGGCAGAGCACAGTGCTCCTCCCCTCCCAACACCTCCCCACTCTCAGGAGATCCAGACCCACCGCAGGCCCTCCCTACCACTTGTCCCCGGTGCGGTGGTGTGGAGTGAACTTGACGCGGTAGGCAACAGGGTCCATCTTCCCATCTTCCATCACCAGCTTCATCCGCAGCGTGGCCTCCCCCTCCCCAAACTTGCCCTTTCGCATGTCCTGTGGAGAGGGGGAAGCTGTCAACTGAGCCACAGATCCAGACCCACAGACATGCAGCACCTGCCCCAGTCAGAAATACCTCAAAGAGCAGAAGCGACTCCTCCACGGGCCGGTCCCGCCATGGTGAGGGTGGAGGGTTGTGGCCCTTGATCTCCTCGACCTTCTGATGGCAGACGTAAGCCCGACCCCTACGGAGGGGAAACGCTGTCACCAGACACAAGTAACCCATCCCCTGGGTGAGGAGGAGCCCCAGCTGTGGCACAGGACATCCACACCATGCTGGCACATCCCTACTGCCCCACATGCTCACCTGCGGATGAGCTCCAGGGCCCACGTGTAGAGCTGGTCAAAGTAATCCGATGCATGGGTCACCTTATAGGGCTGGTAGCCTGTAGGGATGGGGGAAATGGAGCAGGTTGGAAGCACCCCAAAGGCCCAGCTGCAAGACCTGCATGCAGAGATGTCCCTGGCACCTGGCTTGATCCTGCCCTCCCCAGCCCGAGCCGTACCCAGCCACTCCACCATATCCCGGATGGCCGTGAAGTACTTCTCCTCCTCCTTCTCAGGGTTGGTGTCATCGTAGCGGAGGAAGCACACGCCACCGTTGGCCTAGGGATGAGGGGATGATGAGCAGCTGCTCCCCAAGGGATCACAGGGCCAGGCCAGCAGCCAAACAGTGAGGGAAGGCAGTGGCCAAGAAAGCTTGGTGCTTTTTACCTTGGCATAGCCAAAGTTGAAATTGATGGCCTTGGCATGGCCAATGTGCAGGATCCCGTTGGGCTCAGGAGGGAACCGTGTCCGTACCTGCAGGGAGAAAGGGGACACCTCTGTCCTTCAGCAGGAGATTCTTCCCCTCCCTGACAGTGGTGGCACTGACATGAGCCCCTGGCAATCCCACAGAGCCCCCCATGCCATGTGGGTGATGTCCCTGGCCATGCCCCCTGTGAGCTGTGTGTCCCCCAGCCACCCTGGCAGTGTCACCCACCGCTGGGCTGAGGGATGTGGCCTCACCTGCCCGCCTGTGATTGCCAGGTGCTGCTGCAGCAGGGCCATGGTGTTGGGTGTCACCACATAGCCCTCAGTCTTGTAGTTCTCTCCTGCAGGCAGAGATTGCTCAGGGCTGCAGCACTGCCCAAACTGAGCCCAGCCCAGCAGCTGGGGGAAAAGGACACAGGACCAAGCCAGTGCCCCACAGCACAGAGAGCTGGGACCAGGCACAGAGCTAGGGGAGTGGCCCCACACACAGCAGTGGCTCCTCACACACACCTGGCTTGTGGAACTTGAGGGCTTCTCCCCGCAGCTGCTCCAAAAGTGACTTTGTCTCTGTGCCCACATCACCTGCAGGGAGATGGGGCTGAGCAGGGGCCTGACCGCAGCTCCCAGCTCAGAAACAGGCCCTAGCAAGAACTAAGGAGATGAGGAAGCTGCCCACAGGAGGACAGTCTCTTACCATTCTCCACCACAGCCACCTTCTGCTTCTCCACCGGGGCCAGACGGGCCTTTGCAGCCTGCAGGGACCAGCACAGCATCCTGAGTGCACAGCCCTAGCATGCACCTTCCCCTCCTGGCCCAGCCTGCTGTCCCCAGTGCTCCCTCAGACCCATGCCCATGGTGGCAGCTGATCCCAAAGCAGCCATATGGGATCCTGCCTGGCCATTTAGCAGGAAAATAACATCCAAGTCCCTAGCCTCCTCTTCTCCTCACCTTTGGCTTCTTTTCCAGGTCAGCTTCTGTCTTTGGTCCCAGCAAATGCAGCACCTGGAGAAGTGAGACACCGTCAGGAGTCAAAAAGGCTCCCTGTGTTCCAAGGTCTGGAAATGTCCTGTCCAGCTGCCACCCCCCTCACCCTGCCTGCACCTACCCAGGGCAAGCTTCCCCAGTGCTGGGCCCTCCAGGGAACAGGCTGGTGGGTCCCACACCAGTCACAGCACCTCCAGCACCCCCAGGGGACCTCAAGCAGCACCTGACCTGTTGCCCTTGCACCCACCTGCAGGTCCACCTCGTTCTTGATGGTCTTCCCATCTGCCCACCGCAGCCGGTTCCGTGCCTCCCCTGTGGACAGGGCACCCTGTGGGCAAGGGGCATGGCCCAGCCTGGGGGAGCTTCAGCCAGAGCCACTGATGCAGAACAGCACAGCCAGTGGCCAGAGGCAGCCTTTGCCCCTAGGCTGTCCCTATCACAGTGCACCACGGCCCTGCCCGAGTGGGGGATGTGGCAGGACATCTTCCTGCTGGGCTGCAGCACAGCAACACAGCAACTGGGGCAGCCCGTGGCAAAGGGCTGGCTCACAGGATCCAGGGGAGCAGGCAGTGGCACTGGCAGGCAGGCACGGGGACGTGGCAGCCACCAGTACCAGGCAGGTGCTGCCCTAGTGTTCCCACTCACCCATCAGCAGCCCCATGTTGAAGTGGTAGCGCTCTGCCAGCAGCTCCGCTCGGTGCTCGCTGATTACGGCCTCCACCTGGGAGCAGGATGGGGACACCAGGATGAGCAAGCTAGGCAGGAGTACAGCACTAGGAGCCAGTCCAGTGTCCCCTGCACTGTCTCCGCGGGGTCACAGCCCCACTCACCGCCTCCTCGATCTGCTCCGGGGTGATGCAGACCCCCACGCCACAGGCTTGCTCAAAGTCCGCTGCATCCAGGGGCTCCAGGGGGTGGCTCCTCACGTACTCCAGAGCGGCTGGGGACAGAGCAGGGGTTAGAGCAGAGCCCTCCTCGCCGAGGCCGGGCGGGGTCTGGGGCCGGGCGGTACCATTGAGCTGCAGGTCCGTGAGGATCTCCCTGCGGGCGATGTAGCCCACGAGGAAGCCGAGGTGCTTCGGGTCCTTGAGGCGGGCGGCCGCGTTGTACAGTAGCGTTCCCGTGGCTTTGTCCAGCGCCGGGCCCAGAGCGCTCCGAGCCTGCCGCCACCCGGGGGAGGGTCAGGGATTAGCCCCGGAGAACCGGCGGCACCGGGGCGGGGCGGGGGTAGGATGTCAAGGGCCGAGGCCGCTCGGCGGGGCTGGGAGGAGGCGGGGCCGGGGGGTCCAGGGAATGACAGTGGGACCGGGGTACCGGGGTGACACCGGGGATCGGGGTGCCGGGTCTCGGGGTCAGGCACTGGGGTGCCGGGGTTGCGGGTTTCCGGGGTGTACCGGCATACTGACGCGTACCGGCATACCGGGGTGACACCGGGGATCGGGGTGCCGGGTCTCGGGGGTGACACCGGGTACCGGGGTACCAGGTACCGAGGTGCTGGGGTAACGGGTTCTTGGGGTGCCAGGGTTCCGGGATTACACCGGGTATCAGGGTACCGGGAACGGGGGTGTGAGCCCGCGGCGGGCGCACCTGCAGCACGGCCCGGCGCAGCAGCGCGCTGAGAGCCCCGTTGCGCAGCGTCTCCCGCGCCTTGGCCTCGCTGAGGCCGATGCCGGTGAACAGCCCCAGCGCCTCCTCCGCGTCCTCTGCCGCCATGGCCGCCGCCGCCGCCATGCTGCCGCCTCCGCCGGTGCCTGCTCCGGGAGCGGGGCGACGCTCAGCCAATCGACAGCGAGGGAGGTCGGTCCCGACCAATGGGAGGGGGGAGCCAGGGCCGGCCGGGCCAATAGGCGCGCGGGAGGCGGGCCCAGCGCGCGGGGTGTTGCATCATTTAAAGAGACCGGCGGCGGCGGCCACGTGGGGGGCGGGGCGGGGGGCGGGGCTGGGGGCGGGGCGTGTTCCCGCCCGGCCGGTTCTGCACCGCCGGTGTCCCCGATGGACATGCCCAAGGGCCCGGGGCGTGGCGGGGATCGCAGTGGCTGCCCCAGCCCGGTCTGTGCGAGGCCAAGCCGGCCCGGTGTCCCCGGCTCCCCCGTCCGCGCCAGCCCAGTGTCCCTCGGCTTCCTACTCCCGTGTCCCCCCAGCTGCCCCGGTACACCCCTCAACCCGGTGTCACCACGCTCCCCTAGACCGGTGTACCCTTGGCAGCCCCAGCTCAGTGTGTCCTCCTGCTCCCTCGGTCTGATGTCCTCTCCAGCCTGGTGTCCCCAGCTCTTCCCCGTGCCCCGCCAGCTCCCCCAGCCTGGTATTGCCTGGCACTTCCAGCCCCGTGCCCCTCCAGCCCGATGTCCTCCCCAGCCCTGTGTCCCCCCCAATCCCATGTGGCCCCCCAGCCCGGTGCACTCCCAGCCCAGTGTCCACCTCATCCCACTCCCACCCCGGCCCCAGCAGCAGCAGAGACCTGAGTGGTTGGGGAAGGGGGTTTATTGGAAACACTGTCTGGGAGGAGGCACTGGCAGGTCCTGCCAGCCAGAATCACTGGACAGAAGGGGGTCCCACACCACGGAGGGAACAGAGCCATTGGCCGGCCCCAGCACAGAGCTACAGCTCCATCCTGGTGCCAGGCACTGGTTTTGTCCCCTCGGTGGCTGCCTGCTCCCTGCCTGAGGCTGGCAGTGGCTTCAAGCTGTAGCGGGCACTGATGTTGGTCCCTGATATGCTCCGGTACTCGCCCATCTCCGTCCGAACGGCCTCATTCTGGGTGATGGTGAGCAGAACTGGGACAGAGAGCGTCACCTCCTTCCGCAGGACCTGGATGCTGAGCGCTGTGCGTGGGGGAATCTTGGCCGGCAGCTGCACCTCCACGCGCTGCCGGCGGGTGCTGGACTCGCTGTGCCCTTTCTGCACTGTGAAGATGTTGGAGGCTTCCACAGTCAGCGTGAAGGAGAGCCCAGCTTTGAGGCTGGTGGCATTGCTGAAGTGGAAGCTCTGCCAGAGCGTGGTGCCGTACTCCCGGCTGCTGCTGGCTGCCAGCGCCTGCTCCGACTCTGTCTCATTCACCCCCTCGATCTCATCCACTAGCACCTCACGCTCCTCCTCCACCCGCTTCTGCTCCCAAAGAAGACGTGCCGAGACCAGGGGCCTCCCGGGCCGCAGTGGGCGCAGGTGGGACAGCCGAGCCTGGAAGTTCAGCTCCAGTTTGTAGTCAGCGAGATGCTCCCCGGGCCATGCCAGGCAGTGCCAGCCACCCCGGCCAGGATTCTGGTAAAGCAGCCAGACTCCTCGCTGCACCACGTGGGAGGCCACCCGGTCGTTGAAGTACCCATACGCCAAGTTGGTCTCCTCTGTTACCACCTTGAAGGCGCCTTGGAAGTTGGGGTGCTCGTAGAGGGTGATCTGTGGGTCCCCCAGGTCGTGGTGAACGAGGCGCAGTGCCGAGAAGCTGTTGGGCCGCTCCACGGAGGGGTACTCGCCCTCCTCAAAGGCATGTGGCTCCCCCTCATACTTGGCATCTGTGTAGGCGATCCAGGGCTGCCCCACCACTTTCAGGGAGGCGATGCAGTTCCCAAAATCCAGCTCATGCAAGTCAGGCACATCGCAGGTGAACTCCCGGCTCAGCCCCTCAAAGTTGGCACGCTCATACACCGTGATCCGGTTCATGGTGCTGTGGGCACCTGCCCTGCGAGGGCACAACGCAGGTCGAGTCCCCTCCTATGGGGTCCCGTGGGTGCTACAGGAGACCCGTGGGGAGAGCCCAGCCAGCAAAAGGAACCCCTGGCACCCCTTTATCCCCTGTCCTTTTCCCACCTCTGCCTGGTCCCAGTGCTCTCACCGTCTGTGCCAGCAGCACCCTGAAGCTGTGCCTTTTAGGAAGTGGTGGCGGGACCGGGGCATGCTGCAGCACGAAGCGCAGGTGATGACAGTGCTCGCCCCCACACCCCGCACCCAACCCTGTCCCTACTCTGGTGTTGGGGAGCCAGCCAGGCCCCGCACTCCTGTTGGTGCACTGGGATGCCAGTCAGTCTCTCCAACCAGCCCTGCCGGAAAGTCCTGCTGAGCCCTGGGCATGTGGCACTCCAGCACTAACGAGTCACCACCAATTATCAGTGATGCTTCCGCCCTGCCCGCACTAATTATGGTGTGCGTTGCCGGTGGGGCAGGAACTGCCGGCTTGCCCCAGCGGGGTGAGAGGGTACTGTGGTGGTGTGAGTCAGCACCCCGAAACAAGAGCCTCTGGCACCATGGTGCTCCCAGGCACTGGACATGGACACCTGACATGGCACTGCTGCTCCAGCCCTGTGCCCGAGGATGGCTGGGACAGGTGGGGACACTTTTTCCCCCTGTCCCTTCATGGGCAGGACAGCCACACACCTTGGGGTGGCCACGGTGCTGCTGGAGGTGGGACACTGGGTATGGCAGGACGCCAACCCCCAGCCAGGGCACAGGGATGGCTATCAGCCACTCCAAACACAGCATGCCAGTGGTTTCCTTGGGGCTCCATGTGGGCTCCCATGGCACAGACTGGAACTGGCCTCCCTGGGATCTGCTGGTGTGAGGCACAGGGCACGTGCACCCCGCTGGCTGGCAACCCACTGGGACAGGGCTTAGGCAGCTCAAGGGATCTGGGGCAGATTGAGCCTTTGGCTTCTCCTGGCTACATGCCCAGGCCCACGAGCTGCCTCATCCCCTTGTCCACACAGCCCTCCCCAGCCCAGGGCTGTTCCCATGGCACAGGGCAGGGAGCCCTGAAGTCGACACAAGTAGCTCCCGGTGGCGTACAGCTGGATCCTGACTGACCCCCGGTGACAGTCAGGACTCTCAAAGCCTCTGGACCGAAATTTGCCCCTTGGGGCTGATAAGCAGGGCCAGCCCTGGCTGCATGGAGTGCTCCAGTCCCACATGTGAACTTGGGTTTGGTACAGCCTGTGGGCACCCACATCCTGTGGTGGAGGAGGATGGAGACCCCACTGCTCCGGCAGCCTGTCCCCACCATGTCACCCCAAGAGAGGAACCCAGGTGTCTCTGAACCCCTGAACCCTGTCCCCCTCAAACCTTTGTCCCCTAAAGGCCAGTGCCACCCCACATCTCACCGCCCAGCTGCCCACTGCCAGTGCCCCTCTTCCCCTGCCTGCAGTGCCAGGGCTGCCAGGGTCTCCCAGTTTATTGCCAGATGTCGGGGCGGTTGGGGTTACACCAGACAAACGCTACGGGAAGCAGTTAGTGAATGGGGGGCTGTGAGGGCCGCGGGCAGGGGCCAGGGAAGGGCTGTCCCACTCGCTACCCCGGCCCGCGGCCTCCCTGCCAGCCCCCCGGGCTGCCACGCTCCCCCTGCGCCGGGGACCCCTCCCGCGCCCCGCAGCCGCCCTGGCTCCGCGGCCCCCGGCTCCCCCCACCTCGCTGTGTTCACCCCCCTGCAGCGAGGCTGGTGGCCGGGGTGGCACGGGGGGCACGGGGCAGCGTGGGTGGGAGGCGGTGCTGGCATTATTGCTATGGCGGGCGGGAGCAGCGCGACCCTCCCCACGCTCAGATCACAGTCTCGAAGAGCGTCGCCTTCTCCTTGGGGGGCTCTGGGGCCAGCAGCTTGGCTTCTGCCTCGGGCGTCAGGTACTCCAGGTGGTGTTGGCCCCAGATCGGAGTGGTCAGGAGCTGCCAGCGCTGCGGGGACGCTGTGTCAGCACCCGAGGGTGGCAGCACTGAGACTGCCTGGACCCAGCTCAGTGAATCCTCCACAGTGCACAGGGAAGGGACCGAGATGGGCGAAGGGGCAGGTATGGATGGGGATGGAAGTCAGACTGGGTCAGGGAGGGGATTGAAATGGGATTGAGAAAGGGACAGAGATTGCACAGGGACATGAGGCAGTGACGGGATTAAGAAGTGATGTCATCAAGGATAGGGTTTGGGTGAGGCTGGGAGTGAGACAGCCACGGGGATAGGAATTTGATGGGAGTGAGAGCAATGAGGATAGGAATGGAACTTGCATGGGGGTCAGCCTAGGATGGGAAAGGGATTAAATGGGATTGAGAGAGGGACAGGGATTGCATGGAGGCAGGATTGAGACAGTGATGGGGACGTGAACAGGACTTGGCTGGGAGTAAAGAGAGATAGGGACAGAGATGGTATTCACAGAGGATTAGGACTGAGATGGTGATGTAAGCATAGATGGGATTCAGGTGAGATTGGGAGTGAGACAGCGACGGGGACAGGGATGGAATTTTGATGGGAATGAGGCAGTGATGGGGACAGGGAAGGGATCTGGCTGTGGATGGGACCGAGACAGAAATGTGGACAGTGCTGGGATTTGAATGGGGCTGGGACTGGGATGGGGACAGGACTGAGAGAGGGACAGGGTTGGCTGGGGTGGAGAGAGAGGCAGGAGGGTCCCCACTGTGCCACCCTCACCTCGCGCAAGGAGCCTTTGCAGCGCAGGAGCTTGTAGATAACGGTGCAGGGGATGCAGAGCATGGAGGAGAGTGCCAGGACCCAGCCGATGGCTTCCCCCCACCATGGGTACACGTACGTCTTGTTGTAGGTCAGCGGCTTGTAGTTCACCACGTGGAACACAAAGACGCCCTGGGTGGGGAGTGGGGGTGAGCTCCCGCGGGGCAGGGGGCTGGCGGTCCCCACCCCCCACGCGTGTCACCCCGCGGCCCCCGGCGTGCGATCGCGCCCCACGGTCCCGACACGCGTGTGCCCAGAGCAGCCGCCGGGGGGCGCTCCGTGCCCGCGGCACAGCCCGGGGTAGCGGCACACCCGTGTCCCCACCCGTGTCCCCACGCACATCTCCACATACGGTGCCCCTCCTTGCTCACCACGCAGACCAGGGGTGTCACCACAGCCCAGCACCACTTCATGACGGGCAGGGGCCGATAGCCGATCATACGGGCCACGTCGTCCATGAAGCGGTCGGCGCCTGCGGGGAGGAGGGTGTCAGCAGGGCTCTGCGGGGCACCCGTGTCCCCTCGTGTCCCCACCCCCACCATGTACCCTTGGCCTCACCATAGACCCAGGCAATGACCACACACTCCCAGAAAGCCTGCCACAGCAGCGTGATCCCACTGGCCGAGTAGTTGTCAAAGAGCTGGAACACGTACATGCCGCCCTGCCGGGAAGGCGCCCATGTCACCGGTACTGTGCCAGCTGCCCTGCACATCTCCACACCGGCGCTGGTACAGCCTTGCTAGCACCGGTGCCTCACCTGGCATGGACACCCTGCACCGCCATGGGCACCCTGCTCCCACAGCACCCCCACACCACAGGGACCCCCATGTCATGGGCAGCTCCACTGCTGGGAGGGCAGCAGCCCCAGGGAGCTCCCACCCAACGCTGGGACCCCATGAGAGGTGACACCCTGGGAGCAGGTGCAGGTGCCTGGTGTGGGGCTGGCTGGGCAGTATCCCTGCCATGTTCCCCACCTGTGTGACCATGGAGAGGTCAATGAGGCAGCAGACAATGCAGCAGAGCGCAGCAGTGAGCTCACGGCGCAGCGAGCCAGCCCCTGGCTGGGGGAACAGGTCCAGGATGCCCGTGATGAAACCCTCCACGCCGACAAACTGTGGCAGAAAGTGGGGCTCAGTGGGGGCGTGCCACCCATCCTCTCCCTCTCCCCCTCCCTGCCCACCACAACACCTGGCTGTCCAGCCCCAGCACAAGGAGCATGATGAAGAAGAGCGTGGCCCACAGCGGGGACAAGGGCATCAGCGTCACAGCTTTAGGGTAGGCGATGAAAGCCAGCCCGGGACCTGCGGGAGAGCGGGGTCAGGGGTGCCACTCAAGGGGTGATGCAGGGGACACAGTGCCAGTCGGCATCTGCCACCGGCACTCACCGGACTCGGCCACCTTGGAGATGTCCACGCCTTGCTCAGAGGCCATGAAGCCAAGCACGGAGAAGACGACGAAGCCGGCAAAGAAGCTGGTGAGGCTGTTGATCACGGCCAGGATGTAGGCATCCCTGTGGGCAGAGCGGGTCAGGAGCTGCCAGGGGGCGCTGGGGTTCACACCGGGGGGTCGGGGAGGGGGGGCAATGGGACACACAGCAGGGGGATTGCGTGCAGCTGGCACAGCCCTACCTGTAGCAATTGTTGTGGAAGCGATTGTAGCTGCCCAGCGCAGTCAGGGCGCCCAGCCCGATGGCATAGGAGAAGAAGACTTGGGTGCCGGCATCAATCCAGACCTGAGGCATGAGGGAGGGTGTAGGGGGATGATGAGGGTGTCAGGGGAGTGTCCAGCACTCAGCCTCCTCCTGCCCTCCCCACTGCCCTCACCTGTGCCTCAACCAGCTTGGTCCAGTCGGGTTTCAGGTAGTAGACGATGCCACCCAGTGCGCCAGGCAGTGTTACCCCATGGACCAGCAGCAGGATGAGGACCACATATGGGAAGAGTGCCGTGAAGTAGACAATCTGCAGAGCAGTGGGTGCCTGTGAGACCCCTGGGGCCAGGGCTCTCTGCCATGTGCCACAGGTGTCTCAACTGGACTAAAGCTTGTGAATGCCCCCAGCGACTGGTGGCACCTCCTGGACAGACATGGGACAGGGGCCTTGCACCCCTGTAGGCTGTGGCACAGGAGGGCCGGAGCCAGCAGTGCTGTGTGACACAGTCCTGTTCCCCCATGCTAGTGGCCTTGATGAGTGTTCTCCCCCTGCCAATGTTACCTTCCCAGTCGACTTTACACCCTTCCAGATGCAGAAGTAGACAACGACCCAAGTGGTGACCAAGCAGAGGATCATCTGCCAGTTCATCTCCCCCGGCTCGTCAATGCCCCCAGAGAGCCGCAGCACCTTGTTCCTGCAGAGTGGGGCCATGCTGAGCACTGGTGCGATACCCTTGGCCCCAGGCAACACCCTCCTGGTTCCCACACTCACTCCCAAAACTCAATGACAGGTGAGCGTTTGTTGGTCATGTCGGCGCAGCTGAAGTTGGAGGTCCAAGTGCTGGCAGTGGCATTAGTGCTGACATTGTAGCAGAGGTCCAGGTTGAAGAGCTCCGTGCACTGGTCCGTGTTCCAGGAGTGGCCACAGGTGGCCCAGGGCAGGGTGTCCGTCAGTGAGTGCACCAGGTAGAAGAGCCCCCACACCAGAATCATGATGTAGTAGGAGTTGCAGAAGAAGACGATCACCATAGAGGCGATGCCTAAACCTGCAGCACGGGGAGATCGGAGCCCGCAGGCAGCTGTGGGCACCTGGCACCCAGCATGGGGTGGGATGCGGGGTGCTGGCAGGGATGGGGAAGGACAGAGGAGAGCTGATGGGGGACAGGACAGGGGGAGCTGGCAGCCCCGGGCAGGACAGCAGGGAGCTGGCGGGAACAGGACAGGGGGAGCTGGCAAGCCTGGGCGGGACGGGATGGGGTGGGGACAGCTGGCAGCATGGCACAGGACCAGGGGAGAGCCGGCAGGATACTGCTGAGGTGGGGACCCGGCAGGCCCCGGGATCCAGCAGCGTGCAGGCAGGGAGCCACAGGGGCAGCAAGGCGGGCAGGGCACTGCAGAGTGCCATGGGGCACAGGTGCAGGCAGCTGCCACCCTTAGCTGGGGTGCAGGGCGGCAGTGGGACGCGGGCAAGGTGCAGGGGAGCAGGCAGGGCGTAGGCAGAGTGCTGCCGGCCCCAGCAGGCTACGGGCAGTTGAGACACAGTCAGGGTGCCGGGGGCCCTGGGCAGGGTGCAGGGGCCGCGGGCAGGGTGCAGGCAGGGCACGGGCAGGGCGCGGGCGGGTGCGGCGTTACCCGTGAAGAGGGGGGCGATGTTCCAGGCGGCGATGCCCCCCTGCTTCATGAACTGCCCCAGAGCCACCTCCAAGAAGAAGATGGGGATGCCGCCCACGAAGACGATGAGCAGGTAGGGGATGAGGAAGACGCCTGGGGCCGGGGGCAGGGGGCCGGCTCAGCCGCCGCCTCCCCCCCGGCCCCCCCTCTCGCTCCCCCCCTTCCCCGCGCCGCCCGCCCGGGCGCAGCGAATGGCGAAGGCGCCTCCGCGCCCTCCCCTCGCAGCGATGTAGGTCAGCACGGGCAGGTGGTGGGGGGCTCCCACGGCCCCCCGCCCCGTGAGTGACACTGAACACCCGCGGGGTGGCCCGCGAGCCCCTCGGAGGCGCAGGGCGAGCCGGCCCAGCGTGGGGTGACCCCCACGCATACACTCCGCGGGGGGAAGGGGGTGCCCCCCCGCGCCCCGGGGCGCACCTCCGCGGCGTGGGGCGAGCACGGGGCTCACCTCCGCCGTTCTTGTAGCACAGGTAGGGGAAGCGCCAGACGTTGCCCAGCCCCACGGCGAAGCCCACGCAGGACATGATGAAATCCATCTGCCGGGTCCATGTCTCCCGTTCGGGGGCGGCCTCTTTGGGGGGACCGGGGGGTCGCACCAGCGGTGCCGTCACCGTCCGCTCCTCGCCCGCCGCGGGGGGCTCGGCGCCCTCCGCCCCGCCGGGGCCCTCTGCTGAGACCGGGGAGGTGTGGGGGGATACCCACGCCGCCGTCACGCGCGCCCGTGGGGGTGGCGGGGGGGGGAAGCACTTCCCCCCCCCGCGCGCCCCTCTCCGCGCGTATGGGCGTGACGTCAGATGTCAGGCCGGCGCGTGACGTCACAATGCAGAGCGGTGACTCACCCCGCGGCGGCGGGAGGGGGCGCGCCGCGGTCGCGCGTGGCCGTGGGCCCCCCTCTCTCCCCCTCCCCAAGCTCATTCCTCCCCGGCGCTCCCCGCTTACCGGAGCCCGTGGGGGCCGCGGCGGCCGCGGCAGTGGCGGCGGCAGCGGCAGCAGCGTCGCGTCGCGGGGCGTCGGGCGGCTGCGGGGCGGCCGTGTCGGTGGGGACGGGGGGCATGTCGCGGGGGGCCGGGGAGCGGGGGCGGGTCGGGGGCGGCTCCGTGGCCGAGGGGGGCTCAGAAGCAATCCACGAAGCACTTGAAGGTGAGTCGGAAGAACCTCATTGAGGGCGGCGGGGCGCGGCGGGGCGGGCCGGGCCGGGCGGGCGGCTCAGAGCCGGGCTGCGGGGCCGGCGCCGCGCGGCCGCTCCGGGGCTCTCTGCGCCGCGGCACCGGGCGGCGGCGGAGGCAGCGACCGGCCGCACCGCCCCCCGAGCCCCATTGGCCGCGCCAACCGCCCGCGGCTTGACGGGACTTGCAGTCCCGACGCTCTGGCACCGGCACGGGGGCGAGGCGGGGGGCGCCGGGGGACAGAGCACAGCCGAGTGGACACCGGGCACTGGGGACAGCGACGGACAGAGTGGCAACGGGGGACAGGGGGACTAGGGAGAGCGGGGAACACCAGGGAGCGGGGCGCTAGGGACAGCAAGCAATAAGGCACACCAGGGGACACCAGGGAGGGGGGCACGAGGGACAGCAGGCGACAAGACACTGTGCGGGGACGAACAAGGGACGGAGCACTTCAGTGCACACCAGGACTTGCAAGTCCCACCACACCAGCACCAGGGCACAGCAGGGGACACCAGGCACTAAGGCGGCAAGATCGCACCGGGGACACGAGACAACAGGGTGCAGTCAGTGGCAGAGCGTAAGGAGAGGCAGCAGGCACCAGAGGACACTGTGTCCCTCCACTGCTGTAGAGTGCAGCCGGCAGTGGAGGGGACCAAGAAACACTGGTCCCTGTGGGACATTAGGGGACTGCGACCACCAAGTCACACTAAGGGATACAGAGCACAAGGGCACCTGGAGCAGCAGGCTGCTGGGAGTACCAGCAGCACACTGGGGCCATGGTGCCCTGGGGGGAGGAAGGGGGCCTTGCCAGGGACCAGAGGTCCCAGGGGACAGCAGGCAGCAGAGGCGAGTGGAATTCAGTGAGTTTAATGAGCGCAGGACAAACCCTGACCTCCCCCCATCCCCCCCCCCCCCAGTGCCTGGCCCTGCCCGCACCCCCGGGGCAGGCACCCCGTGACACCCTAGTCGACTTCTTCCATGCTGCTGTAGGACGGGGCCGGGCGCTCGGCGGGGCTGGCGAAGCGCTCAGGGAGGCCTTCCGCAGCCAGCGGCGGGGCTCCTTCGGGGGCCAGGCCGGATCCGAACGGCACTGGGGGCAGTCCCTGCAAGCAGAAGGTGAGCATGAGAGGGAGACGACCAGGCGAGTGAGAGGGAGACTTGCACCCTGCCCACCCATCTTCCTCCCTGCTCTGGGGGGGCTGGAGGGGTGCCTGGGGGGACACAGCCCCTTGGGGTAGAGACCCCATGCAGCACCTGCAGCCCCAGGGTTTGGAGGGGAGCAGCATGCCCAGGGCCCCCGGAGGCAACCCCAACCTGCCCGCCCAAGGAGAGCCAGGCCACAGCACACTCCTGCCCCGGGGCTGCTGTAGCCAGTGCCGGTTGGAGGAGAGCCCCACAGCTCAGCACAGGCAGCAGCGAGGGGACACAGGCAGGTTGCCAGCACCTGCTGGGGGCCCGAGGAACAGCGCAGGACCAGAAGGGATTTCCAGGGCTGAGAGCACCTTTTCGGGCCTTGCCAGGGGCCACCCACCGCCGGTGAGGGCAGGCAGGTGCAGGCAGCAGCTTGTGGGCCCCAACCCCACGGCACCAGCGCCAGCTGGAGCAGAGGTCAGCCCACCGGCGCCGGGCACTGACTCAGCCCCACGAGGCCAGCACCGTGGGCGAGCGAGGGAAGCCGCCGAGACCCAGGGCTGCAGACAATGAGGCGACTGTTCCAGGACAGGCACCTCATGACCACGGCACAGCCCTGCCGGGGCTCCCTGGCTGGGACTGGCTTGGGCGGGGAATAAACCACGGCACATGTGGAGGAGGGGTGTGGGACAGAGGTGAGGGGAGTTCGGCTCAAGCCCCAACCTAAAATGCAGGTGAACCCCTTCCCTGCCACGCATCCTTCCCAAGCCAGCCAAGGGCACTGCCAGCAGGACAGTAGCAGAGACGGAAAAGAAAGTCACAGGGCTCTGAAGTCACCTTGCACACCCAAATATGCCAGAGCTGTCTGAGCCACACTGAGCCAAGGGCAACACGTCTCAATGTCAGACACCGCTGAAGCTGCAGCCCGTGCTCCAGTCCCAGGGGAGTGCCTGCTGCCGGCCCCGCTGGGCACCCCACGCCCTGCACGTGTCCCACAGGGCTACCGCCCCACAGCTGGGAGCAGAGCCCAGCTTGTGCCTCATGGCACTGGCAGGCAGAGCTTTCCCTTGAGCCCGCTGCCACACAGGGTGCACCAGGCACCCGGCAGAGCACAAGGAACAGTCCTGGTGCCAGCTGGGCCACAGAGTGGCCTCAGGTGACCCCAGTGCAGGGTCCCTGCCTCTGTGTGAAAGTTCCAACACACAGGACAGGGATGCTGCATCTCTTTGGAAAACCTGGCTTTATTAATGCACTGAGATCCTACCTGTCCTCCCCAACCCCATGCCGCTCCCGTAGCATGGGCAGTCAGTCCCCTCACAAATGAGGGGCTGCACCACACTCCCCTGGCAGAGACCAACATCCCCAAATGCTGACAGCCCACAGCCTCAAGGACTAGTGGGAGCCAACAGCCCAGAGGCAGGTGCTCACCATGGGCACCCCAGTCCAGATTGCCAGGTTCCCTCCCCAGGAGCCATCCAGGGCTGAGCAGGGAAGCACACAAGCCCTCAGTGACAAGCCCATTCAGCCCCAGCACAGGAGCGCGGTGCACACAACTCCTGGTGCGCAGGCAGCTGGCATCAGAAGGCTCAGCGGGAGGCTGGCAGGACAGACTGGGCTGGCCAAGGAGCCACGGGTCGCGCCAGCCCAGAGGAAACTCTAGGCTCCTGCAGCAGCACAGTTGAGAGGGGCGGCCAGCCAGGACCCATGTCAGGGCATCCTGCCCTTGCTGCAGCCTCTCGGCAGGTCTCCAGTTCCTTCTTGGGAGCCAAGCAGAGATAGTCGATGTGCCCATGGGGGTCCCAGGTCCCAGCTGCGCTGCAGCAGCAATGTCCCTTCTTGTGCAGCAGGTAGCCATGAGGTCTGCCCCAATCCCAGTAAGGGAGGGCAGAGGAGCTCCTGGTTCTGGGCTGCGCCTTGGCAAGGCAGCGGGCTGGCCACACAGCCCTGCCAGCTGGCACAGGAGATGCCAGAGCAGACAGGCAGGAGCCGACGGCCCCATGCTTCCCTTGGCGAGTCCTTCCCGGAGGTTTCTGTCCTGCTGCCCGATGTCTTGGTCGTGTAGCATCCTAGGACGGCACGTGCCCTGGCGGCCCTGCTCCTGCAGCTGGCCATGCGCCTGTGCCTATCTCCAGCGGGGCTGGTAAATGAGTGGGTAGAAGACATTCAGGAAGAGAGCCACAATTGCGGCCGTGGTGGCCAGGACAAAGTATCTGATGCAGCCTTCATCAGGGTGCTGGGGGGTGCCCGGACTTCGCTTCTGGCCACGGGGCCTCCAGGAGTTTCTTGAAGGCCTTTGGGGCGCCTCAAGCTGCAGCTCTTGTTCTTCAGCCTCCAGTTCCTGCCAGATCAGAGAAGCCTGCGATGTGGAAACCTGCGTCAGCACTTGGAGAACACAACGGGCAACACCCCTCTCCATCCCCCGGGGCAGGCGGCTGCCTGCAAGCCCAGCCCCGTGCCCAGCCAGCCCGCCTCCCCATGCAGCACCGTCTCGCGGTCACGCCCGCCCCCGCGGCTCTTCAGGGTCTCCGGTGTGTGGTGCTCTGGTGGGTGGCTCTGCAGGAGGGAGCATGGGCAGCTGCCGGGCAGGGTCTTCATGGGACTGCAGGGAATGAAGCAGGCAGCTGGATCCCGGTGGAGCAGATGCACTGGTATTGGTGGGTCCAGGTGGCAAGGGAGCAGGCAGCAGCCAATCACAGCCCAGCTTCTGTGATCCCAACAGGATCTTTTGGATGACAGCCAATCCAGAGCCAGCTGTGGCAGCAGGAGCAGGAGGTGCAGTCACAGCACAGCCAGTCACAGCTCTGCTTTGGTGGGTGGGAATGCTCCAACAACCAACTGCAGCCCAGCTTCCAGGAGGATTATCCACAGGCAGCCAGTCACAGCTTGGCCCTTCATGTTGGTGATCGTGATCATGCAGAGCAGCCAGTCGGGGTGGAGGTCTTTGGAGGGTACCCCGTGCCTGGGAGGGTCCAGGTGGTCCAAGGTGCTCTGGGACCTGCTGAGCCCCAGTGGGATCCAATGCATCCCATCGCTGCAGGGGATCCAGCGCTGCCAGGGGCCCACTACCACGAGGGGACCCGATGAGCCCCAGTGCCATGGGGCATACGGTGAGCCTCACTGCCAGCTGGGCCCCTGAAGGCTCCCACTGCCGGTGTGTGAGGAGCAGCACAGCTCTCCTGTTGCTCAGGCCGCCCCCAGCGAGTGGAGCTGCTCCAGGACACGTACAGTCCCCCAGGACAAGAACAGCCCAGGCAGGTGAACACCAACATGCCAGACAGCCCCCCTGGCCTCAGGGACGGGCAGCTCCTGTCCCCAGATGGCAGAGCCAAGATGCCTAACCACCACCGGGTCAAGGGCTCCACGAGCCAGACAGACAGGGAGGTCAGGCCAGAAGGGCCCCTCAGGGCACACACGTGCAGTCATGCCAGAGATGAGCTGAGCATTGTCCTCAGATCCTGTGGGGCCACAGGAGTGCCGAGCACAGAGGGAAAGTCTGCAGCACAACGATGCAGGGGGACTGCCCAGGTGGGCACTCTACTGTGCCCCAGCCTGGGCCTTTCTTTGACATTCACACAAAGATCAGCCCAACCATTCCCTGCCACTGCACGCTGAGAGCACCCTGCCGTCTGGCCCAGCCCGGCTCTCTTCCTCCTCCCCTCCCTCTCAGGCCACCCAACAACAGTTTCTCCAGCAGGCTTCTCTCCAGCACCCTGTGAAGGCTGCCAGGCCTCTGGCTCAGCACTGGCGTTTGCCTTTTTTACACCTAGCTTGGCCCTGAGCTGGGCCCCAGCAGAAAGTGTCCCCCACTCTGCCTCGAAAGTGGTTGCAGAGGGCAGGTTCTCACTGCTCCCTGACACAGCCAGCACCTACTGCACTGCTCACAACCTTCCTTCAGTGCAGACCCTGGCGAGGCTGGGCCCTTTCTGCCTCTTCCAATGCTCTCCCCACAGCGCTCCCACTCTGATGACGGGAACCAGCTCTCTCGTGATCTCTCAGGACAGGGACTGTACCAAGCTCACAGTGACAATAAGGCAAGACATGCTCCAATGCCTGGCTGGTGCAAGCTCTTTGGTACCAAATGGGTGCAGGCACTGCACCGCAGCTGTGCCAAGGTTCCATGGGTGTGGACAGAGATGGGCCACGCCCTGCACATGGGCACCTGGGCACGTTTCAAGGCTCTGTAGCTCAAACAGTGTCAAAAGGGACACGAGTGCTCACCTGGCTGGCAGCAGCTTCGGCAGAGGGGGTGCGCTCAGTGTGATGGTCTGAGGGGTGCCCTGGCAGGGGTCTCTCCACGGGAGAGTTCCTCCGGCGGTAGAAGAGAACATATGCGTATCTGGTCACCACCTGGCTCTCATCCACGGTGGTGACTGTGCTGTCGTCAAAGAGCCGCCAGCCTGAGAGGAGAGAAGGGTTAATCCAACAGACAGGTCACACCTGCAGCAGCAGGGGAGAGGAAAGGGTGGCAGATCCTCACCTACGTCACTGCGCTGGCTGTTCTTGTCGTTGGGCAGGCGGGCGTACGCCGTGTAGTGCCCCCCAATCATGCCTCCGTAGTGGTTGATCACAGCGTACAGGTCATACATAGGCAGTTGCTGCTCACCCTTCCGGCCGATGCAGAACTTGCTCAGGTCCAGGCTCCTGAGGAGAGACACAGGGACAGTCAGGGGTAATCAGCGTTAGGCAGGGAGAGGCCATGCTGCAGGTCAGCACAGGCAGCGGCCACGTCATCCCCCAGGCCCTCACCGGACAGGGAAGTCCACCATGTCATTGATCTTGTCCCTCCAAATAAAGCTGCGGAAGGAGAAGCGCTTGAGCTGGATGATGAGGACGTTGGGCAGCCGCCACAGCATCAGCTGCTTGGAGGCCTCGCGGTGCTGCTTGCACTTGGGGCAGTACCTGAAGGAAGAGTGTGCTCGTTACCGGCATGGGGAGAGCCTCAGGCCTCGCAGCACAGCCCAGCCCCAGGGTCCCCACATGTGGGGCTGGCAGAGGGGATGCAGGAGGGCTCAGCCTTCTCCATCAAGGGCAGGCCAGCACAGTCCTGCAGAGCACTGGCACTGCTCCCTGCTGGCTTATGGCTGCCCTCCCCAGTGCACAGGGAAGGCCAGCCCAGCGCTCCTGGCTGCCAGAAGAAACAGTATGCAGGCCCAAGCAGCTCCTAGGAAACCCCCGTTGCTGCCTGGGCCTGTGGGCTGGAACCCACCCTGCTGCCTTCCTCACCACGCTTCCTCTGGGGCCAGGACTTCGGGCTTGGTGAAGAGATTGAGGCACTGCTCCAGGGTGAAGTGACCAGCCCGGGCTGCTTCACTGGCTGAGCCTGGGTCCTCCACACACTCCAACTCCTTGGATTCCACCAACACAAACTCCTTCAGGCGCTCATTGTTCTTCCACACCAGGGCGAGGGAGCAGTTGTCTGTCAGCTCCAGGGGTGTGTCACCTGTGAAGGGGCACAGACCTCACACACTTGGCCCTACCAGGCTGGACCAGGCACCCTTGCTGGGGCTCAGAGCAGTCTTGTCCATCCCAGCTCAATACAGAGATCACACAGTGATCCCAGAAAGGTAGGTGTCTCCCAGCCAGGTTCACCACGCCAGGGCAGCAGAACCCCTTGGCCAGCAGGGCGCAAAGCTGGCACAGCCCATCTCATCAACAGCACCCACACAACCAGCACTGGGTGTGGGCATCCCACTCAGACAAGAGGTGACCCAGAGATCACAGACCCCCTGCGGACACAGGTGGTTGGAAGGAGTTGACCTATTTGCTGAGGAAAGCAGGAATGTCATGCCCAAGAAGAGATTCCAGGCAGAGGCTGTGTGCAGCAGAGCCCTTCCCTCCCCTGTGTCAGATGCAGTTTACACTGTCCAGTCTGGGCCACCATCACATCTGGGTTCACCTTGTGCCAGGGAGGCTGTGGCACCCTGGCCAGGCAGATCCACCAGCCTGCCAGAGGCTATAAGGGATGAAGGTGGTGGTTTCCAGGGCTCACCTTTATCTTCAAGCTTGTATTCTCGGTTGGCAGCATCGATCTTATTGATGTAGAACTGTGTGGCACGGGCACTCAGCGAGTCTGAAGTGTGCTGGTACCCAGGGATGGCAGCTGTGAACAGGCAGGGACAGATCTGTGGTGGCACTGCCTGTCTGCCCTGCGTAGGGGCCAAGAATTTGCAGTGCCCCCACCCCCACCTCACATGCTATGGCCTTGAAGGGACACAACCACGTGTCCCGTGTCCTTGACTATTTTTAGCAGGCGCCTGCCCCTGGCAAGCTGTGCTCCTCTGCCTGCCTTGCCCCTTCACTGCACATTGCTGCCATCCTGAGATGAGTGTCTGGAAACGTGACAGCCAGGCAGCCGAGCGCGAGAGGCTGGTCCCATGCAGCTGAGTCAGAGTGAGGGAAGTGCTTCGCTCACAGCCCCCGGGGGCTCACAGCCCGCACCAGCTCTGCCCTGCTCCCACGGGACTCGAGATTTCTGCCAGCCCCTGTCTTCCCACCCCTCCCACAGCAACACAGTGCTCCAGCCTCTCTCCTCATCAGATCTCTGCTCTACTCCCTGCACCTTGCCAGGGCAAGGCAGAGTGTGGGCAGGAAGGCATTTCAGGTGAGGCAACACTGCCAAAAGACAGCTCCCATGGCCTCATTTGTGTCCCCAGTACTCTCCAGAGCAAGCTCTCAAGAGGAGAACACATACTGTGGTGGGAGGTCACCCCAAGGAGGGAGAATTGCCTGGGCTCCTGGCACAGACACAGTTAGCACTGCAGCCCCTTTTACCTTCTGGCTTGATGGCTCTCTCATAGGATGGCTCCTTCTCACAACAGCTGTCACCCTGTGACTCCATGTGCTCAGAGAAGCCCGAATCCAAGCTCAGCAGGGAACTCCTGGCTGTCAGAACCTTGCTCCGGACAGTGCCAGTGTCCCCCATCTCCGGGTGTAGCTCAGGCACAGCTGGTGAGAGTGGGGGCTCCTGCAGGAGGCTGGAAGCCCTGTCCCCCTCCCCCAGCTCAGAGGCAGAGGTGGCTGCTGCACAGCTGCTCTTGGCCAGGGGCTCCAGCTTGTCCGAGTGCAGAGGCTGCAGCCCCTGCTCCGGTGACATCCGTCCTAGCTGGAATGGAGGCTGGAACACGCTGACTGAGTACCTGGGCAAGGAGGTGGGAGTTAGAGCTGGTCAGGCACAGGGCTGAGCTCAGCTCCAGGGCAGAAGCACCTTCCTACCCTCAACTCTCACCTTGCATAGCCCTCCAGCAGCTGGGCCAGGCGGGCGTAGGTGAGGCGGGACTCCGGCACGCTGATGAGGAAGGGGAAACCGATGTTCTCGGGGCGGCACGAAGCCTTGTGGTCTGGCCAGTGTGTTTTCTGACATGCCCTGTAACACGTATGGCCCCTGCTGAACCCAGCAACCATGACCAACCTGGGCAGGAGCAGCATAGGGCCAAAAGGGGTGTGCTAGGGATAAGGGGAGCACCGCAAGCCCACCTGGTTCCCTCCCAAAGGCCAGACCCATCCCACCTTCTCCCATTAGGCTACGCTCTCCCATTCAGCCTTTCAGAGCAGGAGACCCTCCCCCCCTGCCAGGCACCAAGCCAACTCACACATTGCAGTAACCGACTCGATAGCACCTCGTGCAGCGCCTGAGTTTCTCATCCTCTGGCAGCTGCTTCTTCTGGCAGGCTGCACACTTGGCGACGGGACCGCTGGGCACCTGTGGACGCTGCAGGAGAAAGAACCCATTGGACAGGGAAGGGCATCAGGGCAAGACATGGCAGCCTCAGTGGGCATCCATTCTTGCTGCAGCTAGTCACCCTTGTGTGCAGCTCTGCCCTTCTGGCTCAGTCCCACTTGCGGCTCAGCCTCCCTGCATGCCTTCCAGAAGTCCCAATATCCCCTCTCACCTGCTGGACCTGAAGCTCCACCACTCGCTCCTTGGCCAGCTCAGGGGACAGCACCTCGAAGCAGAGCAGCAGGTCTGTCGGCAAGACCATGTCTAGCGAGTTGGACGGCAGGAACATGCGGTGGAAGTGATTCTTGATCACCTGCCAGGAAAGCAGTGGAGCATGGCTGTGTGAGGGCTGCCCCACATATCCCCTCCTCAGACAGTCACAGACCTCAGCCCCACAGTGAGCTGCGGGAACAGCAACAGCTCAGGGAGGCTGTCCTCAGCTCACCATCTCACCAGGGAAAGAGGGACATCCCAGGCCCTACTGCAGCTGACCAGCCCTCTGGAGCAGCGATCTGCCTGGCAGCACCCTGCCCATGACACTGCCACCCATGGACAAAATCCATCCCACAGACATGTTGGATATGGGCAAGTGACTGTCAGTGGCCATACTCCCTGCAGGGCTGTGGGAGCCAGACACCCACAAAAGCAGCCCATGGCTCACTCCTATGTTTAAGCACCCTCCCCAGCTTAAGCACTCTCACCTCTGCCAGGCGCAGGTTCTCTGGTTTCACACGCACACTGTGGGCCACTGACTCGAGCACCTCCATGGCACTGGAGTTCTCCTTGCTGATACTCACGAGGAACTGCCACCGAGAAAGTGCCACATCAGTCACCCCACACCAAGGTATGTGGGCCCTTACTTAACACAAGGCTTAGCCTGTTGGCACAAGACCAGCTGGCTGGGGCACCTCCAGGAGCCTTCTCAGGCTCCATCCCCAGGGTAGGTGGTGTCCTTTACCTTGATGGGCTTCTTGTGTGGCTCTTTTGCAAAGTAGTAGACAGTCAGCACCTTTTGCTTCTGTGGGAGAGGCACGGGGAGGTACAGGAAGGGGTCAAAGGTGATAGACACCTGCAGATGCAAAAGCACACTCAGTTGTGGGAAGTCCTTGTGGCTGAGATCAGCAGGGCAGCACATCCAGTGGATCTGAGATCTAGCCTTGCCCTGTGTGCTCTGAGGGTCAGGAGCCTGCTGCTGGCACAGCATGGACAGAGACAGAACATCCAGAGCTGCCCTACCTTGGAACATACTGGGCACACCAGCTTGGATTTGTACTGGCCCTGGAAGAGGTCTACTATAAACGAGTCATTCCTCATCTTGTGTCGCTGCCAAGCCTCCTCAGCTACCACCTGTGGGGAGAAAGGGCTCAGCACCTCGATAAACCACCCAGGCTGCTCTCCCAGTGACTTTGGGGAGGGACAACCTCACCTCATCGGGCCTCCCATCTGAGTCAACAGTCTCTGTGTAGGGCTTGTTCTGGATGCGGTTGAGGTCCTCGTGCAGGCCATCAAGCAGGAAGGCCATGAACTCTTGAGCATCGTGCTGGGCATAGCCAGTGAACTGGCTGGCCTTGCTGGCCACAATTGCCTGCAGGGAGCACAGCAGTCAGGGCTGGCCAGCAGCCCCCCGGCAGCACTGCCTGCCCCATGCACAAACCCTGGGTGCACCCACCCACACCCACCCAACTCTCTCTGGCACTAGCAGGGCAGGCAGGTGCCCACACAGGAGTTCTGGGGACTCACAGCAGCTGTGGAGTGCCAGTGCCAGCAGCCCTACCTTCAGTTTGGAGGGCTGGAAGGCATGGTGTGTGCCCTTCCACAGCGCCCGAAGCAGCATGGCAAAGCCGATGGCCAGGCGTCCCCCCGTCCCCAGAGGGTTGTTGTAGTTGATTTCCGACTCAAAGGACCGATCTGTAAGAGATGCAGGAGTGAGGGCACAGCATTTGAGTGGCCAGGCCCTGCCGGGCTCCCGACGTGGGCTCACCATGGAAGTAGTCACGCAGCTCCCGGGTGTTGGACAGGGACTGGATGACACTGTTCATGAAGCAGGTGTTGCCCAGGTTCACCAGCCCTGTGAAGCCAGGCAGGCAGACCTTCTTCTTCTCATCCTCATCCTCATCATCCTCCACACTCTCGGCACTCACTGGGCTGTGTGTCATCGGTGGCACCATGCACGTTGGTTTAGGCTGCCAAGCAGAGGCAGGTGTCAGGGTCATGTGCTCAGGGGGGTCTCTCTGGGAACACCACAGGAACCCAAAAGCCCAAGAAACCCCTCAGAGAGGGCTGGAGCCATCACAATATCTCCCACCAGGACTGGGATAGACAGGCCAACCGCTGCCCCTAATCCTGCCATCTATGACTGAGGAGTGCCACCTCCTCCTCCAGGAATACTTTGCCAGTCTCCAGAGCGACACTGTGGAGGCGGTATCCCTCTTTTCTCCACCCGGGTCAGATCCAGTGTGGCCCCACTCACCGATGGGATGTGTGGCTCTTGCTTCACTGCCACGTGCTCTGAGGCTGTACGGGCTGCCACACCATCCAGACCCCCATCTTCCACACGTGGCTTCTCTTTGTCACTGGTTCGGGCCTCCTCCTTGCTGGACAGGGGGTGTTGGTTACTGCCCGGAGGGTTCTTATCCAGAGGGGTAGGGCCTGTAGGCATGGCAACCTTTGCACCACCCACTGCACCTTAAAAAGGGGGAAGGGTGGGCCTGTGGTTAGCAGCACCGCGGAGCTGAGCTGCTCAGTCCATGCTCACACACAGGCTCTCTCCTACCCCTCTATCCCATGAGCAAGGAGAACAGCAGTGCCCTTCCCCTATCACTGGGCTTGCCCTGCCCCACACCCCTCCTACCTGTACCCGCTCAGCCCCTCTCCTTCCCCACAGCCCCATGCTAGAGGATCCAGCACCAACCGGCAGCTGCCAGTGGTGAGGAGAGCCTGTGCCCCACTGGGGTGGCAGGCAGGACAAGGCAGGGTGCAGACCTCGTGTGGCTGGAGCCTCCAGCCCCCCCCAGCGCTGGCTCTGGCGTTTCTTCAGGCAGACATCGATGCGAGACACTGTGAAGTTGTATGTGCACTGATCCGGCTCAATAAGATTCCTGCAAGACACCCAGCAAGTCAGGGATGCCCCAGAACCCACAGCAGCCTCAGACATGCCAAAGCCTTTGCAAGGCAAAGCCATGGCCTCCAGGCAGTAGGGACACTGCTAGCACTGATCCCGAGGCAGCCATGGCAAAGCGGGGTGGAAACCCTTGAGCCTGGCCTCACTGAGCACACAGAGGGCCCCTTTCCTGACAGACCCATTCTGCTTGGCTCCACATGCCCCCTCCTGCTGCACATACAGCCCAGAGCACACACTGGCTGGTATGGCTCTGTCCCCAAGAGCTCTAGAACATGTTGGGAGGGAACTGCAGGCAAGGAGACACTAGGATTTCCTTCCCTTCCTTGCCTTTGAGCCAGCACACAGCCAAGGCAATCCAGACTTGGGGCACTAGTGCAACACGGTGTAAGGGAAACGCCCAGGTGCAGAAACGAGCATTCCCTGCACAGAGCCACCATCTGGGACTGGCTCCTGTTCCAGCTCTGCACTCTCAGCTCCCTTGCCCTGGTGTGGATTAGAAGGACAGGAACCATACCTGAGCTTCACCTGCCACCGGAACACTGTATGGGGCCCACAGCCAGGATGGAGACGAAGGAAGTTTGTGTCACTGCAGAGAAAATGGAAGTGAGCAGAGGTGAACAAATAAGTAGCCAGCTGCAACCAGGAGATCTGCAGCAGCCTGGCATTATCCCGAGGCAAACTTGTACCTTGTCTGGAACACCAGTGTGAAGTCTTGTTCCCGGAAAAACACTTTGGATGTCTCCTTGTGGATCTCCTTCACATAGACGTGCACCACCACCAGATCATTGCCCTTCTCATATGAGTCATTCTTGACAAAGGACAGGCTCACAAAAGGCTCTGGCTCTAATCAAGGAAAGTCAGGGAGAGAGATGTTACCTTCCTTGCATGCTGAGACAGTGCTGCAAGCTGACCCAGGAGAGGTCCTGAGCAGATGTACCTTCCTGACCAGGCTCATATCATGGGCTCTGGCCACTCACCATCAGCTGCTGCTTCCAGAGCCACATCATCCTTGGACCAATCCCTCTTCTCACCATCTCTGCCCAGGGGAGGGGAGGCCACTGGGACAGCCTTAGAGCTCTCTCCCAGCACAGGTGTGCAGTCCCGGCCCCGCAAGGCCTCAGCAGGGCTGCCTGGCTGCAGGACTCTCTTCTCCACACAGGTAGCAACATGGTGGGGGAACACCTCCGTGGTAGCCGCAAGAGGTGGCATCTCCACTGGAACAGTCTCCTTAGCCAAAACCACAGCCTTTCAATACAGAAGGACACAGTGAAACACGACACCATCACCCCTGAGCTGCCCTGGCCCACTCACCTTGGCTCCTGCTAGCCAGGCAGGCACAGCTCCACACTGCCCACTCCCCCCCCACATCCCACATCCAGCTCAGTCCCATTAGCATCACAGCTCAGTGACTGCAGGGTCCTCACTTTGCCCTCTCCTCCACCACAGCCAGTTCCTCACATCAGCCCTCAGAACCCCGGAACCCATCTCAATGGCAGGGACAGGTCCTGCATCCCCTGCACAGAGGCAGAGGCAGCAGGGGTGCCCCATGCTGTCAGGTCCTCAGGTACCTTTTCCAGTGGCAGTGCAATGTCCGCCAGGGCCGTGGGCGCATCGACCTGGCTGGCTCTGCCGTTGCGGCGGCTCCCGGCCCTCCCGCTGTGCCCTTTGCCGGGCTCTGTGCTCCCGGTGACTCTGGCATTCGGCTCCTCCTCCGTTGGAGCTACTTTGAGGTATACTGCCCGCTTGGCGCTGGGGCCACTCTGTGTCCCTGGGCTGGCTGGGCTTTTTCCTCCCAGGGCCTCGCTTCTTCCCGGAGCACGCTTGGGGTTGGAGGGCTCCCGCCGGGATCTTGGTGGCTCTGTGCCTTCAGCTCTCGGCTCTTCAGAGATCAGCTCTGCAGAAGCAGCCTTCTCTTTCCCATTCTCCCAGCACGTGGCCCCTTTGGCCAGCTCTTTGGATCCATCTTTCCTTCTTTTCTGTAAAAAGCCGTGCAGCACAGTGGGAAGGTATTTAAGTAGCAGCACCTTTCAGGCTCTCTGCCAGCCCCTCACCCTCACTCTCCCTTCCCAGAGTGCACCAGGACTCTGTTCCAGAACCTGGACACTATGTGGCAAGCAGAAACAGGAGCACAAAGACACAGTCCTCCCTGGGACAAAGGAAGCTGCCTCATGCAATCTGTGGATGCAAGATGTGCCCCACATTCCCCCTGGGTGGCTCAAGAGCAGGGAGCTCAGCGCTCACCCGAGCTCCCCAGCGCTCCATAAGCTCCCTGAAAAGGCACATCCTCCCCTCCTCACCAGAAGCGAAGACCAGGTATGGAGTGGGATCTTCTTCTGAAGCACAAGCTGTAGAAAATTGCCCTTCTTGCACTGGAGCTTGCTGCAGGAGCCCTCAATCTCCTCGTAGAACTGACAGCTCCACTGGCGCCCGTCTGTAAACAGAGGGGAATGGGTACCTCAGGCAGTGCTCCAGGCAGCTGTCACCTAACCCACAGCCCCCTTTCACCTGCCCCCAGGAAGAAGGAAGCACTCATTCAGAGCCAAGAAGGCTGCAGGCAAGCTGCCACCATACCCCAGGAGCCTTCTAGGGCTCCAGCCAGCTTCCCTGAATTTGCTTTGTACATCTGGCTGGCCTCCTTCCCAGAGGGAAGGCCCTGTGCCTCCTTGCCCTCAGGGGCACAGTCACTTTTCCAAAGGATACCTCGGGGCTGACTCATTCATCCCAGCAAGCAGGGGACAAAGACACACCGGTGCAGCAGTGGGCACTTGTTCCCTTGGCACCGAGGGCAGCTCCTGCCCTCCTCAGCTCTAGAATGCTCTCCTATGGGCCCTGTCTGCTGGCTGAGGCTGTGCCAGCTGACAGCAGGGCATTGCCTCTGGTGGAAAGGTTTGATGCCTGCCTGGATCAACCCCGTGCTTGGCCCAGAGCTGTGCCAAGTCCCAATGGAGAAATGCCTGCAGCAGTCGCTCCATTCCCATACCTGGTAGTTTGAGCACACAGCCTGTGTCGGAGAAATCAGCATCTACATCCTCCACCTTCAGAGCTCCACTGCCCAAGTTCAGCTTGACAATGATCTCATCGGCATTCTGTTTCCAGTCCAGTAGCAGCTCTAGGAAGAGGGAGGGAAGTGTCACCCACTTGCTGGGGCATGAGCCTGAAGTGCCCACTCCTTGGCTGGGAATGTGGGCCTGAACACATGCTCGGTTAAGGAGGTCAGCATAGGGAACAAAGATCATGCCAGTTAAATGGGACCTGCCCTCGTCAGACAGGCCACAAACAAGAGCACGTGTTGCGGCAGGGCAGGTGAATCCCAGTGGGAACTGGAGAGATAAAAAAGGCAGCCCTGCTCCCGTCATTGCCACATGCAGCAGTGGCAGCTGGGAAGAAGGGGTGGCTCCTGCCAACGACAAAGCAATTACTGCTTTCTCAAGGAACGAGGAAGCCACAGAATTACTCTGGGGGATTCAAAGTGGACTCTGACCACAATCAGAAATTGCCACTTCCCCTTTGCATATGCAAACCAAGCAGCCCAGCTGCAACCATCAAAGCACTGTACTCCTGCCAGGTGAGCATGGCTAACACAACTGAAACACGGGCAGGCTGGCCAGCCGGGCAAGTACACTGCACCTGGGGAGACAACTGTGCAGCAGTGACACCCTGCTGCAGGCAGAACTTCCACTGTGTGCCTGTCAGGCTCCTGGTCTGGCCTTGTGATGCCCTGAAGTCATCAAGACAAAAAGGTGATTTCAACCACCTTGATTTCATGGAGTTTTGTTCTACCCTCTGTGCCACGAGAATGGTCTACTCTGGCCTCAAAGCAGGCTGGACTGAGACAGAAACCAGCTAACCCTGCCCACAGGGTGACATGGCTTGGGATCTTCCCAGCCCAGCACAATGTCCTGCTCAGAAACAAGCAGGACAGGTGTCGGCAGCAAGGCGTCCCAGGGCTGTGCTCAGTGGCACCATGACACCTGAGTCGGAAGCAGCCTGCCTCATGCCTAGGGCCTCTTCCTTGCAGGCAGCCCTTCACAACCATGTGCACCTTTCTCCACCCCTGGGAAGGCCATACCCTGTTAAGATAAACGCTGAGGCAAAGGAGTGCTCAGGTTAGTTCTGCTCAATGCCAGAGCATTGGACCAGGACAAGGTGAGCGCTTCAGATCCCTCGGCAAGGGCACTCCATGGCCATGCACTGACAGCTGGAGCACACCTCGACTTACCCTCCTCTGAGTCCTTCTCCTGGGCAGTCTCAGCCTGCTCGAGCTCAGGGCGAGACACTGGTGGGCGAGAAGCAGAGCGCAGGCAGGTCTGTCATTCTGTCACCTCAGAGCATGAGCCAGCATGCTGGCACCCAAAATTGTACACATCACCTTCTTCTCCCTTGAATCTGTGTGCAGGCCTTTTGTTCTGCATGTGCTGCTCATTTCCCTCCACTGCTTCCTCACACTTCTCCTTCCCCAGAAGCCTGCCAGCAGCCCCAGGACAGCTGCTCTGGGCCACATCACCAGTTTAAGCAGCATCACAGTGAGAACAACACAATACTGCATCACACAGGTAGTGCTGCTTTGAGGTACATCTCAATGCGGAGCCCAGCTCAGTGCACCAGGCCCCAGCCTCCAGCTGTACAGACAGGTCCTGTCTTGATCTGACAGAAAGAACCTGGTGTTTGGTTGTGCTCAAACCAACTCTGCTGTAACCAGAGAACCACATGGCCCAGCTGCACTTTAACATTTCCATTCCTGCACAAGCTGTCAACATCCACAGCCAAAACCTTCTTCCAGATCAGACTGGGGAACCAAAACAACCTGACATCTAATCCCTGCTCCCCACAGGATAACCTCTGATACCTAGAAGTGTCTCAGGGCCTGTTCTACCCCCACAGGATAGTGAGCTCTGCCAGGCAAGAGACTCAAAGTGATAGCACCTTGTCCCGGAGCAGAGAAACAGCGGCAACAGGAGCTGTGGTCTCCACTCCAGAGTACTCAGAGAGCTGTCACTGCCTCCCATGACTGGCTACAAACCAGTAGGAAACCTCTGCTGACCACCACAGCCACTGGTGCAAAGGTGCCAGTGGGGCTGGCAGTGTGAGAAGCACAGTGGCAGCAGTGCCTGGGAGATCTACAGCTTGCCCTAGCTCCTCACCACCCCCACACAGAGGGGAGAGAGGCAGCAAGGCCGCCCCTAAGGAACCCTGCCATGTTCCAGGTACAGCACACCTCCCACGTCAGAGACGGCGCTGTGCTGTGCTCTGCACCATGGGATTTCCATCAGGGACTGCACCTGGCTGCTCCAGCACAGACCTCAGCAGGCGCTCGTTTACCTTGGCCTACAAAACACCCATGGGGCCTCTGGTGGTCTAGTGGTTAGAGTGCAGGACTCGCACCGCTGGGACCCGGGTTCAATTCCCGGCCCCCTGGGCAGCTGGAGCTCGTCAGCCTTGTATGGCAATCCAGCTACGTCCTGGGGACCTCACTGCCACTGTCCAAGCTTTGCTCGGCCCCGGCAGATGAACCTCAGGATTAAAGGGTGGGCTCAGTTCAGCGCACGCTGTGTCTCACCTAAAAAATCCACTGCGCAGGCTCGAAGGGTTTATGACCTTTCCCAAATCTTCGCTTGCGAAGACTGGCCATTATACAAAACACCCTGTGATTTTGAGGTTACAACAGTCATAACGGAGCAGGCACAGAAATCAAGCAGCTTTCCAGGGCCACAGGCACACAGCCACTCCCTGCACCTGAAGCATCATTTTTTTTCATTGGCTACATGGCAGTTACAGAAGGAATTACTCTACAGCAACTATTTCACCTGAGCCGCACCCTGCCCTGACTCAGAAGCTAAAGCACTAGCCCCACCCGCAGGCCCCGAACACCCAGTCCCCGCCTCACAACATCTGGCCTCGGTAAACCTATGGGAAAGAAGCAGCACTGCCTCCAGCTGCAAGAGCACCCATAGGCTTCAGTCCCATTCCCTCTGGATCAAGGCAGGTCACACCCAATCAAAAGCAGAGCCTAGAAACAACTACTAAGGCCAACTCCAGACTTTAGCTAACAAGGCCCAACCTTCCTCACATTACTGAGGCTAAGTAGTGCCCAAAGGAAGGAGGCTACAGGTCCAGGGAGGACACTGTGTTGAAGAGGATCTCATATCATAAGCTGCAGGAAGTGATTAGTCAAATCTGCTTATCCTGCAGCAGATGGCTGCGAGGCTCCCAGGCTGCAGGGCCGAGACACCACGGGCCTGCTCACCACAGTGCTGACGAGGGGCTCTCACCTTCCTTGCTTTCCTGGTTGGCTCGATCCTTCTGCTTCTTCTTGTTGGTGGCATCATCCAAGCCCCGAGACACTCTCCTCTGGCCAGGGGCATTGGTGCTGCTGGACATTTTCAGCCGTTTGGAGGACACAAACGGCCCGCCGGGGTCGGTAATGGAGTCTGGGTCAGGGGTGCGACGTTTTCTTCCTGGCCCAGCTATCTTGGCGACTCTCTGTGGTCAAACTCTCTGGCAAGGAAGTAGTGGCCTAAAGAGAGGAGAGAGCAAGCGTGGCAGCAGGAGCAGGTGGAGAAGGCCCAACAGCATCAGGATCTGCTCTTTGCCCCAGGGCCAGTGCCCTCACATGACTTTCACTGCAGTGTTTATGGGAAGCCCCACGCAGGGCTCAGTGAGGAAACCTACCTCATCACAGCTGCTACAATGCTTACAGCCAAAAGCATGGGCCTGTCAGAGCTCCCAACACACAACCAGGGGTCTTCTGTATGTGGTACGCATTAAAAACCTGGAAAGCAATTGTCATGCTCATGGCCCCCACTATAGCAACTCTGGCTCAGAGGAGCTGCTGGCGCTAACAACACCCGGTGGCACAGTTGAGGGCAAGGACACAAGGAGGCCTGGATTTGCAAAATTGAGCCTCTGGGGTTAACTAGGGCAGCCTGCAACACAGCTTGGAGCGACAGCTATTTCAGTCAAACAGTGCCCCCGTGTAACAGGGCCAGAACAGGAGCCAGTAACGCCCTAAGAAGGAAGAAAGGGGAGCAGCAGGAGCAGGCCCTGGGACAGTCTCCCGTGACAGATGACAGTGAAGTTCCCTGGCAAAAGCAGGGCTCCTCCCCCCTTTGCCCACCAGCTGGGAGCTTAACCAGCATGACTGCACCTTGCATATTTATCTCCCAGTCAGTTTACAGACAGCGTCAGCGGGGCCTGGCCTGGAAACAGGACACCTCTACTCCTCGTGCCCCAGGGATAGGTCAGGCTGGGCAGGGCACGCAGGGCGCTCACCCCTGCCCCGTCAGACATGCCCTCCCTGCAAAGCCAGCTCCCCTGAGGTGTTTGGGAGCTGCTGGCCCAAGGGCTGGTCTGTTTGGCTCAGCAGTTTCACCCTCAGGTGTTCACAGCTTGGACACAGGAAAGCTGGAACAACCCAGTGAAAACAGTCCCACTCGAGGTTCCTCCGTGGAGGCGGTGAAAGCAGAGAGCTGGGAAGGTTTCCTCCCTCTCTGCCCCGGCTGCACGCCCTGCCAGCGCTCATCAGCCTGAGGTGGTTTGCTGTGGGGAGACAGACCCATTGGTGTGGATCGTGCCCACCCCCGGGTGCCGGCAGCCTGCTGCAGCCCCCGGTGCGCTGATTCACACACCTCCCACAGCCCGGCTCCCGTCTGAGGACATGGAGCTGAGCCTCATGGCATCTCGGTCTAGCCCAGCTCCACTGAGCCTGACTCCTTCAGTGGAAGGCAAGCCGTGCCCTTGGGAACACCCTGTTCTCCCTTTACCCGTGTACCCAGCACAGACCCCACACTCCACACGGGCACAGGCGGAGGCAGGGGGCACATCCGAGGGAGGTGCTCGGTCAGAGGGAGGAAACTGCCAGCTCTGTGCTGTGGCCCCATGTTGCCAGGGCATTTTTGTTCTAGAAACGTTTGAGGCAACAAGTAGCCACAAATGTGGAGTTGTAGCCACAAGCTATGAGGGATCCCAGAGAGAAAAGCAGTCTTGTCCTGCCCTCAGCTCCGGCAAAGCCAGTCCCACAACAGGCACTGCACCCAAACTGCTTCACTTCGGGCCAACTTGTCCCCACAACCACAAGTGAAAAGCTGAGTGCAGCCCAAGCACTGGGCACAAACTTCTGCCACCCAAAATCACCTGGAGACTGGAATGCTGAGAAGGGTCCAGCATCAGTCCCAAAGAGCTTGAAAGGGTGGGGGGGGGGCAGCAGCATCACCCTCAAGCTGCTATACACACGCTGCGTCTCCCCGGGATGCAGAAGCACTTATGACTGCAGAAGGAATGGGAAAGGGCCCCCATAGCAGGAAATGTGGCTGTGATTCGCCAGCCTGGGCCTCTGATGGCAGCTGCATGCTGCCACTCAGCTCCAGTCCCCAGCGACACCCAAACGGGTTGGCTACAGATGCTTCCTGGTGCTAAAGAAGGTAACCCGGGCTTGGCAAACATGTGAAAGCATTTTTTGCTGTATTTCTTTTGCATCTCAGGTGAAAACCCCAGGAGGAATGGGAGACAAGCAGCACTGACTGCTCTGTGCAGGGCCGAGCGAGGCTCCATTGCCTCCTTCCTGCACACCCAAAAGGGTGGCACAGGGTAACTGCTGGGCAGGGTGACCCCTGAGGAGGGTCCTGGACGCTGAGAAAGGACAGGCCTCTACCCAGGAAGGGGTGAGCAGGAGAGGCAGGGTTGCGTGCCTGCTTGTCACTCCCCCAGGAGAAGCCTGCTGCTCTCATGCCTCACTGAGTGCTCTGCTCCCTCGGGTCCTTTGCCGACAGTTATTCCTCATGGCAGGCAGGAACCAAGGGGGCTGGAGCTCTGCCCAATTCCAGCTGCCAGACTGATGGCAGCCTGGGGCCACTGCAGGCACCTTGGAGTTTTGGCAGAGGTTATTCAGGGATTAGAACAGGTGAACGGGAGACTTTCTGCCTCTCTGCCACCAGGAAACACATATTCAGGAAGGATGTTTGGCCCTCGGTGCGCAGGGGCATGGAGGTTTTGGCACCACTCCTGTTGGCACACCAGGAGTCACTGCAGGGGAGGGATGGCAGAAGGCCGCCCTGGCCGGATGCCAAGTGAACCTCTGGGAAGCACCTGATGAGCTGGGCACTCCTACAAACCCTTACTCAACCCTCCGGAGCAGGGGAGCCCGGCCATGCTGCTGCTGGAGGAGGAGGTGCTTCCCTGTCCTCTGCTCTCCCTGCCTTTGCACCAGGGCGAGCGCTGATGTGACTGCAGGATCCAGAGACCAGCCAGAGCAAAACTACTCTCTCCCAAGTCTTGCCCCAGATCAGTTTCCCAACCCAGCTTGTGCTGGGACTGCACAAACATTTTCACTGGCCAGAGGAGAGGGAGCAAGAAGCCAGGGAGAAGGGCCACCCCTCCTCACGGCAGCACCAGACTGCATTGGTGTAAACACTTGGGGCAGGACAGCAGAAGGTGTACGATGAGATGCAATTTGCACCTCATGTCTGGGGCACATTTAGCACCCGGCAGGAAGAGGCTCCCTGATTCTTGCTTGCAGCACTCCCCGAGTGCCCAAAGGCCTTTACAGGGCTAGCTGCACAGGTTGGCTATCCACCCAGCCTCATCCTTCCATTTACTTTTGGCTCCTCTACGTTCCAAAACAGAAATACATCCCTCATGTGCATTTTTGCCACCTTCTGTTCCTTGTTCCCGAGGGACAGAAATCCCAAGGCTCAAACTCATCTTTTACTTCAGTTCCTTGGCATGCCTGACACACGGGTGGAGCCAGAACGAGCACAGAGCCCCTTGGGGCAGCTCCTCCATCCAGCACTGCCACACAAAATGTTTCCAACCCGTGTGGAAATCACCATGTCCCCAACACACCGTGACAGCAGCAAGTTCCGTGCTGGGTGGGGAGCCCGGCAGGCCCAGCTCCCCCAGTCTGGGGGATACAGAATACAAACACAGAACCACAGAATGGTTTGGGTTGGAAGAGGACCTTGAAGATCATCCGGTTCCAACCCCCGCCGTGGGCACGGGCAGTGATGAGAGCGGGCAGACAGCAGCCGGCAGGCGCGCGGCCTGCCCTGCGCCGCTGCCCGGCCCCAGGCACGGGGAGAGAGCACAGGACGGTGACCGGCCCGCGTGCACGGACGGCCCCGGCGCTGCCCCGGGCGGGCAGAGCACGAGGTCACGGCGGCGGCTCCTGCCCGGGGCTGCCGCGCTCGGCCTGTCCCTCCGCGCCCCGCTCCCGGCGCGCGCCGCCGCAGCTCCTGCTGCCCCCATGCTCTCCTGCCTCGGGCTCGCCCCAGGCCGCCGCCGCCCCCCGCCGCACTGGCCCCCTCGGGCCGCATCCCGGCCTCACACCGCCCCTGGGCCCTACCCGCCGCCGCCGCGGCCCCCACCCCGCGCCGCCCCGGGCGCCGCTGGCAGCGCGCGGGCCCCTCTGCCGCCCCGGCCCGGCCGGCCCGGCCCGCCCCGCACTCACGGCCCCGCCCGCCGCTCCGGTCTGTTTGTGCCGCGCCGAAGTTCCGAGCGGGCCGACAACGGAGACAGGCCCGAGCCCGTGACGCACTTCCGGGAGCCGCCGGGCGCGCCCACGTGACACAGGAGCGCGGCGGCAGGGGGGTGCGGTCACGTGACGCGCAGTGGGGGCGGCCGCCGGCGCGTTCCCATGGCAACGGGGGGGGCCCGATCCCGGCCGTGGGTCCCGGGCCGGTCTGTGGGAGTGCCGCGTCTGATCCGCAGTGGTCCCAGGCCGGTCCGTGCCAATCCGAGTGTGTCCCCAATGTCACAGCCAGCCCCCGACCCCACCGCCCGACCCCCCAGCGCCCCACGCCTGCAGACGAGCAGCTCCCACCCCGGGAGAAGCCGCCGTGGGCCCCCGGGGAGGACACGAGGCCCACGGCACGGGGCGGAGGGGAGGCGGTCTTGCTCTGTAAATTTATTCACACGGGGGTGCCCCGCAGCCCCCACCCTGCCCACCACTGCAGGGGCAGGCAGAGGCTGGGGGGCGAGGCTGGGGGCTCCGGCGGGGAGGTGCAGGCCCCTCCGGGGAATCACTGGCAGGTGTTGTAGATTTGGACCTGCTGGTTGATGGTGTCCAGCACCTCCCTCATCCTGGCCTCTAGTCCACCCAGCTGGGCTGCCTTGGCATCCAGCACCCGCTCGTTCCGCTCGTACTCCTCCTCCAGCACTGCAGGGACAGGGGGGACATAGGTCAGCCCGGCACCCTGCCACTGCAACCCCCTGCCCTCCTGCCCCAGCCTCACCTCGCAGCCGCTGCAGCTTGCCCTGGGCATCCTGCAGCAGCCCCGCAGCCTCATCCCGCAGCTGCTGTGCCCGGCTGCCCGCCTGCCGTGCTCCCTGCGCCCGGTGCTCCACCATCTCCTGAGCCGTCCGGTACCGGTCCCGCAGTGGCCCCTCCAGCACCTGGTGGGCAGCGAGGCTGGTCAGTGGGACCCTCGGGGTACCTCTGCTGCCCTCTGTGCCCCCCAGTCACCCACCTGCTTGGCCTCGACGGCACGGTCCCGTGCAATGCCCGCTGCCTCCTGGGCGCGCGCGGCTGCCAGGCTGTTGTTGGCACGTTTCACCTTCAGGGCATCCGTCTGTCTGTCCAGGAGCCCAATGTGCTCCATGGCGCCTGCCAGCTGCCGCTCTGCACTCCCCGTCTGGGTCTGCATCTAGGGAAGAGTGGCACAGGGGACTGGTGTGGTCAGACCGCCCGCACAGTGGGGATGGGGCCCTGAGCATTGCCGCGGGGCTGTGGTGGCGGGGACAGGGCTCTTACCGTGCCGAGGGTTCTCTCGCTGTGCTGGATGTCACCGGCAGCCTGCTGCAGTGCCTGCTCGGCCATGCCCTGGGCCTGCCGCGCCTCCTCCAGCGCCTGCCGCACTGCCTCAGCTGTGCCCCGCACACCCTCTGCCCGCGACCTACAGCCGGATGGCAAGGCCTCAGCACCAGCCTGCGCTGGGGGGCTCTGGAGGGACTGCACCCCCACATCCCTGGGCTCACCTGGCCCGCTGGGCATCCTGCAGCAGCTGCCCAGCCCGACGCACATCACCGGCTGTCTGCTCCAGGATGGCGTCCACGCTGGCCAGGCTGCGCACTCGTGTCTTGATCTCCTCGGCCAGGCGGTGGATCTGGGCCGGGGCGGCCGGGAGCGACAGCTCCAGCACCCGGCTGGCCACCACCTCGATGCTCTCAGGGTCAGCCCCCTCCTCTGTGGGTGGGAGCAGTCAGTGTGTCCCCTGCAGCACTCCAGGATTGAAGGGACAGGCAGACTGAGCGGCAGAGGGAGCAGAGGGCAGGGGACAGGAGATGGTTGGAGGGCACAGGATGGTTGGGGCAGGGCAGAGACCATGCAATGCAGTGTGGGGCAGGGGTGGCACAGCCACAGCGTGGGGACCATACAGTGTGGTGCGGTGCAGGATCAGCGCAGTGTGGTGCAGGTGCAGAGCCCCACAGCACATGGCAGGGGGCCCAACCCTCCCGGCATGCTGGCACTCACGGCTCAGGAAGGCCTTGACATGGCTGATTAGCTCCCGCAGCTCCTTGTTGGAGCTCTCCACTCGGGCCCTGGTCTGGTTCGCCTTGTCCAGGGCTGCCTGTGCTCTCATCCGAGCCTCATCCGCCTTCCCCTTGGCCTCGGCCACCTGAGCATGGGCAGAGACCCTCGGTGCCAGCCCCAAGAGCTGGGGCGCATGGCTGTGCTGCCTGCTCCCACCACCGCCTGTGTGCCACGCACCTTGTGGGAGAGCTGGGCCATGTCGCTGCCAGCCTGCCGCAGCTCCTCCTGGGCATGGTGTGCCCGGTCCAGCGCGCTGTCAGCCTTGGACACGGCTCCACCACAGCTCAGACCCCCACAGCGTCGTCCCCCATCCTCATCCTGGCACCCAGCACCCCCACAAGGGCTCTCAGCGCAGGGCACATTGCCCACCACACCACAGACCTGCAAGGCAGTGCGGGATCAGGGCAGCTCTGGGAGCCATCCCCCCGGTCCCATCCCTGCATCCCACCTTCTCGTTGAGCGTCTGCAGGCTCAGCGCCTGTGCCCGCTCTGCCAGGTCCATCAGTGCCCGCCGACTGGCCGCGTTGTAGCGATTAAAGTCATCCCGGTGGCTGGCCAGGAGCTGCTCTGTGCGGTGACGGGTGGCTGCCGAGGTGCTGATGGGGCTGGGCACGGCGCGGGTGGAGGCATCTGCCCGGCGCTCGGCCTCCCGTGACTCCCCAAAGAACTGGCGGATGCTGTCATAGGCACCTGAGGGCAGCAGGGGCATTGTCAGACCGCTGGCCACAGCCCCACCGCCCCAGCCTGGCTCTGTGGTGTGGCTCACCGAGGAAATTGGAGGTCTTGAGGGCATGTAGCCGCTGCTCCAGGTCCTGCAGGCTGTGGTTGAGGGAGCGGGCACCTCGGTCCACGGCGTTCAGCACGTGGCTGGCATTGAAGTTGGCATCCTGAGCAGCCGTCAGCTCCCCCTCCAACCGCGTCAGCCTCTCTGTTGCCTCCTCGATCTGCCGCCTGCAAGGGAAAGGGGTGACCACCCGCCCTGGGGCCACCTTGGGAGCCATGCCCAGTGCCAGGTGCTCACCGCAGCCCCTCTGTGGCATGTGTCAAGTGGGCGGCGGTAGCAGCGGTGGCATTGCGGGTGGCCACCACGTCACGCACGGTGGCCAGGTTCTCCTCCAGCCGTCGGAAGGTGCCCTCGAAGGCGCCGGCAGCCCCGGTGTGCTGCAGGAGGCTGGCCTGCTCTGCCAGCGCCCGGGCACGGGCAGCCAGGTCCTGCACCACACGGTCCCAGTCCCCAAAGCAGGGGTGGCAGGGCTGACAGGCAGGGAAGGTACCAGAAAACCCTCGGGCACACTGGTCACAGCGGACTCCAGAGATGCCAGGCCGGCAGTCACAGTGGCCGCTGCTGCGGTGGCACTGGGCACTGGCTACACCATGGGGGTCGCAGTCACAAGCTGCAGGGAGAGTGGTGTCAGTGTGCCACGGGGCCCGCTGTGGTCCCCCTGCTGGCACCAGCTCTCACCTCGGCACTGCTGCCGCGGGTCACCCCAGTGGTTCTCCTGGCAGTCGGTGCAAGTCCGGCCCCCAAAGCCTGGCCGGCAGGAGCACTGCCCTGTGAACTGACAGACAGCATGGCTGGGGCTGGCACTGCTGCAGGGCACTCCCAGCCTCATCCCATCCCCCATCCTTTATCCCTGTTGTGTCTCACCTGGTTGCAGGCAGGTGACAGTGCGTGCTGAGGGTGGCAGGCACAGGGCTGACAGCCCTGCCTGCTGGCCAGGTTCCAGAAGTTGGGACTGCAGCGGTCGCAGCTCTGACCCTCCACGTTGGGCAAGCAGTGGCACTGCCCACTGTGCCTGTCGCAGTGGCACTGCTGGGGCCCACAGGTGCTGGCGTCGGTGCCCAGGGGGTTGCAGGAGCAACCTGGAACCAACAAGCACTAAGTGGGGACAGGGATGGGAGGAGGATTGGGAGGGGATGGGGACAGGATGAGGACAGAGATGGGGATGAAACTGAGGATTGAATTGGGGAAACAGGCAGGGATGGGATGGCGATGGATAAGGGTGAAGGCAGGTTGGAGAAAGAGAATGGGCAGAGATGGAGTGGGGACTGGATGGAGCTGGGAGGAATGAGAGCAGCATGAGGACCACTGATAGGGATGGAATAGAGATGTGACAGGGTTGGGATAGAGATGGAATAAGGATGGTATGGGGACAGATGGATGACAGTGGGAATGAGATGGCAGTAGGGACAAGAATGGGCATGGAATGAGGATATAGATGGGATGAGACAAGTTGGGCATGGGGACAGGGATGGGGCCACAATGCTGGGCCTGGGCAGAGGAGACAGCTGAGAGCTGGCAGGGACCCCACAGCACTGTGCACAAGCAAGGGCAGCCATGGGTGCACATGGTCCCCAGGGATGTGCCAGACGCTGGGGGCAAGTCTGTCTCGATGTGGCAGTGGGTACTTACGCCTGCAGCTGTGCCGTGTGGCATCTCCGTAGTAGCCGGGCTGGCACTCGGCGCAGTGTGGCCCTGCCGTGTTGTAGAGGCAGCGCAGGCACTGCCCTGTGCGCCGGTCACACGCCTCAGGGTCCGTCACGTCGATGTTATCGTGACACTGGCAGGGCAGGCAGCGCCCACCGGGCTGCAGCGGGTCTCCATAGTACCCAGGGGCACACTCGTCACAGCGGGGACCTGTGGGCACAGAGCACTGAGCAGTGCCAGGGGGTGGGGGACTCCCAAGGGCACTGAACATGCTGTGGGTGCACCCACCTGTGTATCCGGGGCTGCAGTGGCAGACAACCTGCTGGGAGCGGCTGTCTTGGTAGCAGGAGGCAGCAAAGTGGCGGGGAGTGCTGGGCCCGTCAGGACAGGGGCAGGGCCGGCAGTGCTGCCCAGAGCCCAGCGCTGGGTTCCCAAAGTGCCCGGCTGCGCATCTGTGGGCAGGAGGTCAGCAGGGGCCAGGGCTGCTGGCAGCACCCTGCCCTGGTCTGGGCACATACCCCACGTACCTCTGGCACCTCTCCCCATCTGTGTGGTCACGGCAGCGCAGGCAGCTGCCCGTCCGAGGGTCGCAGTTCTCAGCGTGCCCATTGCACTGGCAGGGCCGGCAGAAGGGGAAGCCCCAGTGGCCAGGTTGGCAGCGGTCACAGCGTGGGCCATGGGCACCCTCACGGCAGGGGCACTGCCCTGTGGTGCTGTCGCAGACAGTGCTCACTGAACCCTCGTGGCTGCACTGGCACGCTGGAAGGCACAGCACCCACAGTGTCTGCCCCTGGGCTGCAGAGAGCATCCCCTCCCGGCACCCCAGCCCTGGAAGTGCCCAGGCTCCTTGCCCAGCTGGCACTCACGTCGGCACCCGCCTGGCCCGAAGCTGAAGGTTCCTGGGGAGCAGCGGTCGCAGCGCCGTCCCATGACATTGGGTTTACACTGGCATTGCCCACCCTGGGGCTGGCACTCAGCACTGAGAGAGCCCTGAGGATCGCAGAGGCAGGCTGTGGGCAGAGAGCAGGGTCACTGTTGGCTGATGTGGGATGGGGCTTAGGTCAGGGCACAGGGCTGTACTCACGCAGCGCTCCGTCATGCAGGATGGCCGAGAGGCTGTGCAGGAGGCTGGAGCAGGGCTCGGCCACAGGCGAGGGCCCCGCGGCGTGGAATGTCTGGGCACAGCGGTACCGCTCAAAGGTCTCTCGGTGCTTCATGGAGCTGGGATCACCCGCAATAAACATCTCCAGCGAGGAGTAACGGGGCAGGAGCACCAGCTGGGGGGCGAGTCAATAGGATGTCATGCCCCTCTCTTCCCATGTCCCCCTATTGCTGCATCCTGTCCCCCTCAAGGGTTGCTGTCCCTCATCCCACTGCCTGTCTGCCCCTCACCGAATCAATAAGCACACTGGCGGTGGGATCCTTCCGTGCAGCAGCACAGCCCAGCTCCAGGCGGATGGTGTAGGAGACACCCTTCTCCAGACAGACAGGCTGGGGCAGCACCACATACCTGGTGGCGGCAAAGCAGAGCAAGGGCAGCCATGTGCCTCCAGTGAGCCCCAGCACAGCCCAGCCCCAGCAAGACACTCACCTGGCACCAGAGGGGAGGCTGGTGGAGAGCTGGTCATCGGCTGGGATGGTGTTTCCACAAGGGCTGCTGGCAGAGACAGGGCTGGGGCGCAGCACCTTCAGCCTCACCTCCTGCCAGGCCTCCGGGTGCTGCCGGAAGAGAAGGGGCAGTGTCAAAAAGCCTCACGGTCTGGCACTTCCCACCACTGCCTCCCAATTTGGAAATACACTCCATCACAGGCTTCACCATGTGGTGCTCACCTGGGGTTCATAGCGGATGATCACGTCATACTCGGTGGAGAAAGGCACGTCACTCACATGAAACTCCAGCCAGCCACCTTCCAACATGCGGGCAAAACCTGTCCCCGTCCATGAAGCTGGGCGGTCTGTGGGGGGTTCACGCTCCACCACTGAGCCCTGGTGCAAGTGGGGGTTGTGAGATGGGACACTAAAAATTGCCTTGGCCAGCAGACACTGCTCTGCGCTGGACAGCAAGGCAGACCACCGCTGGCTTGGGGACCCTGCAAAGGGGCACCCACTGCCTGATGTCCTCTCCAGGGACACTTTCATGCCTTACCTGATGCAGCCGAGCATCCTCAGCCTCGTAGGTGTAATGGTCCAGATTGATGTGGTAGAAACCAGGCTCCACCTGTTCACACTGTCGCCCCATCACGTGGCTGCGACACTGGCACTGCCCTGTCTCCATGGCACACCTGGTACCCCAGCAGCACCATCAGCCCTGATGCTGTCAGGGATCCCCCTTGCCCCCCGCATCCCCATAAAGACTCACAGGTTGTTGCGGGCACCTCCCACATCGCAGTCACAGGGCCGGCAGCCCTGGAGGTCATGGCTCAGCCCCCAGTGCTCGGGCTGCAGAGGGCAAGGGTGTCAGGGAGTGCCCAGCTGTGATGCTACAGCATCAAGAACTGTGCATGGGCCCCAGTACAGCCCCACTCACCAGGCACTGGTTGCAGTTGTGCCCTGTCACCAGCCGCTTGCAGAAGCACTCACCGCTAACAGGGTCACACCGGCTGCCATCAGCCACCGTGCCACGGGGGTTACAGTGGCATCCTGCACGGAAAGCCAGCATTGTGCAGCAATGCCAAACCACACACCTGCCCCCAGTGGGTGCCACCCGGGTACCTACGCTGACAGCCCTGTGGGTTTTCGGTGCTGAGGCTGAAGAAGCCAGGTTTGCAGCGGTCACAGCGGGGACCGGCCACATGCTCCTTGCAGCGGCACTGCCCTGCAATCAGCCCCCTGGCTGGGTCATCAGCTCCATCGCACAGCCCACCGTCCAGAGAGCCCTCAGGGTCGCAGTCACAGGCTGGGGGCGCAGAGAGAGTCAGCACCGTGACCACCATAGCACCACCCTGCAGAGCCTGCCCCACATCCACACCCCCTGGCACTGACCTCGGCACACCGCGGGGTCCCGCAGGTCCTTGGTGGGGTCCTTGTAGTAGAAGGGTTTGCAGAGGTGGCAGCGGCGGCCCATGGTGTTGTGCTGGCAGTCATCACACACGGCCCCGCTGGTGTTCCCCGTGGCCAGGAACACGGCCATGTCGAAGTGGCACCGCCGTGAGTGCTCGTTGCAGTCGCAGCCTGCAGGGACAGCACCGCAGCACGGCATGTGGCACCCCAGCCCCCACCTGGCAGGTAGCACCTGCAGTGCCAAACCTCCTCAGTTTGGACTCCCCTTACCCTGATATGCAGCCACCACAACCTCAAACCTCCCCAGCTACAGCGTGCAGCACCCCAAAAACTCCCGGCCTGTCTGCAGGATGCCACTCTCCACTCAATCACATCCACCATGTAGCATCCCAAACCCCCTGGCACAGTGCAGCCTCCCAGCCCCAACACCAGGATCACTGCACCAGGAGTTGGTGCCAGCGTGGGCACTCACGGCGACAGGCGTTGGTGCTGGAGCCCTCGGCCGGGCGCCAGGGCAGGTCGTGGTAGAAGTCCTCGCAGCGCTCGCAGTTCAGCCCCTGCGTGTGGTGCTTGCAGACACAGCGCCCATGCACCTGCCGGGATGCCATGGGTCAGGGGCTACGGAACTAGGCAGCGCAGTTACCTAGCTCTAGCAGGGCACACGAGGCTGGCTCGCCCTACCATGCCGTCGGCGGTGGCAGGGGCCCCGCTGAGCGGGGCGCACTCAGAGGCATGCCCGTAGCAGAAGCAGTTCCCACGCATCACCAGCTCGTAGAGAGCGTAGTAGTACTTCTCCCGGATCTCCCGCCGCGAGTCCAGCAGGTCGTCCCCCAGCGTGTGCAGCTTGGTGAGGTTCACCCGCAGGTTGGTGACACGCAGCAAGTCTGCGGCAGGGAGAGACTTGTGTTGGCATGGCATGGCTGGGCACATCCATGCACACCTCACCTCTGCCGGGCACAGCTGGGCTGGGCTGCGCATGGCGTAGCGGGCTGTGGGCGGTTCAGAGGAGCTGGGCATGGCTTGGGCATGGCTGGGGTGGGCTGTGCACGGCATGGGGTGTCTGTGCAGGGCTGCTGTCCAGGCTGGGCTGTTGTGGTTTTTTACAGCACAGTGTATTGGCCAAGGGCTGTGCATGGTTTGGCTCACAGGCATGTGGTTGCATGTGGCCAGGTTGGGCTGTATGTAACTGCGGGGGTTCAACTCCCATGCACGTGGCTGTGCACACTCTGCCTGTGTGTGGGCCAGGGCTCTGCACAGCCCAGCAGAGCCTCTGCAGAGGCTGGGACCCCACGAGTGCAGAACAATGCCCTGGGGACAGCACCTGGGGACAGCTAGGGTGGTGGGACATTCACCACTGGGGGTTGTGCCCAGGAGACAGCTGTCCCTGATGGATGCAGCCTGGGGGCCCTGGCAGGAAAGGACAGCTCCCCAGAACTGCAGCTTCCCAGAAGCCCTGCCCTGCAGATTCCTCCCCTCCTGCTCCCAGTCTAAATTTAGCCCTGGGTGATTAACCCACTGCATCTTGTGCCCAGCATGACTCCCCATCTTGCACTGCGGCTGCTGCTCAGCACTGGGTGCAGCCATGGCACAACCATCCCCCTCCACTTGACCCAATACAGCCTGACCTTTAGCTGCTCCCACAGGGCAGGGTGCAGGAGGGGCCCGAGCTGCCGCTGGATCAGGGCTGATCAGGGCTGGATCAGGCCCTGACCCCACTGTGAGGCTCAGAGCAGGGAAAGAACAGCCAAAATAGCTGCGCCCAAAATAGAGCAGCCAGGCAGGAGCCCAGGGCTGGCGACTCACTCTGGATGGAGGGGCTGTAGGGGTCCCGGATGGGGATGGCAGGGTCCAGCACTCGGTAGATCACCTAGGGTGGACAGCAAGGTGGTGAGGAGAGAACAGGAGGTCCCTCAACCCTCCTGGAGTGCTGCCGGGGCCTCACCTCTCCCTCAGTGGAGGGCTCGATGTCAGAGTAGCGGGACTCACAGATGACATCATCGATGCGGCGTGGGGGCCCATGGGGGACGTGGGGGAAGGAGGCAGCACAGTCATAGGCGAAGTAGCGATAGACCTTCCAGGTGCGCCCAAAGTCGGCCGAGCGCTCCACCAGCATGGCCGCAGGGCGGAAGGTCTGCAAGACACCCAGGTGGGACGGGGGCCAGCCCCACAGCCCTCAGGGGCCTGTCTCATCCCATCCCAACCCAACCCAGACTGGGTACCCTAAATGTTGGGACCCACCTTGAAGGTCATGATGAGGTGGGTGAAGTGGAACTCGGCCTCCAGGTCCAGCTGGATGCTGACATGTTCCACACCTGGGGATGACAAGTGTGATTGCTGGGAGCACCCACCCATGGCTCCCTGGGGCTCGTCCCCCCCACCCGGCCGTGGTCCAGGGGTGCGGCCGTGGCCGCCAGCTGAGTCACACTTCCTCAGCGTGGGAGGAAGGGAAAGAGAGCCCCCCGGGACAGGACAGGATGCCCTGCCACCCCCACCCACGGCTCACCATTCTCCGACTGCCACCAGGCTTTCTTGGGACGGGGGGCGAAGCTGGTGACCACGTTCTCGATGCGGTGGCTGTTGGTGTTGGTGCGGGCGTCATAGGGCCGTCGCGAGTCGCAGATGAAGCACTTTTTCTCCTCCTGCGAGTGGGAGGCTCAGCGTGTGTCCTCAGCCCTGTCCTGTGACCCACATCCCCGTCCAGTGCCCCCAGTCCCCGTCCCACTCACCTGGAGGTGGCTGACAATGCAGTAGGGCTGGGGCCGGCGCAGCCCGCAGGTGGAGGTGGCACTCAGGCTGGCGGCTCGCCCCACCAACAGGTCCCCGGTGGCCGGGTAGCAGCTGCCGCGGGCACAGCCCTGGGGGGAATCGGGAGCCAGGCCCCCCCCCAGCCCTGCAGGGCGGCGGGCGGCTCAGGGCGCCGCGGGGCAAAGGGGGGGGCCGGGGCCAGGGCTCCCCCCGCCGCGCCCGGGGCCCCTTCCGCGGTCGCCCGGAAACGGGGCGGCGGGGCCGGGCCGGACCCCGGCACCCACCGGCCCCGCTGGGCGGGGGGCGCGGACTCACCGGCCAGCAGAGGCAGCAGCAGGAGGGCGGCGGGGCTCCGCTTCGCCGGGCTCCGCATCGCGGGGCGCGACGGGGCGGAAAGGGGCGCAAAAGGCGCGCAAAGGGGGCGCTCGGCAGGTGCCCGGCGGTCCCGTCCCGTCCCGTCCCGTCCTGACCCGCCGGTTCCCGTACTCGATCCCGTTCCCAGTCCCGTCCCCGGCCCCGTCCCAGTCCCTCCCGGCCCCTCCGAACTGGGCGGCAGGCGCAGCGCTCGGGGCTGTGCGGAAAGCGCGGGGCGGATCCCGGCCGGAGTGGGGAGCGGGGGAGCGAAGCGGCCGGGACAGGCGGGAGAATACAGGAGGCAGGAGCAGGGGGAGGCAGGAGGCAGGGGAAGGCAGAAGGCACCGGACACAGGCACACACAGTTCAGGGCTTTATTTGCAGGCGCGCCCGCGCTATAGGCGCCTGTGGAGTGCACGGGACCTCCGAGCTCGGGGACCGGAGGGGGCTGCGGGGCAGGACCGGCCCCCGACCCCGTCGGTGGTCCCTAGCAGGTGGCATAAGCGTTGGCCCTCTCGCGGATCTCCTGCAGCAGTCCCGAGACCTGCTGCTCCAACTCCTGCAGTTGTGTCACCTTTGCTGCCATTGCCTGCTCGTTGGCCCCAAAGCGCTGCTCCAGGTCTGCGGGACAGGGGACACGGTCATGGTGCAGCCCACCACCATGTCACCAGCCCACATCACTCCTGGGCCACCAGGTGGAATGGGCCCAGGGGGACACAGGGAGATGGTGGAGAATGTCCCCTGCCATGTTCTCCCCCTCACCTTCCAGCTTCCTCTTGCTGTTGCTGGCCTTGTCCAGGAGGTTTCGGGCCTCTGTTGTCAGCTGTGTCACACGCTGCAGGGCCCCATCAGATACCCCATCCAGCACTCTCACCCGGTTCTTCAGCAACACGTAGCGTTGCGTCACGTGCGCCAGGTCCTGGTGGCACAAGGGCATGATAGTGAGGCTGAGCACCTCCAGCACTCCGTCCCTACTTGGTGCCACACTGCGGCCAAGCAGGGCTGGAGCTCACCTGGCTGAGTGTCCCCGAGGTGGAGGTGGCACGTTGTGCCCCGTCCTTGGCTTGCTGGGCCATGTGGCGAACATTCCGGCCGCGCTCCTGCAGGGTAGTGACGCGCTGTGCCAGCTCCCGCAGCCGCCGCTGTGCCCGTGTCTCCTTGCCGTCCAGGGCCTGCAGCTTGCGCTCCGCCTGGGCAGGCACAGACACCAGCTGTGACAGGCATGGCAACTGCCATACCCACAGTGCTGGGCCCACTGCCCTGGTGAACACATGGCACCCGCCCCCCGCCATTCACATTCCCCCAGTACCAGCCTCCCTATCTATGATGTGCCTAAGGCATCAGTCTTGCCGTCCACAGTACCAACCCTATTGCTCCCAGTGTGCCCCCACAGCACCAACCCGGTTGTCCCCAGCATGCCCAAAACAGCATCCTCACTCCCGGCTATGCTGGTGGAATTGGCTCCACTCCCCAGCTGGTGCCCCTTACCTCCCTGGCTTTGTTCTCAGCTGCCCGGATGGCATTCCTGGCGCTCTGCAGGGCACTCCCTGCTGCCGTTGCCTGTGCCCTTGCCACCTCCAGTGCCTGCTGTGTCTCCGCCAGCTCATCCCTCACACCTTCTGCTCGCTCCCTGTGGCAGCATGGGCAGCTCCAGCCCCTGCCAGGGCTGGGGGACTGACCCCATACCCTGCCCACCTTGGCATATCCCCCATAACTCACCTGGCCTCCTGTCCCTGCGCCAGCAGCCCCTGTGCCATGGCCAGCCCCTCTGCCGTGCCATTGAGCACTGCATCAACCCCCTCCAGCTGGCTGATGCTCTCCCGCATCTCCCACAGCAGCTCCTGGATCCGACCGGGGCTGCTGGGCAGGGAGATGTTCAGCACCTGCTGGGCCACCAGCTCAATGCTGCCTGGGTCAGCTCCCTCCTCTGCAGGGACAGGAGAAGAGAGTGCGCTCAGGGCGGGCGCACTGAGCCCCACCATTATCACATGCCCACCTGGTGCTGGCACTACCTGCCAGGAAGGCCTTGATTCGACGGATGAAATCCCGTAGCTGGGCCGTCGCCTCCTCCGCGCGGCTGCGGGCAGCCTGTGAGTGCCCCAGTGCCTCCTCCGCCCAGCTCCGTGCCCCCCGTGCCAGCTCCTGCACCTCCTGCATCTGGGGGGCAGCCAGCTGAGCGGGGGGCACAGGGAAGCCCCAGGGAGGGGGCATGGGGGTGAGCAGGGGGCATGAGGTTACATATGCGGGGACAAGACGGGGGCCTGCAAGGGAGCATGGAAGGAGGGTGCAAAGGGACATACAGAGGGTGCAGCAGTGGCCCAAGTGGGCACACAGGTGGGACAGTTGTGAAGGGGCATAAGAGGGACACACAGGGCTAATATCCTTGGGGGCATGGAAAGGGCACAAGGAGGGCATAGAAGGGGACATACAAAGGGAGATGGAAAGGGCACAAACAGAACATGGAAGGGCACATCAAAGTGTCATGGAGAGGGCACAAGCGGGCCATGCAAAAGGGTCACAAGGGGACCCCAGAAAGTGTCATGGAGCCACCACTCCTACCTTCTGTGCCACAACACCCAGCTGCCCTAATGCCACCTCCAGCTGCTGTGAGGCATTACGGGCGCTGCTCAGGGCTCGAGCTGAGATGGGCAATGCCCCTGTACAACCCGTGCCACCGCAACGCCGTGTGCCCTCACTGTCCCGGCACAAGGCTCCTCCACAAGGTGCGTGCTTGCAGCTCTGGTCTCCAGGTGCACCACATATCTGTGATGATGCCAATGGTGCAGATGGCAGCTCAACACCACATGGGGAGAGACCTCCATGCCACTCCCACCAGTCCTGCTCTCACCTTCTCATTGATCCTGGCAATGCTGAGTCCCATCACCCGTTTCTGTGCCTCCCGCAAGGATTTCCGTGCCGCGGCTGTGCCACGGCGGAAAGCATCGCCCCGCTGCCGCAATGCCCGCTCAGCTGCCCGCCGTGTCGCCTGTGACCTGCTCAGCTCACCAGCTGTGCCATTGGCCACCACCTCTGCCTGCCGCGAGGCCTCCGCCGATGCCAGGATGCTGCGGTAGGACTCTGAGGGTGCTGGTGTCAGGGTTTGGCCAGGATGGCTGCCACCAACCCCTCCAATCCTTGCCAGATGCTCTTACCACTGAATCCAGTTGTTGCTACAGTGCCGAGGAGGATTTGGAGATGGGAGGTGGTTCGGTTGAGACCCCCCAGCTTGTGGCTCAGCCCAGCTAGCTGGTCATGGTGCCGCACATCTGCCTGCGCCAACCGGTCCAGATGTTGTTCCAGCTCTTGGAGGTGCCTCCAGAAGTTGTCCAGCTCCATTCTTTGGGTGGGGATGGGGTCTTAAACTTTTTTGGGGGACCAAAGGAGGATCCCCCCACACGAGCCCAATGTGCACACTTGCCTGGTACCATCCAGCTGCCCGGGCAGTCCACTGAGGAGGGGGCTACTAGGGTTGTCCGCTTCGCCCAGCAGTCGTTCCACACGTCCCAGGGCCTCCTCCAGCTCCCTCAGGCGACGAGGGCTGAGTGGGAGCGCGGATCCCCCCTCCCTCAGGGCCTGCACCTGCGCCCCAAGGCGCCGGAGCCCGTCCTGCAGGCTGCCCACGGCCGGGTCCCAGCGCCCAAAGCAGGGGTGGCAGGGCGAGCAGTGGGGGAAGGGCTCCTGGTAGCCCCGCTGGCAGCGGTCACAGTGCAGCCCCCCAAATCCCAGCCGGCACTGGCACTGCCCGCTGTCCTGCTCGCACTGTGGGCTCTCGGCACCCAGCAGCTCACACTCACAGGCTGCAGAGACAGTCAGATGTGTGTCCCGGCCTCCCCACAGACACCCATGCCCCCAGAGGGGCACCATGTTCCCAGCATCCCACCATATTCCCCTGTGTCTCCAGAGTCCCATCTATGCCCAGGGTCTCCTATGTCTCCACAGTCCCACCGTGTACTCAGGGTCCCCTGAGTCTTCTATGTTCCCACAGACCCCCCATGTCCTCAGGGTCCCACCATGTCCCCAGCATCCCACTGTGTCACCAAGGTCTTCTGTGCCCCCAGGGTCCCACCATATCTCCAAGATCTCCTGAATCCTTTGTGTCCCCAGTGTCCCACGTTCAGAGTCTCCACCCATGTCCCTAGAGTCTCACCATGCACCCAGATTCCCCCCACAACTCATGTCCCTGGAGTCCCCACAGCCCCAGCCCCTGGAGCGTGCCCCCACCTCGGCACTCCTGCTCAGGGTCTCCCCAGTAGTGCTCCTGGCACTGGGAGCAGACACGGCCCCCGAACCCGGGCTGGCACTGGCACTGCCCGGTCACCTGCAGCAACAGTGCTGTGCTCACTGGGTGGCTCACCAGGCCCCGGGAGGGCACTGGAGCCATGCCAGGGTGCCAGGGAACTCACCGTGTCACAGACAGGGTGCAGGGCATGTATGGGGTGGCAGTCACAGGGCTCGCAGCCCCCTGGACCTCCCAGGCTCCAGAATTGGGGTGCACAGCGGTCGCAGCTCTTGCCCACAACGTTGGGCCGGCAGGTGCAGGCTCCCGTGCCACGGTCACAGGCACAGGTTCCATTGGCACAGTGGGAGGCCAGTGTGCCCCATGGGTCACAGCTGCAGCCTGCAGGAGGGTGGGCATCCACTTGGGGCTCAGCAGTGCCCTGCTGGCCCCAACACCCCAGATCTGCCTGGCCCCAAAACCCATGCACAAGCCCAACACTCCTGATCCCAACACCCCCACCAATTCCAATCCCTGTCCCCTGCCCAGCCCCAACCCAGGCACAGCCCCAAACCTCACCTGGCCCTGACCCCCAAGCCCCAAACCCCCCAACACCGCAAAATTCTGCCCAACCCAACTGCCCTGCACAACCCCAATCACTCCACACCCAACCACAGCCACAAGCCTCATCCCCACTCCAAGACCCTGCTTCAGCCCAATTCCCCTAACCCAAACGCCTCAGAGCCCCCTGCCCCGCTCACGCCGGCAGCTGCGCTGCAGGGCATTGCCATAGTAGCCAGGCTGGCACTGGGCACAGTGAGGCCCGGCAGTGTGGTACAGGCAGCGCAGGCACTGCCCCGTGCGAGGGTCACAGCCCCCCGGGTCGCTGGTGTCGATGTTGTTGTTGCACTGGCAGGGCCGGCACACACCCCCCTCCATCTCCGGAGCCCCGAAGTAGCCAGGGGAGCAGCGGTCGCAGCGGGGCCCTGTGGAAAGTGGGGGCTGTAGGTGCTGGGGTCCTGCAGCTCCAGTGCTGGGTGGTCCCCGCTGCACCGTGCCCGCTCTTCCCCTCACCTGCGTATCCAGGTGCGCAGAGGCAGACAATGTGGTGGGTCTCCTCGTTGGCGTGGCAGGAGCTCCCGTGGTAGTGCCGCGTGCCAGGGTAGCCAGGACAGGGGCAGGGCCGGCACTGCTGGCCCGAGCCCAGCACGGGATTCCCATAGTAACCATCCTGGCACCTGCAAGGACAAGGGATGAGTGCCCAGTGGATCCATCACAGCCATCATATACCATCCCACCATCCCATCCATCCCATCTCATTCCATTATATCCCATACCATCATATCTCATCCTATCCCATCCCATCCCATCCCATCCTATCCCATCCCATCCATCCTATATCCAATTATATCCATCCCATCCCATCCTATACTACCCTACCACATCCCATCTCATCCCACCTTACCCCATCCCATCTCATCCCATTCCCCCATTCTAAAATATCCCATACCTCCATATCTCATTCTATCCTATCTCGTTCTATCTATCCCATTCCATGCCACACCACACCCCACCCCACACCACACCACACCACGCCATGCCATGCCATGCCATCCCCTCCCCTTGGCCCTGGCTCACCTCTCACAGTGCCGTCCGTCCGTGTGGTCACGGCAGCGCAGGCAGGTGCCCGTGCGAGGGTCGCACTCCTCAGCGTGCCCGTTGCACTGGCAGGGCTGGCAGGCAGGGAAGCCCCAGTGGCCGGGCTGGCACTGGTCACACTGCCGGCCCACGGCACCAGACTGGCACCGGCACTGCCCGCTCACTGCATCACACAGCTGGGAGACCGAGCCCTCCGGGGAGCAGATGCAGGCTGTGGGGCAGCACGGCTCCAGTCAGGCACAGGGATGCAGGGACATAGGAATGGACAGACAGACAGGCAGGGGACCAGCACCCACCCCAAGGACTGTGGCACAGGTCTCATGTGGACACACAGGTCCACAAGAACATGAGTGGACAGACAGCCAAGTGAGTGCCAGGCAGGACAGCATCCACAGGGGGCTCAGGTGGATGGATGGATGGATGGATGGATGGATGGATGGATGGATGGATGGATGGATGGATGGGTGGATGGATGGATGGAGGGGGGAACTGGGATGGGCTGCAGGACAACAGAGCTGAGATGGACACATGCATGGATGGACAGATGTACAGACAAGTGAACAAGGCAGTGAACAGAGAACTGATGGCTGGACAGAGACAGACAGGAGGGACAGGGATCCCTGCAGACGCAGATCCCACCACTTACGGCTGCATCCCTGGGGCCCGAAGCCGTAGCTGCCTGGGGCACAGCGGTCGCAGCGTCGGCCGATGACATGGGGCTTGCACTCACACTGTCCACCCTGGACCTGGCACTCACTGCTGCGGGAGCCCTGTGGGTCGCACTGGCAGGCTGCAGGAGCAGGACCAGCATGGGGCCAGGGCTGCCCTCTCCACACCTGCCCACACCTGCCTGCACTCTGCCTGCACTCTGCCTGCACCTTCCCACACCTACCGATGCCCTGTCACTGCTCTCCTGCCCACCCTACCATGGGCATGGCCACATCCTGATCCACTGCCCCGGGCAGGGCTCCGCCTTGCCCACTCCTCGGTCCCATCCCTGCAGGGTCCCCACTCACGCAGAGCCCCGCCGTGCATCAGGGCTGAGACGCTGCAGACCAGGCGGGCACAGGCCTGGGCCAAGGGGTGTGGGGGGGCCATGTGAAACACCTCCAGGCACCGGTACCGCTCCAGCTCCTCCTGGCGCGCTGCCGCCTCCGCCCCGTGGAAACCTGGCAACTCCAACACCCGTGGCAGGAGCACCAACTGTGGGAAGGGGAGAGGAGAGGGGGCTGGGGGGCACAGACAGCCCCCACTGCGGGACCTGGCCCCTACCACCAAGATGGATTCATCTGCCCCAGGACAGCCCTGATCCTGCTTGGCGGCTCAACCACTCAGCTCCATCAACAGTTGAAGTTCCACTGACATCTCCAAACCCAATGATACTCCCACTCTAATTCCTATCCCCAAAGACTTCCTTATAGCCTTCCATCTCTGTGCCAACTCCAACTCTATCAAAATCCCAGTCTCATTGGCATCCTCTTCTCCATCAAAATCCCCATCCCATCCCATCCCATTCCATCCTCATTCTACCTCATCCCCATCCCCATCCTATGTACATCTCCAGAGCAGGGTCACTGCCCACCCCAGCCTGTGGTCCCCCATCTCTGCCCATTACCCTACCCAAGCCCCAGGCATGGGGTGCAGTGGGACCCCCCTCACCGAGTCAATGAGGATGAAGGCGCCTGGGTGGCGCTGGGTGACACCAGCCCGCTGAAGCCGCATGGTCACTTCATAGGGGGTGCTGGGCTCGAAGCAGAAGGGCCGGGACAGCAGCACGTACCTGTACAGAGTCAGGTGTCAGGGCATGGGCACAGCGGGACCATGGGGACAGCAAGGGACCTAACCGCCTTCCTTGTCCCTGTCCCCATCCCTCACCTGTGTGGTAGGATTGTCCCTGTTTCCATCCCATCCCCATCCCTCAGTTCTGGGAGTGTGGTAGGGCTGTCCTTGTCCCTGTCCTGTCCCAATCCTTGTCCCCACCTCCATCCCATCCCATCCCATCCCATCCCATCCCACCCCATCCCATCCCATCCCGTCCCACCTCTGGCTGTGGGGCAGGCTCTCACGGTACACCTGCTCGGAGGGCAGCAGGTTCCCACAGCGAGGGCTGGTGGGCAGCACCCGGGAGCTGACACTGACCACGACCTCCCAGTCCTCAGCTGACTGTGGCGACAGGTGAGGCAGTGTCAGGGCTGTGCCGTGTCATGCCGGGCCGTACACACTGTGGCCGCAGCTGTGGCCGTGCTCACCTCAGGCTCGTAGCGGATGAGCAGCTCGTAGTCCATGGGGTAGGGCACGTTGTCCATGAGGAAGGTCAGGCCAGCCCCATCCCGCACCCGGGCGAACCCCAAGCCTGTCCACGTCACCATGTGCCCAGCACCGTCCCGCACCACCTCCTCCACGTCCGGCTGGGCAGGGCACCGGCACAGCTTGGCCCAGGCTCTGCCCCCAGACTGCCCCTGCCCCACAGTGCCCGGCTGTGCCCTCTCCCACCACCCCAGGGCTCACCTTGGGGGGCTGCTGGCGGCTGCGGCGCAAGGGGGTGCGGAGCTGGGGGGTACGGGGGGAGCTGCGCTGGTGCCGTGAGCGTCCCTTCCTCCCCCCTGACTCCCTAGTGTTGTACTCCAGACAGTCCTGAGGCACCTCTGCCCGGATGGCACCCTGCAGGGACGGGGTCAGGGGATGGTGGCCATGCACAGGGACAGCCATGCACAAGGATAGCCATGCACAGGGCATGGTGACAGCCACATGCATGACAGGGTGACAGCCATGCATGGAGCATGGGTGACAGCCATGCATGGAGCATGGTGCACAGTGACAGCCATGCACAAGCACAGGGACCCCCAAGGAGACTCACCGGGAGCTGGGGGTGGCTGTGGCCATGGCCGGTGGCTTGCTCAGCCTCATAGGTGTAGTAATCGAGAGGGGCGCAGAAGAAGCCGGGTTGTACCTGGTCACACTGCCTCCCCATGATGTGGGGACGGCAGGGACAAGCCCCGTCCTCCATGGAGCACCTGGAGGCAACCATCCTGTCCCTCCATCTGTCCTCCTGTCTGGCTTTGTCCTCATCCATCCCTCCATCTCTGGGGATGGAGATCCCTCCCTCCCTTACTCCATACCAGTCCCCTCTATCTTCCCAGCCCTGTCCCCATCCCTCCACCAATGTCCCCATCCCTCCCCCCCATGTGTCACTCCCAGCCCTGTCCCCACTCCCATTCCATGCCCCTCCAGGTGCTGTGCTAGGCCCCACCGGTTGCTGTAGGCTCCCCCGAAGTCACAGGCGCAGGGCCGGCATCCCCCCAGGTCATTGCTCAGGCCCCAGAACTCAGGCTGCAGTGAGGAGGGACATGTAGGGATGTGTGGGGCCAGCCCAGACCTGGGGGTAGCCATGGGGCTGGGGAGAGTCAGGGGCATGGTGCATGGTGTGGGACAGGCTGGGGCACTCACCACGCACTGGCTGCAGGAGCGCCCGGCCACGAAGCGTTTGCAGTAGCAATCCCCACTGATGGGGTCACATGGGGAGCTGCCCATCACCGTGCCCCGCGGGTCACACCGGCACGCTGCCCCCCGCACATGCACGTGCATATGTGGGAGGCTGTCATGTGGGACCACAGCCCATGGGCTTCATGGCCGTCCTTCCCCATCCCATGTCTTTTCATCCCTCACCCCTCCATCCCCATCTCTCTGTCCCCATTCCTCCATCCGCAGTCCTTCCATTCCCATCCCTCCATCACACATCCCTCCATTTCCATGTCTCTATCCCAGATCCTTCCATCCTCATCCCTCCATCACCATCCCTTCACCTCCATCCCTCCATCTCCCTCCCTCCATCCTCATCCAACCCATCCCCATTTCTCAATCACCACCCCTTCATCCCCCATTCCTGCCTCCTCAAGCCTTCATCCACATCCCTCCATCATCCCTCCACCCCCATCCCTCCACCCCACATCCCACATCCCTCCCCGGGTCCCAGCTCACGCTGGCAGCCCAGTGGGTCTCCATGGCTGAGGCCGTAGGCGCCGTGTCGGCAGCGGTCACAGCGGGGACCGGCCACGTTCTCCTTGCAGCGGCACTGCCCTGCGATCATGCCCAGCGCCACATCTGTGTGCCCGTCGCAGGCGCCTCCGTCCAGTGAGCCTGCTGGGTCACAGTCGCACGCTGCCAAGAGAGAGAGACCGTGGGGAGCTGTGGCTGCCAGCACCAGGAGCCATGGGGCCAGGGCTGGTGGCAACAGGAGCCATGGGGCCAGGGTCCCAGGGCACTCACGGGCACAGGCAGTGGGGGCGCGGATGTCAGAGCGAGGGTGCCGGTAGTAGAAGGGTTTGCAGAGGTGGCAGTGGCGGCCCATCGTGTTGTGCTGGCAGTCATCACACACGGCCCCGCTGGTGTTCCCCGTGGCCAGGAACACGGCCATGTCGAAGTGGCACCGCTGCGAGTGCTCGTTGCAGTCACAGCCTGTGGGGATGGCACCACGGCACAGCATGTGGCACCCTAGTTCCCACCCGGCAGGCAGCACCCCAGTGCCAAATCTCCCCAGCCTGGACTCCCCTTACCCTGATATGCAAGCACCACAACCTCAAACCTCCCCAAACTACAGCCTGCAGCACCCCAAAGCCCCCGGCACAGTGCAGCCTCCCAGCCCCAACACCAGGATCACTGTGCCAGGAGTTGGTGCCAGTGTGGGCACTCACGGCGACAGGCGTTGGTGCTGGAGCCCTCGGCCGGGCGCCAGGGCAGGTCGTGGTAGAAGTCCTCGCAGCGCTCGCAGTTCAGCCCCTGCGTGTGGTGCTCGCAGACACAGCGCCCGTGGATCTGGGGGTAGCACCCGGCTCAGTATGGCTGCTGGGTCCTATGGGCACAGTGCCGTGCCGGTACGTGCGTGCATCTCACCATGCCGGGGACGGAGGGCGTTGGAGCGCCAGGTGCCGGGGCACAGTGGGCAGCGTGGCCATGGCAGAAGCAGCTCCCGCGCAGCACCAGCTCATCCACAGCATAGTAGTACTTGTGCAGCACCTCCCGCCGCGAGTCCAGCAGGTTGTCCCCCAGTGTGTGCAGCTTGGTGAGGTTCACCCGCAGATTGGTGACGCGCAGCAGGTCTAGGGGGGCGTTGCTGTCAGGACCTGCCCTGGTGCCAGCCAGCTCCACTCCCCTGACACCCCCGGCCACACACCCTGGATGTCCGGGCTGTAGGGATCTGCCACAGGGATGGAGGGGTCCAGCACCTTGAAGATGACCTGTAAGGAGGAAGGGATGGGTGATCCCATACCATCCAGACCCCCCGTCCCCCTCTGCATCACTCTGTCCCCACGCACCTCCCCGTGGCTGGAGGGCTCAATCTCAGAGTAGCGCTGGTCACACAGCACCTCATCCACAAGCCCTGAGGGCTGTTTGGGGATGCCAGGGAAGAGCTTGGAGCAGTTGTAGGCAAAGTAGCGATAGACCTTCCAGGTGCGCCCGAAGTCGGCTGAGCGCTCCACCAGCATGGCCGCAGGGCGGAAGGTCTGCAGGACACTGAAATGGGACAGGGGCCAGCCCCACAGACCCTGGGGGTCCATCCTGTCTCATTCCACCCCATCCCAGGCACCCGTGTGCCCAGACACACCTTAAACTTCATGATGAGGTGGGTGAAGTGGAACTCGCCCTCCAGGTCCAGGCGGATGCTGACATGCTCAACGCCTGGGCAGACAGATGGCTGAGACTGGGGAAGACCCCCATGGCCACGCAGCCCCAACGCGCACACACATGGGGCAACCCCACTAGTGCCCCAGCCTCACCATTCTCCGACTGCCACCAGGTCCGCTGGTCGTGGGGGCCACTCAGGTAGATGACGTTCTCAATGCGGTGGCTCTCAGGCAGGGATGGGTCCCGTGAGTCGCAGGTGAAGCATTTCTCTGAGTCCTGTGCCACGGAGCAGCACCATCAGGGATGGGTGACTGGAGGCTGCACCACTGCCCAGCTCTGTGGGCCTGTGCCGGAGCCATGCTGGGGTCAGGTGGGCTCACCTGGAGGTGGCTGACGATGCAGTACTCCTGGGGCCCATCCAGCCCGCAGGTGGAGGTGGCACTCAGGCGGGCAGCTCGCCCCATCAGCAGGTTCCCAGTGGCTGGGTAGCAGCTCCCGCGAGTGCAGCCATGACTCAGGTCAGGTTCCTCCCAGCCCCCTACTGCCAGTCCCCCTGCTGCAGAGAGCATGAGGGCACAGGCTGGGGACTGTGCCAGGGCCCCTGTGCACCCCCAGCTCCTCCGTACACTCACCCCACCCCCAGCCGTCCCATCCCGTCCCATCCCTGCATCCTGACCCACTGATGCAGCACGAAGCTCCATGATCCGGAAAGGTGCTGGCAGCAGCGCTGGGGCCTCGTGACCAGGGCAGGGAGCAGGGTGACTGGGGGGCTGGGCTGCCTGTGCTCCTGGGGGCCTGGGCAGCCCCAGGGCACCAAGCGGTGCCGGGGGGAGTCAGGAGCCGGGTCAGGCGCCTGTTAATCCCAACAGGGTTTAGCGCAGCCCAGATTCCTTGCTGGGTTTTGTGGCAGTCAGGCCCTGGCTGCTGACGGCCAGGGAGCATTGCCATTGCCACCGCTCCCACTGCCCAACACCCTCTGCCCAGGCTGGGGTCCCTGAACCACAGCACTGCAGGTACACAGTGTGCCACTGAGCCCAGTGCTTACCCAGGAGGAGAGCGAGCACCAGGAGGTCCATGGACAGCCAGGGGATCAGCCGGGGGGGACACAGAGATGGCACTGCTGCAGGGTGCAGGGTACAGCTTAGCGTGCGGGGCATCTGGCGCCTGGCCTCTCCTGGCTCTGGCACAACCATGCAGTCCAGGGGGCAACCCTCCCGCCCCAGCACGATGGTGCTTCCTGGGCACAAGACTGGGAATCAGAGTCAGGTGGGACAATTGGATCCCAAAGTCGTGTCCCAGTGCATGGCCCTGGGGGGCTGTGGCATACAGACCCGGGTACACAGCTGTGCTGCACACCCCCTGACCTGGCACAAACTGTGCCATGCCCCATCCTGCCCAGCTCAGGACGGATCCATCCTTTCGAGTGTCACAAGTGTCCTTGGGGGGTACCGGTGCCGGGCCAGGGCCAGCCTGGGAGGGGAGCCAGGAGTGCTGGAGCCGGCTGGGCGAGGGCGTCCCTGACGCTGGCTGGGGTCCCACTGTTAAATTTAGGCTGGAGCTGCCTTTTGTGCTTCCTTCTCTCCCGGTACCTCCCGCTCTCAGCCTTGCAAGAGCTGGATCAAAGCCTGGCCCCGGCTCTGCCCAAACACATCTCTCCTGTCCCTGCACGGAGTCAGCCCCGGGCAGGAGGGCTCGGGGCTGCGGCAGGAGCTGCAACACTGTCCCAGCACCCACCCCGCTCGAAGCCACGCCAGGGCGGTGGGTGAGGTGGTGCAGAGCCACGTGCTGGTACGAGGATCCCCGAGCCGCGCGAACCCCCGGTACCTGGTGTCCTGCAGCGTCCAGCGGGACCAAGGCCAGGGGCGAGGGCGAGCAGGACTCGCTGCCCCCGAGCTGGGTGTGCAGAAATGAGCCGGGGCAAGGGCAGCGATGGGATGGCGGCTGGTGGCCCCCCTTCCCCGTGCACGATTCTTATTCAAATGGGCTGCCCGCTGAAAGGGACGGCGGTCTCCAGGCTACGGGAATGTCACTGCCGATTCCTTCTGCCTGGAGGCCCCTGCCGCCTGCCCGCCCGCGGAGGCCTGGCCGGCCAGGCGTCGGCAGCCCGGGCACGCCCCGGCCCCTGGGCGGCACGGTGGGCCCCGCCGGCAGACAATAGGGCGCCTCGAGGGCCGGCGAGCCAGAGACACCGCGTTCCCTGGGCTCCCGGCACGGTGTGGCAGGAACGCGCCTGCTGCCACTGGCAGCAAGGCGTGCGGGGCGGCATGGAGGGATGGGTGCCTGATGCTCCAGGAACCGGCTGGCACAGCTGCGCAGGGGTCACAGCACCGTTCTTTGCCCCACCTGGGGATGCCCCGTGGCGAAGGCACAGTTACGCTGCAGGGTGGAGCCGTGCCGGACGTCTGCCTCACCAGGAGCTCACCCGGACACAGGCACCATGCTGCTGGCTGGGAACATCCCTCCCAATGGACCCAGCCCTCCCCACCGCCACGGCTCCCTGGGCAAAGTCCAACACACATCAACCCCAGGAAGTGCACAGCAGGAGTGGGGGTACCCAGCCCTCCTCTGCCAAAAGACCCCACAGTCCCTTCCTTGCGTGCTGTCTCATGCCAGTTGCTGGCACTCAGGCTGTGCCATGGGGCTGTGCCATGTGCCAAGGGCTGCGCCGCGAACTGGGGCTGTGCTGTGCCCAGGGGCTCCCCTCCGGCATGCTGGCTCCTACCTGTGCCTGTGGGGCCTGGGTTTCTGGGTGGGTGGCTGGTGGCTCAAGTAGGCTGCAGAGTTGAGGGCCCACTGGGCTCGGGCTGGGCTCGGCTGCTGTTCCTGGAGGAGGGCAGCCAGCGCCTGTCTCCTCCTCCAGCAGTCGTGCCAGGCAAGGGGAGGGACCTGCCCGCACCGAGCTTTAGCCAAGGTGAAGCAGAGGCCAGGTACACACTGGCAGTGGCCCATGCATGGTACAGCAGTGCCCTGTCCTTCGGCTGGCCAGGAGCTGGCACAGCATTCCCACAGGGCTGCTGTGCCCAGTTGTGCAGCACGTGGGTCTGCTGAGACAGGCAGCCCAGCTGGGACTCGCCCTGCACTGCACAGGCCCATCTGTGCCTCTTCAAGGCACATCTCCAGCAGCGGTACCAGAAGCCCTGGGGCAGCATGGCAGCCAACTGCACTCCCCCAACATCCATGCCGGATGGATCCAGTTCCCCCCCAAGTGCTGGCACTGTGGGCACCACCATGCCCCACTCACCCTGTGCTGGTCGGTGCTGCTCGAGATCCTTTGGACTGGCTGGGCTGGGCACTGAGCCGGCAGCCCTGGAGCCCTGCAGGGAGCACGGCTGTGCACCAGGGCCAGGATCCACAGAGAACTCACTGTCACACAGGGATGGTGCCTTTTATTAGCCAAGGCCGAAGGAAGGAAGAGGAGCTGTGTATCTCCACACCAAGGCCATGCTCTGGCCACCCGCTGCCAAGCAAGGTCACAGGCAAACAAAGAAACAGCTCCTGGCCATAGGAGTGCCAAAACCCACGCCCCCAGAGACACTCTGACATAGCCAGGCTGGTCCCACACGCCTCAGTGAGACAAGGGATGCCATGGGCAGTACCCTGCCAGCTCCCCATGGCTGTGCTTTCAGCAGGCACTGGGAAATCTGGAGGAAGGGCCAGGCTGTGCCCAGCAAGGCTCCAGCAGTGCAGACTGGTGGCCAGGCATCACCACCTCATCAGCTGGGAGAGCTGGTGGAAGATGACCCGATAAAGAGCCATTAGCACTGGTAAGCATGTATTCATCAAGGGATCTTGCCAGGCAAACCTTATCTGCTCTAAGGAGATCCGAAGAGGCCTGATAAAGGGACCTGATAAAGGCGACTGTAACAGGATCTCTGGCTGTGAAAAGCAAAGTTAAAGTGGGAGAGAGGGATCCTCAGTGGCATCTGAGAGACAAGAAAGGTGTCTCAGCCCGTGTCCAGGCACCTCCAGGCTCCCTTAAAGGCTGCTCTGACTTCCCATGCCAAGCTGCAATCCCCTTGGCTGCCCCAGAGCTGAAGGCGTGGCCATGTCTGCCCAGGGAGGTGCCCTGTCCCGGGGCAGCTCCACCGGCTGGAGATCTGCCGGCAGCCCTCCATCACCAGCATTTCAACGCTGCTGAGCATCCCCTCTCCCCTGGGCACCCACAGCCTGCCTCCACCAGCACCTTCCAGAAGCCATCAGGGCACTCTTGCAGCAGTGCAGAGGGTCCCCCCCATCCTCGGCAGAGCCCCCGAGGTCCCGGGGCAGCCTCTCACGCCTGCCCAGCCCCACTTGGACCGACTTCAGTGTGCACAGCAGGCGGCCAGCACTTCCCTGAACATCCTTAGTGAGCAGAGAACTGCTTAACTGCTTCCCTTCCCCAGGAATGAGCGGCAGCACTGGAGCTGCTGTCTGCCCAGGACCACGGTCCCACCACCATTAGTGCCGGGTCAGCGCACCGGCGGCCCTGCGGCACAAACCGGATCCAGATTGCAGGCCGGTGAACAATGGCATTTCTGTTGAATTAGCTGGCCAGAGGGTCCTGGTGCAGAGTGGGCAGATCCAGAGGGAAACCGCAGGATGGGCAGGCAGGCTGGGGCTGGCAGAGCACCTGCCAGTGCAGTGCCAACCTGGCATGTTTTCTAGGAACTAACCAGGAATGTGGATTTATCCCAGTTTACACCAGTTCAGCACCAGTGGCATTCATATGGAGAATCTCCCACCCCACTCGCCTGGAGTATTTCCCACCCCAAGCCAGGCAATCCTTAATGGAGCTTGAGTAATATCAAACCTCACTGGGGGAATTAGGGAGAAGAGCTGGGTGTGATCTGCAGCTGAGCGTGCCCCATGCAGCAGCCAGGCATACAGGAGACACCATTCCATGGAGCTGACATGGGGCCGGGAGCAGGAGCCCAGGGAGGAGGAGTCTGTCAGGGCCCAAAGAAAAGCCGGACACACTGGGTGGTTCTGAGCACCATTTTACTGAAGGGCTGGACACCTGCTAGGACTTCATAACAAAAAGTTCACTTCATTTAAGAAAAACAACAGTCTGTTTTTTGTCCCATTCCCTCTGAAGAGCAGAATACTACTAATGCTGTCTTTTCACTAAGCAATGCCATTCCAAAATATACAACACAGAGTGTGGAACAGCCCAGCCTCATATTAACATTAAATATTATTAGAACTTCGGAAACATTCTACACAAACAAATGAAACAGTAAAAAGTTCACTCAAGAACAAGATGGTCAGTTGTAAAATCATCATACAAAGTTTGTTACTCGCCCTTCCACAGGCTGCAGTTGCTGCTCCTCAGCCATTGCTTGGGATCCCCAAACACCAGGGAATGCCGCCAGTCCCAGCCAGAGTGGGTCGGTCATGCTGTGGCGTGGAGACGGCTCTCTTGGAGATAATGGTTGGCAGAGAGGAGCACGAGGGGCCAGGCAGTGCCCACCCAAAACCCCCGTGTCCCTCAGAGTGGCTGCCGTGCCTCTGCTTGGGAAACCCTACTCCTCAGGAGTGGGGCACTGGGAACCAGGAGGGACGGTGTCACACACCGTGCCTCCCCTGCCATGAATGCTGATGCTTTTTGTCCTGATCCAGGCCTGGGCAGTGCAGCGGAGCAGGGGCAGGAGGGGAGGTATTTCTGGGAGTAGCTTTGCAGCACCTTCTCTTTTAAAACAGCACCATGTGCCTGTGTCTGTGGGAATCACCAGACACTCACAGGGGCTGCCTGCAACCACAGGAACTCAGGAACAGAAAGGGCTAATTAAGACAACAAGGAGAGAATCCCAGAGGATAATAAGGCCTTTAAGGGACTCCCTGGGGAAGGTATTTCAGATGCCACCCATGCAGGGCCAGATTGTGCAACTGATAAAGGATGGAAACCAAGGGTTAGGAGTGGCACCTGCTGCAAAAGGACGCCCCTCACCTGCAGCACCAGTGTAGTCTGTCAGCAGGGCAGGCTCTGTGGCCAGGCAGGGGTGGAGGGGAGGCAGTGGTGTGGACACTGCAGCCCTGGCTCCTCCATTTGCACATCTCCTGCAGCAGACACAGAGCTGCCTGTCCAGGCGCTGCCAGCATCTTTAGCTTCCCCTAAGCTTCCCGCTTTTTCACCAGACCTCCTTGATGTTCCCAAGAAAAGGAAGAGGTCTGGCCTCAGCACCACAGCTTTGGAGGCAGCAGCTGGCCAAGCTGCAAGTTCCAGCAGTGTCACATCTATAGACAGGGTTCACTCGACACCAAGGGATGACCCAGTGATGAGGGCTGGCTCTCACGCCTTCTGGGAGAAGATCTCTGTGAGGCACCTGGCACCTTCCTAACGGCACCCAGCTCCAGGCAGGAATAGGCTGCGAGGAGAGGGAAACCCCAGCATGGTGCTCTCTAGCACAGAGTCCCAAATATGAGGGCCCACGAGTAACTTGCCCTGCTGCCCTCCCCAGAGGTGGTGCCAGCAAAGCCAAGGGCTGCAGCACTGTCAGGAAGGTGCCAGGTGTCCCAGAGCAGCTGTCCTCTCCTCAGGCCACCTCAGCTCCCAAAAGGCCATCCCCATCTGACTGCAGGAGTAAACAGGCCAGTGCCATTCTGAATTTTGAAAAAGAAACCACACAAACCAACCAGCCTGGCTGAGCAGCCGGTGCTCCACAACTCGGCACCTGCCGACCATGGCTAAAACTAGGATTCTCCAACCTAAACCTACGCTCTTGCCTGGGAAGCTGCCCAACTCATGTCACGCTGCCTAGCTGGAACTGAGAGATAAACCCACTCTCTGTCCCCACTCATCCCTTGAGTCATGGCCAAAGGCCCAGCTCCCAGACAGGGCAGGGAATTTGGATCCAAGGGAGAAGAACAGCTGGAGTGGCTGCACCTCCCACATGCTGCCAAAGTTTGGCCATGAACACAGTACAAGTCACAACTAAAAGGGCACAACCTCTGTGCTCAAGCCCAAAACCCAAAGCCCTCCAGTCCCTCCTGCCATAGCTACAGCTGGGGTGGAGAAGTGCTGCTGAGGTTTTTAGGAGGTGTTTGAGGAGGGCCTGGAGGACAGGCAGCAAAACGAGGGCAGCTGTGGGGCAGGGCCATGGAGCCGCATGCACAGCATCACCCACTTGTGCCGTTCAGCTCCCAACTTCCCTGCAATGCTCTTAGCTGGCAGCTGGCTGAACTCCATGCAAGGAAGCACCAGGCAATGAGGGCTCTCAGCCCACTGCCCCCCAGCCCTGTTAGTGTGAGCTGGTCTGAGAAGTGCCAGTGAGGTGAGTGCTCCCAACGCTCCAGAGAGCACACCTCCTCCTCATACGTGGACTGCCAAGCAGGAGTAACAAAATAATCCCTTCTTGTTTTGCAGAAAAGTGCTTAAGAAATTCTGTATAAGGATTGCTACAGCAGCTGGCTCGGGGGGGGGGGGGGGGGGGGGGGATGCAAATAGTTTAGAAGCAGCAGCACCACACTACAGGGCTTGCAGGAAAGAGGCTAAGGAAAAACTTCTCCAACTAAAAGCAGTGGCAGATGGTGAAATCTGATCACAGTGGACATAAGCTTCAAAACATTTCTACCAATTAACATTGTGATTTCAACTGGTATCTGATGTCAGCTTCCCCTTCAGCTGCCTGCTGGACAAGCTGCTCTCCCCACGGACCTTGCTGACGGACATCTGAAGCATGCAGGAAGCTCAAGGGCCTTGCCTGGTGGAGGGGAAGCATAAACTGCTTCTTGGCAGCTGAACAAAAGGAGAAATGATTTCCAAAAAAATCAGTCGGAAGAACAGCCCTTTGACCGCTGGCCGAATCATTTCTAGAAGCGACAGTGGCACAAATCCATGCGTTAAAAGCATTCCTATGAGAGTCTCCAAAGCTCTCGGCTGTCATGGTGCCCAGAACAACACAGGCCAGGTTAGGCACTTGGATTCAAAGTGACTAATACAGAAACAGGTCTGGACAAGGTGCATACCACAGGCTTAGCAGAGACCACAGCGCTCTGGGCAACACATTTCCATGAGCCTTGCCAGTTACTGCTGCCACAAAGTAACATGGGGCAGAAGGGACCTGTGGGGGGAGATCTCTGGTTAGATCAGGTCTTAGGCAGCCCTGGTTTGATCAAACCTTTCATCTTCCCTAAACACCAGACAGCAGTGTCCATGGCACAGCCCCTCTGCAGCCTCCTGCACATCAGTGTTGCAGGCCCAGGACACCAGGAGCATCCACACCAGGAGCATCCACACCTGGGCACAAGTCGAAGGACAGAGGAGCCAACCCCCACTAGGCTGAGGCACTCGCTCTGCCAGCACCAGCTGACAGGCAGCAGTCACTGGCATTGGCACCAGGGGCTGCAAAGCCCCTCTGTGAATAACAAGCTGCAATCCTCTCGGCTGAGTTCCTGAAACACCTGCCAGGGGTAACAGGCGACATCAGGAGGGTAGAGAATGGAGCTCCAGCACTGCCCCATCGCTCAGGGCCCTGTGGTCTGTCAGAGATGCGTAAGAGAGCTGACAGAGACAGGACTGGTGATGGGCAGGTCTCTGAGCACAAAGCTATGGAGTGCTCACTTCCCTGGCAGGAGTCTTGGTGACACAGAGGTGTTTTCCAAAGCTTGCCTCTCCCTGTAGAGCAGATCACCTCTTGCTGGTGGCCTGGGAAGGATACAGGGCAAGCCGTCATCACTAAGTATGTGCAGCACTCAGCTCGACGCTGGGAAAGGCATGGCAGCACTAAGGCTGGATGCTCTGCTGGATGTGTCAAGCAGCAAGTACAAGCCAAGTCCTTGACTGGCAAAGACCCAAGCTGTGAAAGACAAGAGGTGATGGAGAAGAGTGGGGAGGCAGGCAGCAACGCAGTTGGGGGAAGACACAAAGTGAAGAGGAGGGATGTGGCCTGCTAAGTTGGCCTCAGGTGCTCAACTTCCTGCTCGGGCTAGAGAAAAAGCAACCTCGACCCAAATTCAGCCTTGTTGATGCACGTTGTTTTTCCCAGAGGAGGCCAAGCACTCAGCTGGGATGTCTGTGCCGCAAGAGGAGGCTCCAGACACAGCTCTTGGTGCCCTTATAAGGGTCTGGGAACAGGGGAAGCTGCTGAGCAGCCTGACAGACAGCAATACTGCAGGCAGGAGTTCAGAGCCCTCCTCGGGAAACAGCCAAAAAGAGAAACGCCAGTGCAGGACTTCAAGACCTGGCATTTGAGAGCGTGGGAATGAGAAAGGTCTGAAGGAGTGGGAACAAAAGGGACAAAGCAATTTTTGGCCAGTTGACAGTGATGGAGGGTCCCTGTTCATCCAGCATCAGGTCAAGAGAGGGGACTCTCTGCCAGGACATTTCAAAACACAGAAGCAGAAAGAAGTATTTCCTCCTCCTCTGCTGACAAGCAGCGGCATTCACAGGTCAGTCTCAAACACTGCAAGTTATGATCTCTGACAGCAACTCAGAATCTAAGTGTGGGGTTCAGGACCTACAATCATGCCCTGAATCATAAAATCACAAAATAGTCTGCATTGGAAAGACCATCTTGTTCCAACTGCCATGCCATGGGCAGAGACACTTTCTACTAGACCAGGTTGCTCAATGAAGAACCTCCACCCTGCTCTACCTGGGTGAGAGGGGAGAACACAGACGCACCTTAGAACACTCAAATTCCCTGCCCTCTCACCCCATCATGAACCTTCTCTCTTCTCTCCATGCCATGGTCTTCCTCTCTGAGCTGGAGATCAGACATTGACCCCTTTTACAAACCACTGAAATCCAACCAGGTGCTCGTGGGGGCTTAAACATAAGGAGCTGGGGCTTCCCTGGGGAGCTCATCCCTTCAGCCAATGTCCACAGAGATTACTAGGTCAGATAACTGGTATTTTGAGCTGGTGAGAGAATGAGTGGATTACAGGCTCACTGCTGCAGAGATCTGAGCCAGGTCCATGCCCAGTTCAATGCTGCTTCCTTTCCCCAAGCCACCAGGTTGCTCCTCCTATGTGACAGCAGCAGCACCTACTGCTCCAACAAGGTGTTTCTCCTGGAGCTTGCAGATCCCTTCCTGTGAAGCCTGTGATCCCATCCGACAGTGTGCCCCGGTGCTGCAGCAGTTCCACAGTGCCTCCTGGGGACAGCAGAGCTTTCACACCTGACACACACCTCCTTGCAACATCCCTGACGGCACAGCAAAGCCGCTCCCATCACAACACAGTGCCCACCTCCCCTCCTACTGCTTCACCCTCACAAACCAAGAGAAAGCAACTCTCTATGTTTAAGAGCTGGCATGTGTCCTCTCACCTCTTTCGCTTTTCTGCTTTAACTCAGGCTCAGATATCCCACTGAGCTCTGAGACCGGCAGGATGTAGCGAATACATTCAAACACAGCCTGTGTCTTTATCATGATTTAACCCAGCCAAAACCAACAAGTCTTCACTACCAGCATCTAGAACCTGCTCCTGAAACACCCAGCAACAGCAATTCAGTTATGTGGTGGGCAGGACACTTTACACAACTCCAGCCCTTTGGCTTTAACAGTCACAGTCCATGTTTTACAGCTGTACCTGGGATACAGGAGAGTGGGGCAATGCTGGGTGCTGAGGAGGAATCGCTCTTTGGAGGCAAATCCCTACTATGAGTTCAGAACTTCTGCTACCAACAAAGGGAGGAGGCACCTTCAGACATCAGGCCCCGTGACACTCCCCTACTGCTATGCAGAGGTAATACCGAAAATAGGATTAAACCTACCAGCTGGTAATTCTCCAAATTGCTTGGCATTCTGGAGACAAACGAGTGGCTATAACATTGCTGCCTCTGAGCTGCTCGAGGGAGCCCAGGACAGACTGTCACAACACTGAACCACAAAGGAATCCTGGCACCTTTCAACAAAAGCCTGGCTGAAGGGGAGGGGGAACAAAAGCTATTGAATCCTATCCCAGAGGGATGGAGGAAGTGCATCTTCCCACAGTTCCTGGGCCATATGCACATATATGGATATATAGATATATAGATAATAAAGTTATAAAATTTGATCAAAATAAAACCAGTAAATGTACAGCTTGAAAAAGAGCAATATCACAGTGCATCGATGTCATGAGAAAGTCCCATGTTCTCCCCTGCACGAGAGCTCAGCCTGCCACGTCCAGGGAAGCTCAGCAGGAAGTGAGCTCTCCGGCCTGCCTGGCTCGCTGCTGGCCGGAGTCACCATCCCGTGTTCCCAAACAGGGGTTTGGACTTCTGCAGCCAGTCCTGCACAGCAGTGGCAGACAGGCAGAACAGCACGGGAGCAGCTGCTCTGCCTGCAGGTTAGTCGGCATGTCAGCACCAGAGACACAGAGCTGCTCCCAAACTTCTCCGCGCTCTGGTGCCAGGCTCCTATTTACTTACTTACAAAAAAAAAGTGACAGTGAAGAAACTCAGGGGACACTGTGAGAGTGGGACAAGGGCTGAATTCGAATCACGGGGGACAGGTTGACCCTAAGAATCTTCTGTGCTCTCCTCCTCACTTCATCATCAGAGGAAGAGTTGCCCACCTTGATGGTCCGGAATTTCAGTAGGTTCAAAGTGCTCTGAGCCTGTCTAGTTTTCTTTTGGACAGGAATGGTATTTGCTTTTTTCCTCTGTGGTGCTTCTCTTGCCTCTGTGGCTCTTCTCTTCTTCTGCCCAGCACTCTCACGGTAACTGCTGCTGTCCTTCCACTCTGTTTTTCCTACCAGAGCTTCCTTATCTTTGATTTTCAGGGTCTTGGGCTGTGGTGCTGTGGTGGAGCCCTGGGATGAGCTGCCTGTGACCCTCCCGTTGAGAATTCCCGAGGCCTTGCAGGCATTGCTCTCCTGCAGCACTCCACCCTTTGGTCCCTTCAGGAGGTTTAAAGCGTGGGTGGCAGAATCTGGTGCTTTCTTCACCAAATGCTTGTACCCCTTGCTTTCAGTTATTTTAGTGCTCTTGCCTGAAGGAAACTGCCTTGGTGGACTGGAATTCTTGAGGAGTTTAAGGTCTGAGGGCGAGATCCCAAGCCGCCCTCGCGTGTATTTGGACTCCAAACAGGACGTCGTGGTTTTCAGTGGCACCAGGGCTTCCAGAACCACGGACAGTCTCACAGCTGGATACACGTCGGGATACATGTTTGTAGGGAAGCCCACTGCCGCTGCCTTGGATGTGCCAGACCCTGTCTGCTTCAAAGAGTTCAACAGGAGATTCCTGGAATCCCCTTTGGAGATGGGCTGAGCGGAGACTTTCAGAGAGCTCACGGGAATGCTGGTGGGTGAAGCAGACACCTTTGCCATGGCTGTGGTGTTCCGGGCCGGACTCTGCGCGGACTTGGTGCTGACATAGCTGTGTGGGCTGCTCTCCTTCGTCTGACTTGGGGTGTCTGCCGTGCACGAGCTGTACCCGTACACATCCTTACTCCTCAGGATCGTGGGCTGGTAGCCCTCCTCCTTCAGGCCCTGGATGAAGGCCACCAGCTGGGTCTCTGTGTCCGAGAGGTCCTTGGACATAGGGTTGAAGACTCGGAGGGCCTCCTCCAGCACTTTTTGTCCGGCAGAGGAAATTCTCGACCAGGAATGGACAGCTTTTTCTTCCTCATTGTTCACTGCAATATTCATGGCATTAGGCAAACAGGTGCTTCAAAAAGGTCCAAATTACTGGAAAAACAACCCTCGACACCTCAAAAGGAGAAAGAAGATAGTTAGCTTAAAGCAACTGAAATTATCCCATGTTTCTAAGCAGGGATCTGAAACCATTAAGCCCAGGCGTGGCTGGTCACAAACACCGGGTCATATTCTGGGCATAACCCAAGACAGAAGCATCATCAAGAAAATCCTGTCACTGATTTATCTCTGAAGTAAAACTAAAACATCTCTCATAGAAATCTCCAGCCTAAATAAAGATTTCAGGAAATCCCATCCAATCCATCCCAAGATGAAGGATTTCAATGATTAACTCATCAAAATCTGCAGCTTGTTTCCAGTTTGAGTTTGACCCACCCCAGCTTTGGGTGACCAGATCACATTTTCCCTGGGTAAAGCAGTCCCTCATGGAACCCTCTCCCTGCACATACACCGAGAGCAGCACCACTGACCCATCTCAACACTAAGAAACCTGAGCACCTCAACTCCATCCCAGCGTCAACTCCAATTTCTCAGCTTCTTAATTGATGCTGCTCAAAAAATTGATTCTGAGTCCCTGCCAAAGCTGCAGCTTCCTCCTGGAGACCTGGCAGCAGGGCTGGAGGCTGTTCCAGTTGTGCTTCATCGATGCTGAATGCCGTGGCAAGGCAGCACCGCTCCTTGCTGTTCCCTTGTTTGAACAACGGTCCGCGACTTGCTGTCACAGCAAACTGGTGTTGATCCAAGGGCACTCGCTGCCAAGTGAGGAGGAAGCAGGAAATTCAAGCAGGGCGGTATGAAGGAAACACACATCACCAGGGCCAAGTGCACAATGGCCTGAGGGACAACACTGGGATCACGCTTAGGGCACTGCGCAGCTGCCTGCCCAGCACAAAAGCACCAATTATGGCTTTAAATAAAACATAGGCACTGAAGGGCAGTCCAGGCAGGACTTTGGGATGCACCCAGGAGAACTCTGGTGGCCTCACAGCTCTGCAGCTGGACGCTGTGCAGATGAGGCATAAAACCTTTAGCTCCATTGACAGCTCTCAAAATAACAACAAGGATCCAGTTAAAAACCCTTTTCAGAGAAATGCAGGAGGTGTCAGAAACACTCTTGGGAGAGGGCAGTGCACAGGGAAGGAAGCTGTGATGGAGAAGTTAGTGCAGACAGAGCAAGGAACTACTTGTGTCCCACGCTCCCCCCCGGCACTCCGGTCTCCCCACGGCCCCGGAGCAGAGCCCGTGCTGCCGCCAGCTGCACAAGCAGGGGAGAAACAGGAGCCAAGAGCAGCCGCAGAAGGGGAAGCACAGGTCAGTGGGGGAGTAAGAACCTCCACATGACAGACTAATCTCAGTCAAGTGCTCTGCAGACGTCACGGCAGAAGAGGGATTTAGAGGAGGATAATGCAGTCGTTCTGCGGCAGGCGGGGGATCTCCCACGGAGGAAGGGAGGCAGGCAGGGAAGGGATCCCACACAGGCAGGCAGGGAAGGGATCCCACAGAGGCCCAGCCAGCGTCATCACCACCTTCCAAAGGACCAAGCCAAGCCAGCAAGGATGTCACGTTAATCCTGATCTGGCAGGGAGGGACAGACCAAGGGAGAAGTGCAATAACATGTTCTCAATAGGCTGCAAAACAGATCATTTTGGGGCTGCAGCAAGCCCAGGAACAGCTGGGACACCTGAAGGGGTATTCTGGCTGTGACACCTCACGGTGACAGGACTTCCCAACATCCCTCGGCTGGGTCCGGTTTGGTGCAGTGCCGGCTGTGCTGGAGGAAAGCCGAGCAGGCACACCCCGGACACGCTGTTCCCTCAAGTAGGACACCATTTGGAGGGCCGGGGGGCCACGGAAACACAGTGCTGCCGGCACAGTGCTCGCAAAGCGCTGGCAGGGCCCTCCCGCACAGAGGGTTCAGAGGCCCGGCTGCCCGGCCACGGCGCTGGAGAAGGGCTCTGCTGTGCTTCTCCAGGGACACCGGAGGAAAACGCCGGCTACCAGTAGGGCCGAGACGCGGGGCTGGGGCTGCATGTGGAGCTGGAAGCCGGTGCGCAGTCCCAAGGAGCGCTCGGCGGGGCCGCCGGACCCCCGCTCAGCCTCTCCTACCGGCCCGCCCCTCGGCGGAGGCGATGCCTCTGCCCGAGCGCCCGTCCCTCGCTTCCCCTGCACCCTCCCCACGGCTCGGCCCGCCGGCCGGAGGGACCCCGGGGCGGGCAGCCCGCGCGGGCCGGCCCCTCCCTGCGGGGCTGCGAGAGGTGATTGGTGCAGACAGCGGGTGCGGCCCCCGCGCTCGGCCCCCGCCGGCTCCCGGGACCGGAGGGGCGGGGGCCGGGGGCGGGGCCCTCAGCGCCGCGGCTCCGCCTCCAGCGCCCGGGGGGCCGCGCCGGCGGGCGGCTCGGCAGCGCCCTCGCCCGGGAGCCGGCGCGGGGCCCGGGCCCGCCGGCCCCAACCTACCGGCCGCCGCCAGACCCGCGCCCGCCGCTGCGCCGCGCCCGCCGCTCCAACATGGCCGCCCGCGGGGCGCCGGAAGCGCCTCCGGCTTCCGCTTCCGGCCGCTTTCCGTGTGGCCGGGACCACGCCCACAAAATCGCGGAGCGCGCTCGGCCCCGCCCCCGCGGTGTCCATGGCAACGGCGGGGCCGGGCCGGCAGGGGGCGCCCCGGCGGAAGCACCGCCGTCACCAGGTAACGGGGCCGGACCGGGCCCGGGCCGGGCCCGGGCCGTGAGCGGCGGGGCCGGGGCTGGGACCGGGGCCGGGATCGAGACCGGGACCGAGACCGGGACCTGGACTGGGCCGTGAGCGGCGAGGCCGGGCCAGGGGCCGGGCCATGAGCGGCGGAGCCGCGCAGCGGCGGCGGCGCCTGGTGCTGCACGTGGACCTCAACAACACCGTGGTGGTGGCGGACACGGTGACCGGGCAGGGCCCGCGCGCGGCGCTCAACACCTTCCTCAGCACCGTCACCTGGGGCCGCGCCGGGGCCGCCGGTGAGCGCCGGGGCTGTGGGAGCGGGGGGAGCCGGTGTGGCGGCGGCGGCGGGCGCTGAACGCGCTCCTCTCTTCTTGCAGGCAAGTGGGAGTGGCTGAGCGACCGTCCGTCCCTGCGCCCGCCGTGCCCCGGCGCCCTCAGCTACTACAGCGCCTGCGGCCGGAACCCCTCCTTCACCGAGGCCGGGCCGGGTCGCCGCTTCCGCAGCCTCCACGCCCGCCACCTGCAGCTGCTGGAGTGGCCGGGCCGGCCGCACGACGCCTTGTCCGTGCCAGGAGAGCCCGGCGAGCGCTACCACCTGATCCTGCCCTCCTTCTTCCGGCTCCTGGACACGCTGCACCGGAATGGCCGGGCCTTCGCCGTGGTTTTCAGGACCTTCGGCACCGACCTGCCCCGTGCCCTGCAGGCTGTCAGCAGTGCCCTGGACGGGCAGCACCCCCAATTCCCCACCTTGCGGGACGTGGCGGTGAGTGGTGCCCCGAGGGTCGAGTGGGATGGGGAGGGGCAGTCGGGTGGTCCCACGGAGGCCCCCCCGTGCCAAGCTGCTCTCCAGCCACTTGGCCAGACTGCTTTAAAAGCACCGGTTTCTTGGGATGAGGCTGTCAGCTGTGGGGGAGCACGTGTGTGTGCAAATCCTGTGTGGGAATGGTCTCCTCTTGGGGTATCCCGGGTTGGACAGAGCATCCCTTCTCCTGGGAGGTGGCTGCTGCAGCAGTGCAGGGCTCCCTGGCTCAGAGCTGATTGCAGCTGTGTTCTCTGCCCTCCCCCTGGAAGCACACTGGGCAGGAGCACTGGGAATGATCTTCAGGAGATGCTTCACTTATTTCTTGGAGCATTTATGGGGAGCAGAGAATGAAACGGGGGCAGTGTGCAGCTAGGAGGTCATTCTTTTCCATCCCTGGGAAGGGGATGACTTTTGGCTGGGGGTGATTCCACACCTCCTCTTGTCTTCTCCCCAGCACTGCCCTCCCACACTGTGGTGGTGGGGAGTCTCCACCCTGCTTCTTGGTGTCTCTACCAGTGCATGAAACAACCTGTCTGCTTTGGAAACCTTTCCTCCCTTGCTTTCTGTGGTCCTGCAGCTCCCTGTGGACCTCACCCCTGGCCAGATCCGCTGCAGCAAGCGGGAGGTGGTGCTGACACGGGGCGCGGAGCGGCTGGCCACACGGGAAGATGGAAGAAAGCTTTACAACTATTTCAGCTCCTTTGAGGGAATTGGAGGCTTCCAAGACCACTTTGACTGGTGAGAAACAGGGCACTGAGGAAGTGGATTGGGTGTTATATTGTCTCCTGTGATTCTCTGATCTTCTGAGATAGCTCCTAGTTTTGAAGTCTTTTTGGTTTTGGGGCCCCTGTCACTTATGCACTCCCTGTTTTTCCTGTGTGTAGCCTGATGGGGCTGTCATACCTTTCCTCAGGTCTCCATCCCCTGGTATACTCCATGCTTTTCTCCAAACAACCCCTGATTTGTCAGCTTGGTGCAAAATGTCTTTCCCAGGAGGCCACAGCAGGCAGCAGGATGGGACATTCTCCATCCCACTTCCCTGGCTCAGAGGCTGCCCTGAGCCTGCAGTACAGCCTGCCTTTGCCTGGGAGCTGTCACCCTCTCACTCCCCTGACTGCTTCTTCTCCTGATAACTGTTTCAGGTGGGCCAGAAATAATTTCTGTTCCCGTGGTGGGAAACCCCTGTGGATAGACCCCCACGATCCTGATGTTCACCACATCTTCATCGATGACAATATCCGGCTGGACGACGCAGACACCATTGTCCACCCACAGGTAAGTGGCTGAAGGCCACACTGGGGGTGACCCTGGTGAGGTCAGGCATGTTTTGTGTCCTTTGCATGAGGCTGCAAAGGGGGATTGAGGTGTAGCCCTGGTGTCAACTGCACCCTGTGGCACCCGCATGGCAGTGGCGTCAACTCCTGCCCATTTCCGTCTGTAAGGAGACAGTGCTGGGGGGAAAACGTGCAGCAGCCGGTGAATGGTCAGCAGTGTTTGCCAGGCAGCCAGGGAGTTACGAGGGATGACATGCTTTGTGGACATTCCCTTCCATACAAGCTCTCCCAGGTTGTAGTTTTGTAGCTGGTGGCAGTTGTCACTGCCTGGACAGACCTGTCAGGAATAGGGTTTGGTCTGTGCTGTGCCTGGTTCAAGGGAGTTATTGCAACAGCCCCTGTGTGCAGCAGCTGCTGCCTGGATGTCTGCAGCAGATAGAGAATGGCTCACACAGCTCCACTTGCTGCATTTCAGCCTCAGGCTGTTTCCCTGATCAAGGAGTTCCTCCTTTTGCCATCAGTAGCTGGTATGGCTGGTCGGTTGTGCTGCTCGGCTTGTCTCAAGAGCAACCCTGCAGCCCAGCCCCAGGGCTGCTCCCATGCCAGATCACACGGGTAGGATCCAGTTATGGTGGCAGCAGCCTTGTGGGAGTCTGGGCAGCAGCCGAGCATCTTCCCAGCAGGGCTCATCCTCACTGCTGGGACCTTGTTGTCCTGCAGCCAGGATCTGTAGGTTGGATGCCATCTTCCCTTCCTCTTCCATCACCAGCTCTGCAATGCTGTCCCCATGTCAGTGATGGTGACAGAGCAGCGCTGGAAGTGAAACAGATTACCGGGTGGCCTTAGGCAGAGCCATGGTGAAGATCAGAAGATGAAGTCCCTGTTCCCTCCTGTGGCAGCCAAAGGAGAGCTGTTGGCAGAGGTTTTCCTGGGGTTGGCTGCTCCACAGAGCTGTTTTCTTCCAGCTGCGTGGTGTGTTCCTTTAGGGGAGCACCAGCAGCATGTGTGACAAGCTGTTTTGGAACCAAAGGCATTTTCTGTGAGGGAGGGGAAATCTGGAGAAAGTTCACCTTGTGCTGCTGGAGTGGAGATGGGATCCCCCTGCCCTCTGACCCTGACCTACGGCCAGCATGGAGGTGCCTGGCCAGGGGAGGACAGGGGCACCACAGGGCATATGTGCTTCTGCCAGGCCCTGCTCTCCCCGCAGGTGTTCTTGGAGCAAGGCAGCAGCAGCCCCAGGAGTGCACCCACCTCAGAGCTGTACGACGTGTGCCTGGTGCAGACAGACCTGCTGGAGGCCATTGCTGATGAGGACTATTTCCTGCACTGCGTGAGGAGGTGCGAGGAGAACTATGACCGCTACCTGGCCTGCATGAAGAAGGACACTCCAAGCCGTCAGTGGGATGGACAGTGATACCACCTCGTGGTGCCAAGGGGCTCCAGAATGGGACACCCCCCACTTTCTACTACACACAGGCAAAGTCCTGGGCTGGGCTCCTGCTTCAAGCTGTTCCCTCTCCAATGTGCAATGTGGGCGTTCAGTCCTACCAGGAGCCTCCATGCCCAAACACAAGTGTCCCGGGAGCTTGTGTGATGGGATTCCTGGAGGAAATGGTTTTCCATTCCTTGGCAGCGGTGCCCAAGGTGCCCTTCCTGCATGTGGGCTGGGGCTCACTGTGCCCCTCTGCTCGCCAGGCAGGTCCCTTCCATCCCTTGCACCATGGCTGTGATGCAGCCTCACAGTGTTCGCACCTCCCTTCCCACTCCTGTGGCGGTGACTGGTGCGGAGCAGGTGCCGGCGTGAGCACAGTGTTATCGGCAGCACCCACAGGTGCCATTTCTGGTGTGATGTTCTCGGCAGATGCCCTGTCACTTCTGCCTGTTTTTAAAGCAAACCTTTTTAGCTCATTTCTGTGTGAGTTTCCTGCCTGCCCTTGCCTCTGCCTGTGCTGGTGGGTGGGAAGCGCCTTTCCTGGCATGTTCATTTGCCTGGCTCAGCCAAGTGGGGACAAAAGTGGCGGTGGAGGGTTTAAGACCCGTGTGCATCTTCCTGACGCTGCTGAGAGACTGTGGCAAGGGTGTGCTCAGAGTGGGGCTGAGCTCATGCTCTGTCCTTGCAGCCCTGCAGCAGTGACGGGCCGGGGGGTGCTCTCCTGGGCAGGACGGTGGGTTCTCAGCTCTGTGAGCCCGGCGCTGTGTGGCTCCAGCACCGGCAGCGGGATCTCTCCAGCTCCTCTCCCTGCGGCGGCTCCGTCGCGTCGTGAACGCGACAGGGGCACGGCGGACTGGTGGCAGCGGGAGGACCGGGCGGAGGGGAGCGGAGCCCGGAGGGGGAGCCAAGGCGGGCGCGGCGCCGCCCCCACCGGCAGCGGGCGGGCCCGGAGCGGGCGGTGGCGCGGAGCGGCGGGGAGAGCGGCAGAGCGGGCGGAGAGGTGAGCCTGGCCCCAGTCCCTGTCTGTACCCCTGTCCCAGCGACGGGGCGGCGCAGGCAGTCCCGGTACGGCGGAGCGGCCGTCCAGGGGTGCAGGCGAGAGCCTGGGGAGGGCCGGGGATGCGGGCAGCGCAGCGGGAACCGGGGAAGCGCCGGGGGTGCGGGAGTTGCAGCGGGAGCCCGGGGAGCGCCGGTGGGTGCGGGCTGCGGGCAGTGCCCCAGAGCCCCGTGGGTTGCGGGATGCAGGCGGGAGTCCGGGCAGCGCCACGGCGTGCGGGCGGTGCGCCGGGAGTAAGAGCATCGCGGAGTCCGGACAGTGCACTGGGAGCCTCGGAAGGTGCGGGCAGAGAGAGACGGGCGCGGAAGTCCCGGTGGGTACAGGCTGTGTACCGGCGGCCCAGGGGAGTGGGAGCCCGGAGTGTGGGAACTTCGGGGAGCAGGAGTACCAGTGGGTGCGAGCAGAGAACCCCAGGGAGTGGGAGCCCAGAGGGGGCGGGCGGGGAGCCCCGGGGAGCGGGGTCTTTCGCAGCGCCGAGGGGAGCTGGCTCGCTGGGGCTGGGGGAGCGGTGCATGCCTGGGCGCTGACTCGGATGCTCTCCCCGCAGGAGGCGGTGGGCAGAGCCGGGCCAGTGCCGAGTCAGGCCGGATGGGCGACACAGCGAGATCAGGACCCGGGGACCCCCGGGGCGGCTGACCAGGCCCATGGCGGCGGGCGCGGGCGCCTTCGCGTGGGTCACCTTCCCCTCCATGCCCACGCGGCGCGTGTACTGCAGCGCCGCGCACCGCGACGGGCAGCTCTTCGTGCTGGGCGGCTGCGGGGGCGGTGGGCGAGCCCTGGGAACGGCCGAGTTGCTCGACCTCCCGGCCCAGCGCTGGACCACGCTCCCACCCCTGCCCACGCCGCGGGCTGGCGCTGCTGCCCTCGCCCTGGGCAAGCAGATCTTGGTGGTGGGTGGCGTGGATGCAACGCAGAGCCCTCTCGCCTCCGTTGAGGTCTACCACGTGGATGAGGGCAAGTGGGAGAAGAAGGCGGCACTGGCTCAGCCCTCCATGGGCATCTCAGCTGTGCAGAGAGGTGAGGGATGGGGAGGGTGCCTGGCTGCAGTCTGGAGAAGTGGAGATACAGGAGTCAGGGATGCTCAGGTGGGATTTGAATCCCTATGCTGTTTGGGATGCTGCATAAGGCTTTCACCCAGCAGCCAAACTTGCCACTTAATAGTAGGATCATGCTCCTGCCCCAAAAGCCAGTCCACTTGCAGCCCAGAGATGAGCAATACAGACCCCCTCCAGGTATGGTTGCCTTCCCCAGCTGCCCTGGCTGTGGGCCATGCTGGGTGGCTGAGCACTCTGCTTGAGCCCAGCTTGGTGTGCCGTGCATCATATTGTGACTCCTGCCTAAAGTTTCCTGAGCAGCCTTGGAGCCTTGGCACAGTTTGGCATGCTAGGAGCCAGGTATGTGGTGCCCAAGTCTGCTTCCTGACCAGGGATGCTGTGGCATGGCCCAGGTCGCAGCAGGCTGAGCAGGGCAGAGGGGATGGCAGGACAGGGGTGGGAGCGGGCAGGGGTGCCGGCCACGCTGGGAGCAGGAGCAGGATTTGGCAGAATGGCTGTGTTGCCATGGTGTCTCCAGGGAGATGGTACTGCTGAGAATAATTAGAGAGGATGGCCTTGTGCTCTTCTCTGTGTCAGATGGATGGCATGGAGAGGGGGACAAGAGGGTCCCATCAGGATCAGGGCACTGCCAGGCTCAGGCCTGGCTACACCATCCCCTAGCCACCCTGGAACGATGTGTGCCCATGGGACTCCGCACTGCCTGTGCTACCAGCCCTGGAGGGCACAGGGGCACTCCCAGCCCCATGGTGCTGCCCACAGATCTCCCTGCCTCAATACTGCCTCTTTTGCAGACGGGGCTGTTTACGCACTGGGGGGAATGGGTGCGGACACCTCTCCCCAGGCATTGGTCCGTGTCTATGAGCCGGCGAAGGACCACTGGCAGCCCCTGCCCTCCATGCCCACCCCGTGCTATGGGGCCTCCGCCTTCCTGCAGGGCAACAAGATCTTCGTCCTGGGTAGGTGCTGCTGGGGCAAGCTGAACATCCCCTGTGTACCTCCACTGCCTCTGGGTCACGGAGTGACCTGGTGCACCCCAGGGCAGCTCCATGCTGCCCAGCACTGCAGTCAGGGGGGCACCTCTGGCTTGCTGAGCCCACGCTGGGCTGCCCAGCACTGCTGTCAGTGGGGCCCCTCAGGCTTGCTGAGCACAGTGATGGTGCCAGCTCAGGGCACCAGCAGCCACAGTATCTCCTCTGTGCACAGGGGGCCGGCAGGGCAAGCTGCCCGTCACAGCCTTCGAGGCCTTTGATCTGGAGACGAGGAGCTGGACACGGTATCCCAGTGTGCCCAGCCGCCGCGCCTTCGCCGCCTGCGCCATGGCCGACGGCGTCATCTTCAGCCTGGGGGGGCTGCAGCAGCCAGGGCCACACAACTTCTATTCCCGTCCCCACTTCGTCAACACCGTGGAGATGTTCGATCCCGCCCAAGGTGAGCTCCATGTCCCTGAGTGGAGTGGAAGCATCACCTACGTGTCCAAGATGACTCCTTGGATTGGTGAGGGGTGTCTGCACCTGAGGGACATGATTATGCAGGCTCTGAACATCAGCCCCTTGCACCCATGTGAATCCTGCCCTGTGCTCCCTGGTCCCAGGGAGTGATTAACCTGGGGCTGTCATGGCATCAATGTGTGGAGAGGAGCCCCAGTGTGTGATACTCATTCCCTCTCACCCCCAGGTGCATGGAGAAAGCCAAACCGCACCATCCGCATGAGGGAGAAGAGAGCCGACTTCGTGGCCGGCTGCCTAGGAGGAAGAGTGGTGGCCGTGGGTGGCCTCGGTAATGCTGGGGGTAGGCGTGTGGCCATGTTCCCATCCCCATCATTTGTGGCATATCAGTGACCTGCATGACAGTGGAGAGGTTGGCTGTGAAAAGCCACGGAGGTACTGCAACACTGTCTGCATCTGCATCCCTTTTGTGCCCTTCAAGTTCTGAGAAGACCCTACTGCCCTGTCCCAAAGGCTACCCCACTGAGCCCCTTGCTCCTTTCACCTCCAAACCAGGCTTTTTCCAGCTCATGTGCAGTGTGCCGGGCTCACATAGCCCACAGTGGCTCAGCCCCACTGTGCAGCGCTGCAGCACTGCATCCCTCTCCCAAGAGAGCTGGGGAAAGGTTAGTGCTGTCACTCAGCAGCAGGGATGCAGCAGGAAGGGCTGTCTGGGGAGCCTGGTGCCAGCCACAACACCCCCAGCCCTGCAGTGAGGGCTGCCAGACCCCCCAGGCTCACCCAGGGTGAGCTGGGCAGAAGGAGATGATGGGGAAGGCAAGTGGTGCTGGCTGAATCCCTGCGGTGTGGCATTGTTCCTGAACCCTGCCGCTGCTGGAGCTGCCCTCCCTTATCCCTGCGGGGGAGTGCCGGCACAGGGTGGGCAGAGCCAGCAATGCGGCATTAATGCCAGCAGCCCTCCCTGTGGGGACTTGGCTAATCCTCTTGTTCCCCCACTAATTGCCTCTGGGATCTCAGAGCCCCCGCAGCCCAAGGCTCCTGTTGGGATATCAGAGGCATGCAGAGGGGGAAAGGCAGACACTAGGGGGTGTGCGGGGGGAGATGCAGGGGGTTCTGATGCCATTCTATCTCCCACAGGGAACCAGTCCTACCCACTGGACTCAGTGGAAGGGTTCAGCCCCTCACAGAAAAAGTGGGAGCCACTGCCCCCCATGCCCACAGGCCGCTGCTCCTGCTCCAGCTGCCCAGCACCTGGCCTGCTCTTCCTCATCGGTGGAGTGGCCCAGGGCCCCAGCAGCGCCGTCGAGGCTCTGTGCCTGCGTGAGGCGCCCTGAGTGGGGCCCTGGGAGCCAGCCCCAGCCAAGCACCAAGTGCCTGAAGACGGGGACAGGGTGTGTGAGCACCCATGCCTGCGAGTGACCTGGCTCCAGGGAGCTGCAGTCCCATGACATTGGACATGGGAGCAGCTGCAGTTTTGGAAATCCCTCTTGGCTCCTGTAGTGCTGTGGTGATGGAACCCAGGGCAAACTCCTGCCTGGTGGGACGGCCATGGCCAGCAGTGTGGAGGGAGCAGCAGCGGCGGGACTGTCACTGGCCTCACTGCCCTGTCCGGCCCCGGCCGTGCCGCGGCGTGTCCGTGCCATGTGTGTAGCAGTGAGTGCTGTGTCGTCGTAGACCCAGTCAATGTCTCATGTAGCACAGAGGTGCCCTGTAGCTCAGTGCCTGGGAGGTGACGTAGCACCTTGAATAAATGAAACATGTGGAATTTTACCCCACAGGAGTTGTGTTGTCCCTGGTTATCCTACTCCAAGCAGAGACATGCTGCAGCCTGTCAGGAAAACCCCTCCCAAGGGAGAGCCCAGTGAGCCTTTCCCTGGCAGGACCTGTGCTGTGGGGTGGGGATGGCTCTTGTTCTTCTCCCCACTGCCAGGGTGAGCAGAGCAATGTGATGTTGGGATCTGGCCCCCTTTTGGAGAGGGGGAGCTGGGCAGTGGCTGCCCTGCATTGGCACAGCCTTGCTCCTGCTTGGCCTCTCCTGTGGTGGAAGGGGCTGCAGGGGATGAAGGCAGCAGCAGGAGAGGGGCTTTGCTGGAGAGAGCTGAGGTGTGAGAGAGGCAGGAAATGGAGATGGCTGCCAGGATCCTGAGAAATAAGATGGGATGCCTAGTGTCAGCTTCTGGGCCCCATCCAGCACCACGGCCCAATCTCAAAGGATGGACTGCGGCTGGTGTGTGGGAGAGTTGGATCCAGCTGTGGCCAGCTCCCCTGTGCAGGGACACCACAATCCTGCTTATAGGCAATTGGGAAGTGAAGGTGGTGTCTGTGGGTGATATTTAGGGGTGTACCCTAAACACAGTGAGACCAGTGGGGGGTGACCCCCAATTACCCAGTGCTGTGGGCTCACATGAGCCTTGCTGGTCTTGGCTCCATCCAGAGTCCTGCACCCAGAGCAGAGAGCAGCAGTAGTGGATGCAGGCAAGGGATTCGATCTTTAACTGGTACGACATTAGAAAGATCTCACAAGTCCGGGTAAATATCAAGCACAGATGCCTGACCTTTCAGAGGAGACAGCTGGCATGATCCTTGTTGGGCAGCAGGGCCGTAGAGACAGAAGGCTGAATCCCGTCGGAGTGCAGCAACATCCGGCACACTGCTGGGGCAGGCTGAGCCGTCTGCCGCGGGCGTCACAGCGTGGGGAAAGTTGGAAATGATTCAGAAAAGAGCATTCACAAGATGTTTTCAGTGCCACTGCCCCATTGCTTCTGCTGCCCACCTGGCAGAGTAACCACAGGGTCCATCCTGATGTGCTGCGTGGCTGTTTGCGTGTGATTTGGGAGAAACAACCTGGGATACCTGGGCTGGTGGTACCTCAGCTAGAGGCATCCCTGCATCTGCCTCGGGTTGCCATAGAAACCACTACTGTGCCAGAGCCAGCATCAACAGTGAGCCCCAAATCAAAGACTGAGCTGTACCTCAGCATCCAGGAGGATGCTCTGGCAGCGAGGGGAGAAGGTCAGCAACTCATGTTATGACGGGAGGCTGGACAGAGGGACCCCCTCTCTGAACACAATGTGCTCCAACCTTCTACGAATATTTCACAGCACTTCCTGACCTGTGCTCAGCCCCATTGGGCTGGTCCTTCTCAGGGTCCTGGGAAGTGACAAACCCCTTACTGCCGCCTCGCTACTTCTCCCCACCCTGCCAGCCCTTTCCAGAAGCCACCAAGGCATGCAATAATTCCATTCTCACTAAAACTTTAGTCATGGGGGACCCTAAATCATGGAGCTACACTGGAAACACAGACTTGATTAATAAGCTTTTCCCTCGGGAGCATTGCATGAATGGGATAAATCATGACGCTGAGTCACCGGCAAATTGACATCCCTGCGTGCCAAGCTCCCTGCTGCTAATGGGGTGCCCTGAGCTCTTTTCCAAATTCAAGGCAATGGTGGCTGCAAGAGCCAGAGGATGCTGGAGGGGGAAGCTGCAGTTCGGGAACTCATCACTGTTGTGGTGTTTTCAGCAGCGAAAGTGGCCGGGACAATGGCCAGGGTCATCTCAGGAATGGAGAGATCTTCAGGTAAAGGGATGAGGGTCCTCGCCACTTTTGGAGACTGACACATTATTAACTGAAGAGCTCCCATGAGTTTTTAACAAAATGTGCTATGAAGAAAAAAAGTTGAGGGATGTACCAAATATATTGCCGTCTATCTCCTGGCAGCTTCTGCTAATTTTACCAAAGGAAGGACTTTAAGTACCTGGCCACCCTCCCTAACGCTAGAAGCACAGGCTGTTACTTCAGATATAAGGAGAGCTACAGTGCCTGGCAACATGGTTAATCTCCCCAGAGTGTGTTTTGGATGGGGGAGACGGAAATGGAGGGAGCTGTCAGACCTATAATTAAAAAAATATGTTTCTGTATAGAAATTTCTTTTCGTTGTCAGGAGAGATGGAAATACAAAAATCTCATTTATCATATTCCACAAACTTGGTAGACGCTCACGCCAGAAAGCTACAGCCACATCAGAAACAGGAATAGCTCCCTATAATTACATAAAATAACATGTTGAGCCTTATCGTCAGTGAGCAAAGCACCAGCAAATCCTTTTCTGAGGGTAGTGGAAGTATTGTAAATGGGTACAAGGCTCTACAGTCTCTTCTGCAGGGAGATCTGGGCCAGCTTTCCAATTGTAAGCAATAAAATGATGGAAAATCACCATTATCAGTGCAGGGCCATATAGGACCCGGACGCACAGCAATGCTCTTGGCAGCAGTGCCAACCACTGGAGTGTACAACAGAGTCATAGGCAGTGCAGGAGCAGAACAAGGCTTTTATTTACTTAAAAAGTGCAATAATCATCAATATTCCTGTCAACTTGGCTCTCTGGAGGAAGGTTTGCCTTCCAGTCCACAGCCACCTTGGACAGCCCAGCCATTATCCCACCCCTGAATCACGATCCAAGCTGTGATTCCCCTCTCTGGTCCTAGAAAATCAACCTGTTGGACGCTCCTCATGCAGCTGAGAATTACCAAGTTGTCTTGCTAAATCCGAGCTATTTAAAGCAACCCTAGTGCTGTAATGCCAAGCAAAAACAATGCAGATAAGTCACTCCAATAAGTTTTTTATGGGTAAAAGACCAGAATTTTTATTTTCTTTTTTAAATGAAAGCTCTATTTCTGTGGAATTTGATTAGGAAACCAGATATACACATCAGGAAAGCCATTATTTTGACACTTCTGAACTCCAGGCTGCCTTTAATATGAAAGGCAAAAGAGGATAAAGGGGAATGCAAGTATTTCCTCTGATCTATCCATGACTTAATGTCTACCTTATTTTTACAGTGATTTAGTGCTTATGGAGTATCTTCAGAGCCAGCAACAAAACATTTTAACTAATATTGGGATAGTTTTGAATTAAAGGAGGAAAAATCAGGCAAATAAGTGTGCCTGTTTTACATTCTTAAAGATGAAGGATACAGAAGCACAAGGGAAAAAAATCCAGTGAAACCATATTTGAGAATCTTTCTCTGGGGAATGTTTAGATGATGGGTTATTTTTGTCATACTTCTAATGGGTGAAATTGAATCATTCTGCATTTCTGCCAGAGATATTTACACGAGAGACCACACAGTCTCTGGGTATGAAGGAAATGAGCACTGTGGCTGCTGTTCTCCCACGGGAGGTGCCCTCAGTGTCCCACACTCCAAGCCTCCTCTTCCTCCCCATGCCCTGTGATGACTCCCTGTGCCCAGGATTATGCTCCCAGGTGAAGGGCAAGAGCTGGCCTGTGGAGAGACTGGAGCTGGGGTTGATCCTGGGTCCATAGCCATGTGCTGAGAGCCAGATACCCCCACCTCTGAGGTGAGATCAAGGGATCCCCAGCTCAGGGTGACCCCAGGAACCCTCAGCCTCAGGGAGAGATCCGGGGACCCTCAGCCCTGGGGTGACCCCAGGGACCCCTCCAGGACCCCAAGGCCCCTCAAGTCATGGGGTGAGATCTAGGGACCCCCAGACCTAGGATGAGATCCAGGGACCCTCAACCTGGGGTGACCGAAGGCACCCTCAGCCCCAGGGTGACCCCAAGACCGTCTGCCTCAGGGTGAGATCCAGAAACTCCCAGCTCTGGGGTGAGATCCCAGGACCCCAGTCCAGGGTGACCCCAGGGAACCCCAGGCCCACAGTGAGATCCGGGGGCCCTCAGCCTCAGGGTGAGAGTCAGGCACCCCCAGCCCTGAGGTGAAATCCAGGAACCCTCAGCCCCAGGCTGAGCTCAGACACCCCCTAACCCTGAGGTGAAATTCAGGAACCCTGGGCCCTTGAGGCCCTCAAGGCCCCACAGGGTGGGCAGGCCCAGTGTGTGGCTGCCCCAGGCCTGTGGAGACCCTCAGGCCGGGTCTGTCTTGGGCCTGCAGGGCCGTGACCTGCTGGGCTGTCCCCACGACCACAGGACACAGGAGACGCTGCCCCAAGCAGGGCTGGTCTCTCCCTCCATGTCCCTCCTCCCTGCAGGGCACTGTGGCGCCATGGCGGCCACCAGCGGGGACAGGCCATGAGGGCCGGGGCCATGTTGAGGGCCAGGGGCTGCCCGCCAGGGTGTCAGCCCTGAGAACAACATGAACTTCAACGTCTGGAATATCAAGGAGATGCTGAGCATGCCGACAGCCGTGGGGTGAGTGTGAGCGTGGGTTGACGGACAGGGGATGGGGCATGAAACCAAGCACATGGTGGGGGTGATGGTGAAGAGGTGAAACATGTCCAGAACTGATCTATGGCTGATTATGGGAGGCTGATGGGAGTTCATTGGTCTCCTCTGTGATCCTGTTTGTGCCCCCAGCCTGCCAGGAACTGCCACAGATGCACCATTGCTGGGGATCTAAAAGCTGGCATTGTCTGGAAGCCGTACCCTGGTCCATTGGGGGTGTATTTGGTGAAGTCCTGTGACCTGTCCTTGTGTCATTAGATAGGTTAAATTTTTCTCTCACCTGTGCAGAGGGCAGATAAAATGAAGCGTGATGTGCAATATTATTACACATTATGTAACTTGAAAATTATTCCATATCCTGCATTTATATGCATGCCTTGTTTTTTTCCCAGCAGGAGCCAACAAGCAGCTAGAACTCCCCACATCTACAGCCCATAGTGAAACAACAAATATTCAGATGTAAACATCTGAAGGGCAAATATGTAAGACAGGCTGCATTTTGTACAGCAGAGCATCACCTTTTGTATCACATGACTGAAAAAGACAGCGGGATTTATCCTCTGTTTGACTCTGGAGAAGCTAATTGGTGAACTTGGTGCTCTGAGCCTCTGTTAGTTAAATAACCCACTTACATAACTAACTTGTTCAAATTCACAGTTTTAGTCATACTGTCTCTTTGGCCAGATGTTACCACAATGATGGATGATAATGAAAGCATAATAGTCATTTCCTTGCCCGTTATAAACATGCTTGTCATAGATATGAATTAATTGAATTTTGCACAGATGTAGGGGTCAAAGGGGAGCCAATTCAGGGAAAAATTGTGTTTATACCTGTCATAGTTTTGTCTTTATAACTGTGCATTACTTAATTCTATTGCGTTCTTGGTACCTGCAGATTTACTGTGCTTGTTTGTTTGTTTAGGGGGATTGTTTGTTTTCATGAAGTTGTTTCTAAGTAGTTTGAAAACCTGAGACTTTCTTTCTGGTCAGAGACTGAGCAGGGTAAATTTAGATAAAATATAAAAATTACATATTATATACAAAATATATAATTACATTCTCATATTATATATGACATATTTTTAAATACATAAATAATTCAGTGGAGTCATGCAATAGGAAAGGAAATGAGTGGAAGAAGTACAGGTGCCTGTTTGGAAAGGGATCACTTGAATTCCTTCCTCCTCCAAAGTATCCTATCAGCTACGAATTCTTCCCTTTTAACTCGTTTATTGATGCAGGAAGAAAATACATACAAGATTTTAACACCCACTCCTCAGCATTCCACATTCTTTACAGGGTCAAATAGGGCATAAAACATTACTGGAAATGCAGCTGGGTTTTTGGAGGAGTTAAGAAGGGGGAGAAGTTCTCTGAGGACAATTAACTTTTTCATAAGGAAAGAAGAGTGTCCCATAGTAGTGTGTGAATGTGTGTGTGTATTTGAAATAGGGGAAAAAGATGTTGATTATTTTTCCCTGGCTTACTTCTGTTACTAGAAACCTTTCCCATCACAGCGGGGTATGCTGTATAATCCCCAGAATACTGTCTTTCAGGGAGCTTCAAAAATGAAACATAAAATCAGCGTATAATCTAGGCAGAGTATGACTCACTCTGTGAGTTCTTTGCAAGTTTGAGTCAGGGTGTTACTTCTGAGAGCAGCTGTCACCAGGTTCCCAGGAAATGCAGAGCTTTGGTGATGCATTGCCCTCACGGCCACAGTTCTGCACAAGCCCAAGACTGCTCTGGGTTTTATTTGTTGTCTGTCAGCCACACACGTGCTTCTCTGTAACCCTGGCAGCCTGAGAAATAGGGTGGGGGGAACCAAAGCCCCTCTTTCACCTGGTTTTATGTATGAATATTGACATAATAGAGATCTTAGAAATTTATCAGAGGGAAGATTGTCTAGTTGGACAATAATATCAGGGTGCTAGTGACTTAAGAGGGTGGGAGGGGGCCACACGACAGCTGTAATGGAAAAGCTTATGCTCAATTGAAGTGTATTGACAAACAACACAGGTTTTGTGGATCGAAATGCCAGACTTCATTAGGGAAAGTGCCGTGTTACAGCAGCGCTGCCGCCTGCCCAGCCAGGAGGGCTGATGGAAAAAGATCGCAGAGAATGCAAGAACAGCGGCCACAAAAGCAGCGATGCTTCAATCAGCCTCTGATCGACTGGATAAGCATCACCAGGGTGTGATGCTGAGGTACAATCTCAGAAACCATAAATACCTACCTTGGCCAAGGAGCTCACAGGGGAAGAGACACATCTTACCTTAGCCTTGAGTTGAGCACAAGATCTACGTTCAGGCTATTTGCTCTTGTAGTGCTACCATGAGAGTGGCAGTAGGGAACTGGAGTCAGCATCTCTGCAGGAGCAGCAGAAGCCAAAAAATCCACGACTGTTAATTAAAAAAAGACACTGCAATAATAATAAGGAAGCTCATTAAAAATAAATTAAACCGTACAGCCAAAAGGGTTAAATGCTTGCCTGAGACATAAAGATTATTTAGACTTGTTTAGATTTGAAATTGAAGTTATGAGAATTTTCTTGTTCCATGAGAAAACAAGTAACTTGCTAAATGCATAAAGGCTAATCATATACCAACTTCCAAATACATCAGAAGCAGAAAGCCTGCCAGAGAGTATGTAAGGCCAAGAAACTATGAAAATATTAAAGAGGCATTCAAAAGGGATGCTGGAAGTTAAAGCCTACTTGGGCCACTACTCTCTACGGCTTATTTCTGCTGTTGAGAATAACTTCCAAATTAAACAACCTCATTCAATCCATTATCCCATGAAATTCCATCCTACATCACAAGGTTGCATATTTTGAAGTTGCCTTAAGGTCCCAGAATAAGCAGAAAACAAAGGAGAGAGCCAGGACAAAGACCAGGAGAGCAGCTGTAAAATTCCAGAGCCTCTGAGGAATGAGAAACCAGGGCTGTAAGTGCAGGCTGGAAAATGACTTCAGGCTGGAGTGAGGGGTGCAAAAAAACCCCCCATCTCCAAATGTCTAATCTTAATATGTGTGGGGATGCATTTTGTGGGAGCAAAAACGGCTGCTCCATGGAAATCTCAATCTCCTCCTGAGGAAAGGACCCTGTTGCAACTGACAACCAGCTCAGGACAAAGGGCTTATGTGGTTTCCAAGGTGAGGGACGTCTGGGCAGTGTTGAATCACAGCGGAATGAATAATAGAGTGGCTCACAGAAAGTAAAAATGACCTTGAGGAATTGAAACAAGACCAGACAGACTTTCAGCCTGAAATCTGGAAACTGGAGGCAGTGTTTGAGCTAAATAACTGAGAGGGATTTTGTCGTGCTTAATGCATTAGGGCCAGTGTCAGAATATGTTTGTAGAAATTCCTTTTAGGATATGGTGAAAATGATAGGAAGCAGAATAATAATTTTCTACTGCGACTGTTCCCAGCGAAGAGATGGCAAATGGCTGGAGGTTGCAACAGCAGCTAAAACTCCTTTATTTAAACTCCTCCAGTTCCCCTGCACCCAAAGCCAAGGCTCATCCTTGCTCATTTGCTGGGCACATTGGCAGGCAGCAGATAGTGAGGATGAGAGCAGCATAGCAGAGCTAGAGACAGTTCCTATAGATACAGGCTAAAACCAGGAGGAAGAGCAGGTGAACGTCAGCTCCTGGAATTTCAATTGGGTTTGTTGTGATTCAGCCCTGGTCCCTAAATGAGGACGAGCAGAAAGGGCTGGGAGATTTGCTGGAGGGGAATCAGGAGAAGAAAGACTTGATGACACTGATCCTACTCAAGGTTGCTACCAGGAGAAAAAGATCTCTTCTTTGGGAAAGAGGCTTTACTGCACTTTGAAGAAATGTGTCAGGAAGGGGTAAGTGAGCTTCACCCACAGCACTTGGGAAGAAGAGGGATGTTGGCACAGGTTCAGTGGAGATGACAGAACCACAGAAAATCCCTCACAGCAATGTTGCAGATAAATGTTATGTTGCAAATTATAGAAGTCTCAGATTGCTTTTCCAAATGACTCTTAAACCTTGGTGTTGGCACGTAAGGATGGATCCAAACAAGAGAGTAAAATTACCAGTTTTTAAAAAGACTGATAAGGCCTATGACAATTTATAGTTATGAATTTTTAGTTTGTCAATGTCACTAGAACATCCAAGATACACAAGAAGAGAGTATTTGTTGCATAGTGTGTTTCTGTTTGGGGAGGCAGAACCTTTGAATGAAAGGTGAACATTTGCATATGGTTGTGCTAAAATATTTAGAGTGGAAATCAGAACTTAGAAAAATGAAAGAAGTTCCCAAAAGATCTAACTCCTGTCACAGAGGGAGAATTCTAACTGACAACAGGGAAACAGAGACTGTGAAGATCTTGCTGACCCCTCAGATATGCAGAAGGCTGCAGATTTTTTAGATCACGCTCACATCACGAGAGAGGGTTGGAGCTGCCAATATTGCAATACCTGGCATAAAGCTAGGTGGAAAAAAGCAGTCGTTCCACCAGTCAGCAGCAGATGATTTACCATTTTTTGAGCTGACAAGAACTCATCTTACATATCTAAAGCTGGTTTTGCTTTGGACACACGTGCTAGTGCCAATACCATAGGAGTGTCATGGGCACAAACACACAGAGGATTTGGGGAATGGCTCGTGTTAGCAGAAAGCTAAAAGCTCTCCTAAGGTAAACTATTGCATCACTGGAGGGACTGCTAACTGGGATTGCATATCTAGGATGTTTCCTTGCTCTTTATAGGGAAGAGTTTATATTTAGGACAGAGCATGTATCCCTGCAGCTCAGGCATCCTGAAGGGAATGGTCAGGTGGTAAGAAGAGCTGCAGTTGCCTGATCATGGATCTGATCCCAGATCTGACCATGGTTGTCTGATCTCTCCATCAGAGACAGGACTGGGCCAACCATGGCTAGGCTCCTGGTTTGCCCAGATGGTCTTGTTAGTTAATTAATTGCCAGCAGTGTTAAGCAAGGGAGAAAGAAATCCATTGCTCAGGGGAATGAGTGTATTCAAAAGAGACATCTGTTTTGTCTCCCCCCTTAATTTACAGAAGTGACATCATTCCTAAAGCAACTGCTGAGGTAGTGGACTCAAGACAGAAAAACTGGGCTTCGGAGCAGCCAGCAGCCACCTCTGGTTGTAGTGGAGAGTAAGCCTGGGAAGTCACTTGACTCATAAAGTCCTCTCAGCTCAATACTCCTCAAAATACTGGTCATAAAACCCTTTGTTACAAGAATCTTGTGCTTCAGGTATTAAGTGATGTGAAGGATCTGAGAGAACAAGCACATTGTGGGGTGTCATATTCACCAGTTGTAGCAGACACTTTCAAAGGGGGGTTGTCAAGACAGTAAAGCACCTAAGGATTATAGAAACCCTGCCTTAAACTAAGAGGGAGGTTTTTTGGCGAGAAGACAGGAGGATTTAGAAAACTGGTACAGAAGATGTGCTACTCACATTGCAGGCAGGGGCTCTGCCTGTGTGGGATCATGGCAGCCCATGTGCTCACATCCCTCCCCGACATCCTGGCTGTGGATTAAGAAAATTTATTTTTTTTTACAAAGCTTAGCTGAGATGGAAACAAGAAGCTGTGCTAGTAAAAATTATATTCAGATTTGGTGTCCAGAGAGAGATCAAGGGAGAAGTTTTGAATTCAGAGAGATTTATCAGGCTTTTTGAGAACCCAGAAACCCATACCTCATCTATTTTTGCCTGCGGCTGAGTGTACTCGGTTAGCTTAAAGCCAAAAGTATTAATATGATATTGTCAGTGACACCACTATATAATGAAGAGGGAGACTGAGCACTTCAAATACTGCTGCTAAATCCCTTTCCTGTTGTGTCTATGATGTTTGGGCTCCTTCCAAAACTGGGGATTAACCAAACACATCACTGCTAATAAATGTTGGGGTGATCATCTCTTGTTATACACATTAATTACTCTCCTGTTCTGTCTCCTTTACTTGTATCATTTGATATGAAAGAAAAACCATAAGAGACTTTTTCATTAATTTTGGTCTCTAATTCCCAGCTCCAAAGGCAGCAACAAATCCCTCCTTCTTGGTAGCTCAAAAAAAACAAGAACTGAGAATATAAACCTGGCCAAGCTTTTCTTGTGTTTGGACCTAGCCTAAGCACTCTGCCAGACCTTGTGGATATGGAGCAATGGAATAGCGATAATTTAGACTGAAAGAGGGTAGATTTAGATTAGATGTTACGAATAAATTCTTTCCTGTGAGGGTGGTAAGGCCCTGGCACAGGTTGCCCAGAGAAGTTGTGGGTGCCCCATACCTGGAAGTGTTCAAGGCCAGGTGGGATGAGACTTCGAACAACCTGGCCTAGTGGAAGGTGTCCCTGCCCATGGCAGGGGCCTTGGAACTAGCCGATCTTTTAAGTCCCTTCTAACCCAAACCGTTCTATGATTCTATGCGAAAAATGAAAGAAGTGTGTATTTGTGCTAACAAAAAATTGAAGGTAGCCTCCAACACAATGAGAAGCAGTGCAGCTGTGCAGAGAAACCCTTGTCTGAGGGAAGGTGGTCCTGTGCCATAAGCCTAGTCCATAAAGGAGATGACATGTCTCTGGAGTACAATCAGAGCAACACAGCACAAAGTCAAGGCTAGCTGGGAAAGATTTATTTGGGCAATGTCCAGGGAAAAGAGGAGCACTTTTGAGTAGCATGTTACTATGTTTGAAATATTTCTAACAACTCAGATCAGTTTGTCCAGACATACGCTACCTATTTATTTGTTGTTCAAGTGTGTCAGACTTAAGGCATCTGGAGAATAAATGCCCAAGGTGTCTCTTTAACTAAGACTGATCGGCATGGCAGGTAGGATGAGCTGTCCAGTCCTGGCTTTTTTAGTTTCCTGTCTGCAGGACTTGCTGGAGAAATACCTTCACCCCTGCAAGGTGAATGTGGAGCTACAACACTGTGTTTGTGTGGATGTGGCAGTTTAAGATAAACCAGTTGGTTTATCTTAGAATTAAACCTTATGCCATTATAGGAATGGTTCTTTCCGAGTGGAGAGGGAAAATTAACATGTTGGGGTGGGCCATGACTGAGCAGTTCCAGCAGGCCATGTAGGGAGTTCCATTTGGCCTTTTAATTCCTTCAGGCTCATTCACACCCCTCTCCACTCCATTTCAGGCCTAACAAGTGTTCCATGAGGAGTGGCACTGCCAGTGACTACTCGAGTTTGAGCGACTCTCAGCTGCTCTTCGGTTCCCAGTTCTGCCCGGAGAACGTGCAGTCGGCAGCGGCACTGCTGGAGCTGGGCTCGCAGCCGGGACAGCAAAACTCCCAGGACGTGAGTCTCGCTCTCCTTCAGCCCTGTTCAGGCACACAGCCACCATTCAAAGTTAATGGAAAATCCTGACATCAGGTGGTAACATTTGCAAGTGTCAGTAACTGCTGGAATCAAGTTATCTTCTTGCTACATATATATATTTACTGTGGCAAGACAAAATAGCAGCCTGGTAGGATGAAAACCTGATATTTATAACAGATTGCTATAAATTGTTATTGAGATAGGTATTATTTTCTTGAATCACATTTTGAAAGTTACTAAAATAATATGAAATTATTCTTGAGCTAAAGTCTTTAGACCACCTACCTAGCCAAGCTAGAATATTACATCTATTGCTCGTTGAAAAATGCTGTGTTTCGCTTCCTTAGTTTTCTGCAAGAATGACAGAGCTGCTCAATATTTATTTCCCTGGACTGGTAATGACCTTGCTGTATTGTTGTTATGGGAGATGATGAGTGATTTTGGACTGGAGTGAAGAGCTTCTATGCTTAAAATCTTTCTCCCAGAGCACATGGTTTCTGATGTTACTGGGCTCACTGAAATAGGTCCTGCATTGCTAACAGAGAGCACCAGATCTGAATAAATACACCTGAGAGGAAAGATTAGGAAAGAGCAGTGGTGCCAGCTTGGTGGCCCCAGGCTGTCCTTCAGTTCCAGATGCTGTCTGCTGTCCTCTGCATTTTGCTGAGGAGCAGCTTTTCATCAGACACAAAAAAGGAAATTCACTCTTTACAAAGGAAAAAATGAATGGAATTTGCATTTTCTTATGTTTTAAAGAAAAGGCATTTCCATTCTGGTCACAGTGTCTGGAAATTTTGTAGAATGAAGCTTTCATAATAACATTAAATTTCTTGTTCTGAAATGTGTATTGAAGCATGTGAAAAATTCATCTACAGTCTGTCGATGTTGCTATTTGGCAGCAAAATTATGTCATCCACCAGGAAATTCAATGGGATTTTCTTTAGATTCCTGTATAGGGAGCTTCTTCTGACAACTTCAACTTTTCCATAATTCCAGGAACACTGGAATTCGTTTATAGTCTCTGTGTTGAACCGAGAGGGAAAAAATCTACACACCTTATGATTGTAACAAACTGGAAATCCTCAAAATGAGAGAAAAGCCTGAGTCTGGAGGAGTTTGGGCTGAGTCTCAATTCCACAGGGAGTCAATCTAACCAGGCACACTAAATGAACCATAATCTCATGAAATTCTTAATCTCCTCGTCCAATCTAATCTGTCACGTCCAATCACTGTGATCTCTGTCTGCAAAGCATTAGGTACACAAACGGGGTTTTCTAATTAATGTTCTGATTATTTTTATACTTCAACATTTTTCTTTTGTTTGTGCAACAGAGTGAGCCCAGTATTTTTACCAAATACCAGACAAAACCACAGTTATTTGATGAAGAAACAAGAGAAAAAGGTTTACTTAATCTTAGCACAGGAAGAGTGAAAAGTGTCTTGGAAAATTTTGAAGTGAATAAGAACAAAATAAAGGACAAATATGACCGGTATGTAGACATCCACTGGAAATTCTTTCTGTGCTGATGGTTATCACTCCCTGCAGCTCCTTCTTCCCCTCTTACAAATCATACATGACAAAGCTGCATATTTCTCCAAGAAAAGTATCTTTCCAGGTTTTAAATAATTTCTGATTGGAAAGAGTCACAGGATAAGAGAATAGGGTTTATTTACAATGTGATTTATGTAACACAGTCAGCCATAAGCCCCAAGGAATAACAAAACACTAACCTGAATTTACCTTTGTCCTTCTTTTTTTAATCAGTGGGGTTTTTTTTCTTTATTGATTCTCTGTGAAAGTCTTTATTTCTCAAAATTTCATAGACTGTATGAGGACTGATCAAAGGGACTCCGAGGCCAACCTTCACATTTGGGCCAAATGGGAGGACTGCCAAACACACCTGTGTACAGATTGCACCTTTATAAACCTGTACATATCTCTAGAATTGTATTTGTATACAAGGTTTTTACGTGTTGGTTTTTTTTTTTTTTTAACAGACAAGTGTAATTTGCTAATGTAATTTGCATCTGCTCTTTGTTAAATGTCAAGAATTAAATGTACATGTAGGTCCTAGAGGACTTTAAGGAACAAGCTAACCATTTGAAGCTCAAAAATTAAAGATGGCAAACTCCCCAGTGCACCTATAAATAATTCTTAGCACATTAGTTACATTTTATAATGTACCATCCACAGTGAAGAGTGTTTTTATTAAAAGCCTTTGATCACATCAGGCTATGCATCTCTCTCGCCTTTGCAATGGGCACTATGCTTCTGATAAGGCAAAACTGACTCTCTAGTGCCTATTAGAGAAGAGGAGGATTTTTGTAAGTGAATTATACGAAATGAAAAAATAGTTTTAAATGTTTAGGCAGCATTCATAATTACCCTTTGTTTTTTCATTAAACGGATTATGCTCCTTCCTACACTCCAGGCTCACTCCCAGATTAGAAACCTGTTTGTAGAGATAGCTATATTATCTTTGCAAAGATAAGTGTATAATTTATCAATTTGTATCCCCCGCAAGTTTGACTAAGAAAATTAGTATCTTCCTTTCCATAAAGCTAGAGAGGTTTCAGAAGCACTGCCTAAGTCTCATAACTAGAATCTACCCGGCCTCCATCTTTTTGGTTGTTGTAATTTGCAACACTAAATGATTGACTTAAACTGACTGGAACCTTCAGAGAGGAAAAAGGTTATCACTTTGCTTAGCAACCACCCGTGCATTCGGGTGTGGCTGGTTAATCATGAACAAAGCCTGGTTCCTGATAGGCTCGCTCAGTTTAAAAGGATGGATAACAGAAACCACAGGCTTAATCTCAGGAGAAAAGGATTTTCAGTATTTGTTCTTCCTGACTTGGGCTTTGTTGAGGCTGGAGCTTTTCCTGTGTTTTTCCCACAGTTATTTTAGTCCAAATATAATACCATGTATCACAGCAACTGGCACATCACCTCCGCCCAGGCTGGGTCCTTCCGGAGCAGATAACACAGTGATAACACCCCAGGAGCTAATGGACAGTTGGGTAAATGCCAACTAAAACTTCTGAGAGAGGCATGAATGCTAAGGCAAAGTATCAGAGAGTAAAAACCCCATAATTTCATGTATATTACATATTTGTGCATGTGTGTCTATGCATTTTTTTCTTACTCTACGTAGCAGAGGCCATGCTTTCCTAAAACAACTAAGGTGACTTTGAAGGGTTATGCCTCCTGAAGTAACCATGTTTCTGTGCTTTCATTATACACTACACTGTGCCTTGCAGTGTTTCATGTCTCATTTTTACTATTATCTTTTCAATTTCTGTACACTCCAGTAACTTACATGTCTGGTTTATACTTGTTGGAGTTTTTTTTTTTTCATTTTAGTGAGGTCCTAAGCGCCTTTATTTCCAGTACCAAAGACAGGCTTCAAGGGGTAAGTTATTTCAAATTCAGAATGTAGAATAATGAAGAGTTAGAAATGCTACAGAATGTTCACTTTCTCCCCTTTACTGTGCTGATATTTAAAATATATACCTTGAGCACTCAAGTACTTTAAACCAACAATTGGAAATTTTTTTTGCATACACCATTGTCTTTGTGGCCTGTCCTTAGGATTAAGGTCTTTAGGGTCTTCCCTCAGAGCTAGCAGTGGAATTTCTCTGGGTTTCATGAACAAAACCAAACTGTAGTGACTATCTGCAAATATCAGCTCTGTTTTCCTTCTGCCTGAAGAAAGTAGTCTGCTCTCAGGATTAGTCAACGTGTTCTGAAGGTGAAGGTCTGTCCCTCAATACTTTTATAATTAATTTGATTAGTTATTATTAATGCTATTTTACAGACCATTATCTCTTTTTTTTTTGAAATCTGTTAAGATTTCATGAGCCTTTTGAGCAATTCCAGATCTCCTTTGGGATTGCAACCAACAGCTGGACAAATTGTTTCAAGATAGATAAACAATCATTTTCAGACTGTTCCATTCCATGAGTTGCTGTCATTGTTCTCTGGCATCTGGTGCTGTGATTTTGCAAACAAAGAAAAGGCAATGCATTCATTTTTTCATTTACCTTTGTTTTTTTGCAGCTGCAAGCACGCTTGGACAAGTTTGAAGAAATGTCTGATTCCAGATACAAATCCATTTTGGTTCACCTAGAAACCCTTTCCAAGAAAAGTAAGTCCTTCCTGTGATTCTGTTAACAGCAGAGGGCACAGTCAAACTGCTGAATGTCAGCCTGTTGTCTCCAGGCTGGGGTGAACTGGTCAAGTCATGCCACCCACAGCTGCTCTCCCTAAAGGAGGAGAGAAAATAAGACTTATCCATGGTATGGACTTGTCTATTTTTCCATTCTTGCTCTCTTATTTTCTCCCTTTCTCTGCTCTCTTGTACTTAGACACCGTACACGCGTAAATGAACACACCTCTCTGTTTTTGTATTCTGCCCTGGAGTATGATCATTTTTAGACTATCTGGAGCACTAATGGAACATGCAGTAAAAATAACTTAGATATTTATATCCTGAGTATCCAGTTTCAGTTTTTAGGGCTTTCTCAGATTTTTGTGTGTTAGTTTGAAGTCTTCCATCGCTCTTCTGGGCTTGAAATGACTGTATTTTGGCTGTGAGCAAAAGTAGTACTGCTCATTTCTTGAATGAGAATCACACAGTGAAGCACACTATTGCCATGATAAAAAGGTGACCCCCAAAATTGCCAATAATATAAAATACTTTTGAACAACTCTGAGGTGGATAATCACAGAAGCCTTTACCAAGGGAAAATACTTCAAGAAATTTTTTCTAATTTGGCTTAGATCTGAATCTTTGAGAGTATGTTAATTTTTAATGCTGTTGTGATGCTTTATTGACACCCTGTCAGGACTCTGCTCAGAGCTTGCCTTGCTCTATACAAGAACAAGAGGCCAGTTCCAATACATGCAAGAAAGGTGAATTGAGTTATACCTTGTGAGATGAAGGCAGCAGACCTTCTCAAAAGCACGATAATATTCAGTGTGTGGGTAAAATGTGGCTTGCACGAAGCACATCTTTGACAGATACCCTTTAAGTCAACACAGCCCTTTCAGGCAAAAGGAGTGGAGCCTGGTGCATCCTGCTGGAGGCTATAATAGCCTGTACATTTGAAATACCAATCTTGTTGTACTAAGAACACTCCTTTGCTCTGCTTAGCAAGTGCTCTTGGTGGGACCCTAAAGCAAGCAAGAATCTGTCTGCTTTGGCCAGCACAACAAGTTCCCTATTACACATTTTCCCACCCCCTAATTACTTCAGTGCCTCAACTTGTCCACTCTGCAGCAGGACTTTGCCTAATTTCACATACCTCATGCACAGAAATTGTTGTCATGGCACTGAAAATCAAATCTATTGTTCACAACTCCCCCTCTTCATTCCATACCATTTACTCAGCTGTCTTCTTTCTTCTCCATATCCATTTTAAATAAATGTGCCTTGAATGAAATGAGAAACCTCCCAGAGGTGCCTGCTGCTAGATTTTCAAGGCAATTGAAAAGAAAAATTGGCACTTTCTGTAATGCATCATGCTGCAGAATGTTGAATATATAATGAAAATCATCACATGCTGCACAATGTTGTTCTTTTTTTATTTCTGGGAGGTTCATCTGTCACTGCTTAATTGCTGATAAACACTGTCATTTGACTGGTATCACAGTGATGGATAATTGAGTTCCCACTAAATAAATACCTGCACTAGTGCCTTGAAAAGATCCCAACTGAAGCTATTCCCTTGAAAAACTGGTATAAAATTCCAAAACATAGGTGATAAAGAGCTAAATTCAGAGCTGATAAAGCTCTTAATGTCAGTGGCTGATGACACAGTACCTGGGGATGCTGGTGACACAGCAGAGACATGGTGAATCACTGGAAGTGGAGGGTTTCACATGTAGGAGAGGAATGAAGAAGATGAAGAGAACTATTGCACCAGGACATTCCAACAGCTTTGAAAAGCAAAGAAAGGTGGAACTGGAAAGCAAGTCTGTCTTTATTAAAAACTTATAAGGAGTATCACAGGCTGCATTTATAGCAGTGGATAGCAAGCACATTTGGCACAGTCTGCATAGCCATGGGGTGAGGAGAAAACAGAAAATATTTTTCAAAATGTATTTCCAAAGCATTTCCAAATGCTGTTGGGTTGGCATGCTCTGTGCAGGAAGATTTTTAAAAAATGTTTTCTTTTGTCCATATGTGCTTGCACACAGTGGATAGAGCTGTGTCTGGCACCGGAGATGAGACAAGATTTGCCTGAGCGGCTTCCGCAGAGACACAGCTGCTCTGAGCCTTGCTCACATCTTGGTGTGCAGTGCACAGGGATGTAAAGAGGAAGGCAGACCCTGTGGCCTCAGTTCTTCCACCTTATACACAGTTTCTTTGGTTGACTTGCCCTCTCATCATTTGCTCTTTCCTTCTGGTTTCAGCTCCTGTAACTCGTTTCTTTTAATATTTTTCTCATTTTAATTTATATACCCAGGCTTTTATCAAAGCTTTCTATTTTTTATACAAACCCAATTTTCACCACTCAGCCCTCTCTGAACTGCTTTGCTGTCCTGGTATCTGATAGTTCCAGCTGTGACAGCTCCTAATAGCCATATTCTCTGCACCACCTTGGCTCCATTGCACATGAGAGCATCCTTCCAGCCAGCACACCACAGGCAGTCCTCTGACGCACTGCCAGCAAGGGTGACAGAATAATGTGCAATGTGTCACTTACAGAGGCACGAGCTGATGCAATTCTCTGACAGGATCCAGTGCCTGGTAGGCAAATTTCAAACATGATTTGTTTCCAGACTCCCCAGGCCCAGCAGTTGCTGGCAAGATTTCTAGGGCAAATCACTGTGTTTAGAGTGATGCAATTTGAGCTTGTTTACTGTGAACAGTATGGTCCAGACTGGGACATCCAGTCCAGAATACCTTACATTCTGTGTGAATTGAAAAGTCAAAAGGTTTGAAACTGAATAAAGAAATAGTTTTTTTACATGTAGCTGCTAACTAGATGTGCACTGACTGACAAAGTTGTTGATGTGAGGGACTTTAACCAGGGTCCAAAACACCTCAGCATGGATGGTGAGAGGAAGTGTGGTTGCTCTGGTGGAAATTGAAACCCCTCATTGTTCAGGGCTTGGAGCACTGTGTGCTGTAGCACAGGGTGAGGTCAGGGGCAGCTCATCCCACAGTGCACTGATGCAGGTGCTGTCTGATGCGCTGTGGAAGAGAACTCAGGCTAAGCCAGCACAAACCTTCCAGCTGACTGCTCAGAGTATATCCAAGCAGGATACAGCTGTGACAGCCCAACTGTCCCACCCACTGGCAAAGCTCCATTGCTGCCCAGGGAGAACACACAGGGCTCTGGTGAGCTGCAGAGCTGCCTTCCCTGCTCGTGCCTCACCAGGTTTATAAGACCTCCTATTTCCCCTACTGAACCTGGGGGTGGGGGAACCAACCTCTCTCCAAAGTGTTATTTAAAGCCTCTGTGCTGTCAGTGCCAATCTCAGGATGAGCTGCACAGAGGATGATAGATAGGCATCAGAAGCAGTTGCTGTTTAATATTCCTAGGCTGGGAGGCTGGCACTCCCTCCCTCGGCTGCTCAGGCTGTAGTTTTCAGCTGCTGGGAGTGCAGCTGCATCTGGGTGCAGGCTGATTTGCAGGGAACCCTCTGCAGCACAGGGTGGCAGCCCTACCCCGAGGTCCTACAGCCTTTTATCTCATGCCAGATTTCACATTCCAAATGTTATTACTGTAAACCAGTAGCATCTGAAGAAAATGGTACAACAAATCAAAACACAGCGATGTTCCCATTTGTAAAAAAAATGCTTTGTTTAAATTACCTCAAGAGAGGCACAAGTCTGTGCATGTCACCCATTAACCGAGTAAAGATTTTCTCTCTATGATCAAGTTATTCAATAACTATCTGCTGCAGGGTTTATTTGAAGAAAACCTCCTCTGAAGCAGCCATTCTTGATCATTCTCAAAGGCAAGACATTTGACTAACAGAGTTCTTGATCTGATCTAGTTTGGCCATCTCAATGCCTATTTTTTTAAGTCTCTATTAACATCCATTTTTATTTTATTTGCTACTGTTTGACAAGTCTGAACACTTCTCTGGTATGGAAGTAGGGAGGGAAGGAGAGTGCCCCTCCTCTGTACTGAGGTTCCTTTTCTGCAGAATACTCCTACACGTACAAATGAAACGCATTCAAAAGGCTGGCTGCTGGTTGCTTGCCTGCAGCATGCTGTGCTGAGTCAAACGTATGTGCAGATCACAAGCCCAGTGGATGCAGGACTATTTTTAGACTGAGGATACTATGTTGAAGAAGAACAGACAGACTAGGGAAACTAGAAGGTTTTAAAAATAATTCTGAGCTAAAATTAAGCATATGGAGAAGAGCAGCAAGCCGTGGTAGGCTTGCGGATGCTGCCCTTTCTGTGTCTTCACTATGCAGAGATGGAAGGTGATAAAGTGACATGAAAGGAGTTTCCTCCTTGAGTCACTGCTGCTTTCCCCCTCTTTGTAGGCTGGCAGGCTCCCCAAAAACTTGTTCTTGGATTGAAGGTAGCCCTCAGGTCTAATCAGGGAGATGCAAAGTCTAAAAGTCCCACTCAAACATTCACTCCCCCGTTACAAACCCCTTCTGCAAGTCATAGCTTTCTAGATTTATAAAACAGTCTAAATCTGTCAGAGCAAAAGACTAAAAGCTTAAAAATGACAACCAAATTGCCTGCAACAGCAGAAAGCATATTAGTTGAAATATGTGCAGATAATCCTCAGAAATCAGCCACGCTCCTATGGAGAACAAGGCAAAGCCATGTGGTGATGGGCATCCTGAAAAAATGGAGAAATTCCCCCCCAAACCAGATCTGGGAGGTGGTTTAATTCAATGTGTGTGAGGAAGACACATGGATGAGGCAACTGCGGGTTCCTTCTCCCTAATGACAGCACTGTGCCCGAGCAACACCCATTTGGAGGAAGGCAAAGTTAAAAATACAGCTTGGCACAGGAGTTCCCTGGTACTGGGAGGCAGCTCTCAGCAGCACCCCATCCCAGCATCTCCAGCCTCGTGCCACCACACACCTCTGCTTTGCGTGGCTGAATGAGACCAACATTTTCAATCTCCTTTCATAAGAGGAGATTACCATGTAAGCACTTAATTATCCTGGAGCTTTTCTCTGCCCATGTCTCAGTTGAATCTCTTTATTTTCCTTGCACAGCTGGGACTGTATGCAGGCTTCCAGACATCCTGGGGTCCACAGCAGTTGTGTCAGCCAGAGCCTGTGCACCACCACATAGCACACTGCCCTGTCTCACCTGTAACCCCTGGTGCTGGCATTTGCATCTTTGTGTTGCCTGCTAATTACCTGAATGCCCTGAGCAAGAGCTGATGTTTTCCCTTTAAATGAGGGTTATTTTTTAAGTTTCCTGTTATTTTTTTCTCTCTCTCTTTTTTTCATAATAGATGACAATTTCCACTGAAAAGCTTTGTCTGAATCTACAGAAAGCCCACTGTGTTGCCTTTGTCTAAGAAGTCACCTACCTTGTGACTTGTGCATTGTCCTAGAGCATTACATTAGCCTGATACAATCCACTTTTTCCAATCTTGTTCCATTTTATTCCATTTCCTTCCATGTCTTTGAGTACTTTTCCCCTTAAAGCCTGCTCTAAAACCTTGCACCATAAGATCAAACTACTAAGCCTATAATTGCTCAGATTTCTTTCCTTTCTTCCTTCCCAAATGTACCTTTTTTAAATGTCCCTGTTTTTTCACAGAAGCAAAGCCTACAATTATTTTCTGCCCGCCTCTCCCTAATAGTTTTTAACTCTTTAACCAATTCCATCTACAGTTTGACAGAAGGGCACAGCTCACTGAGATAATTAAGTCCCTACAAGCTTAATGAAAATAGCTGAGCATGAGGAGAAGGGATCCCAAGTGCCCTGTGGCTCTGCAGACTGTGAGCACAGCTCTGCAGGGCGAGAGGTGCTGCATTGAGGAGCTGAGATAAACACTGGGTGAAGAGGAACAGCTTCATCCAGGCTCTCAGCTCCATCGACACCAAAGTCAATCAAACACTTTGGATCTGTAGCAAAAGAGGATTCATTAATTGCAGAGCTCTTGTAGCCACTTGTTTAAATGTAGGCTTTATTCTGCTTTTTCCTCAAGTGTGCAGTGCTAGTCCACGAACCAGGATTTCAGTTATCCTGGCCCATTGGTTTGGCAGTGCTTTGCTTTAGCAAGAATGCTTTGGATCCTATTTTTCCCCAACCAGCCAACATTCCACCCTAACCACACTGGCTGTACACACCTTTCTGCACCCTTCACAGGAAAGACCAGACATGTTTAACTCTTTCTCTCTGCTCTTTCTCAGCTCTTTGTCCTAATTTACAATTTTAAAGGAGACTTCTATAAGATTCCTAAGGAGTTTTCATCTCCACACACACTGCAAATTGTGTTCCCATCCTGTAGCATATTAGGCACGGCAGTGGTTCCTATAAGAGTAATTGCAGCTGCATAGGGGGAGTTATATTCTTATCCAATCATATAACCCGAATTCCTGGGGTTTTATCAGTTTTTCAACAAGACTGACTGAAGCCAAGAGCATCTTGCTCCAATTTAGTACCCTCCCAGGGAGCCTGTGCCCCCACAGGACACTGCTGGGGCCCCCATTACCAAGTGCTGAGTGCAGCTGCCTGGTTCAGGCAGTTTCTGACCCTCTCTCTTCCCTTGCCCAGCAAATGGAAATCCCAATTCTTTGCTTCATCATTTCCCACTATCCCTTCCAGCATTTTCCCCTCAGTTGTCAGCCTCCTGTGCATTTCTGAAACAGTTTCTCTGGTTGCACTTCTTAGCCATTAACCTCTCACATCTCCATTCTGTTCAAGCTCCCACTTACCACCAGCTGGCTGCAGGAAAGGGCTGGTTACGCTGGGATGGGTCAGCTGTACTGGGGTCCCCCTGCCTTGGCCGTGCCTGTTGTGCAGCTGGCAGACAACTAAGCCTCAGCCTTCCCTGCATTGAGCCTACCCAGTACTGTGGCTTTGCATAGCCTTTCCTCTCCAGCTGCCACATTAACAGAGCACAGTAAATGAGGTTTGGCCTATGTGCAACATCTTACAAATTTCAAGTGCCTTGGGTTAAACATCCACCCCATTGTTCATGGCCCGAGGCACGGGGAGATCGCAGCAGGAGAATCTCTGTGGTGATTCATGCCAAGACATGGAGGAAGCAGCAATAGTATTGATAGTACTTTATTCACATTTACAAATGAAAGACCAAATGTGTTTTTTATTGATTTCCCTGTTTAGTGGAAGATGCTCTTCAAAGTCACCGTGACTCTGTACTGAAAGCTCTGAGAGATAGAAGCCAAATGGAGCAGGCACTGCTGGAGATGGAGAGGAGACTTGCAGCCGTAAGTGCAAAATTAATCTTTTATTCTGAATCCTCATTCTGAATTTCTCCCACTTCTTCAAAATATTAACTGAATATAAAATTGCCTTCAGGTGGTGGATTATAAAGCTGACTGCTCTAGTTATAATGAAGGGGGAAAGATGTATTAAAATGCTAATTCTAGGCCAGATACTGATGGATGCTTACCCAACCACTGGCTAACAGTGCTGTAAGCTCTGATGAAGCCCTGGTCAGTAAGACAAGAGCCCAACAGTGCCCTGTCGTGGCAGGCCACGACAGAGCACTCACTGCTTCCTCACCTGGCACATGCCTTTGCTGGAGGAGGTGGTGCAGTGCATGCCCGTGAGGGGAGAGCACCTTGCAAAAGTTCGACACCTTGTCCCTTCAGTGAGGTGTTTCCCAGGGAGAGGGAAAAAAAGAGGTGAAAACAGAAAAAGTGAGTGTCAGAGGCATAAGAATTAGTTGTCAGAGACCTCCTGGACAGGTCTGGTTTCTCCAAAGGCCCTGCTGTAGGAATTGCTTTTGGCAAGGATGTGTCACACCAGTGCATGAGAAGGCAGTGCTCCTGGGAGAGGGGGCACACAGTGGGTTAGGGGTATGCTTCTGTTCCAAACCTCTCACTTTGGTGGGACAGTTTGAGGATACACAGGAAGATACAGATTGCTGATCTTTGAATCAAACTGACACATGGTACCTGAAACTTTCTTATTATTGTGCCTTTTCATGTATTGCTTACTGCTTCTGCTCTGCTTGCTGCTTCCCCAGAAAGATGCGGAGATTTCAGATGTGAAATCCAGTGTTCAGCTGCTGAAAGAGGGTCTGGAATCACTGCCAGCCCAGCTGAATGACCAGCACCTGAAGCTGCGTAAAGAACTAGACTTCGTGAAGCTCCCTAATGCCTCAGCTGAGCAGCACACACCTGTGCCTAGTGCCAGACTGCCCCCTCACATGACAGATAACTCTTCCCAGACCTCCCCTGGCCCGTGCCAGCTCCGTGTCCTGGATGAGAAGCACCCATGCCAGCCCTGCTGCCGAGGCAGCAGGGTTTGCAGCTGCTCAGGCTGGTCTCATTTCCACTGTATGACAGTGGGGGAGCAACACCGACACTCCCCTGGGAGGAACCAGATCACTGAGGATGGCACCTCTGAGGGTGCAGCCTCAGGAGGCAAAGCCATTGCTACAGAGGCCTGTGACAGAGCAAACACCTCTTTGCAGAAGATGAAATATGGCTTGGAGACACAGAGCTGTTCTACCCATCCTTGCATGTGCTGGGCTGACAGTAACTTTTTGGGGGGCAGTCAGAAGAAACACTGTCCTGTACCATTGGAAGCGCCTCTACCAACCCCACGGAGGAAGGCGTTCAGGAGAGGCACTGGAGGGTTTGAAGCCCTGACACCGTCACAGCAGCAGCAGCCTCAAGGTTGCCACCAGTCTGTATGGAAAGCTCCACCTGGGCAAAAAGACAGCAACGGGTCCACAGACCACAAGGTGCAGAAGGCAGCTGTAGGCAACAAAACAAAACAGAGTCCAGGAAGGATCCCCTGGAATAAAGCTGTAGGGAGGAAGAAAGCATACCCTGCTAAGAGGAAAGGCGAGCTCTCTCGATGTGCTGACAGTGGGCTGAAGCAGAGGAAGGCAAATGGGATTATTGAGTTGGAAAGCTCCAGAAAAAATTGCTTTCCCAGATACTTGGTTGATCTCAATTCAGAAAGCTCTGACCCGGTTTTTGCAGCTCGCCATCAGCAGATCCTCAGCAGCGCTCAGCCAGGGCTTACAGAGAATTTCCCACCAGTGCCATGCTCTGATAAAAGCCTGCAACAACTTGCAAGCAGAAGAAAGAAAAGTCTGGAAATTAAAAGAAGAGTGAATGTTTCCACCGTAAAAACGTATATCTTGGATTCCTCTCCTGAGGGGAATATATTATCCCTATGTAGCACAACAGGTGTAGAGCAGATGAGCTGCTTCAACCTCCGAAGCCCCTCAAGCTCCAAGAAACCACATCCTGCCAATCCGCTGGCTCAGAAGAACCCAACCTGTTGCTCTTTACTGTTTGATAGTGATTCTTCTGATTGAAGGGGTCATGTTTGGAGCCCTCAGTGCAGGCTTGGCCATCTCAGTTGCAGTTTATTCTTCTAGGTGTGTTACCTGCTTAGCCAGAGGCTCTAAAGTGTTATTGCCCAGTTTGAGATATTGCAAGAGACTATGTGAGGACAGCTCTCCCCTCTCCTGGAGCTGTATTATTTTATCTCCCTGCTCCCACCAGAGATGCCAAGGGCTCCAGTTACCATCGTATTTACACACTTGCAGAGTCTGCTGAGACATTCCCAGGGAGGAGAGATTTGGCAGAGCACAGACGGGCAGCTCAGTCAGATTTGGCATTGAGATTTACTGGAAACTTTTCAGTTTTTCAATGTAATGCTATCTCTGTGGCCAGAGGCTTCATTCTGTTTCTCACTCATAGTCTCTATGTTGGTTTGTTGTGTAAAAGTTCAGGTTTTTAGTTCTGGAGGCAGTAGTGGTGTTGTTCTGGTTGATTTCAATAAGGTTCAGATTTGTTCCAGGAGTTGTTTGTGAACTTTGGACGGGGACCAGTTCAGCTGAGGAAAACCAAATCCCAATGTCTCAGGTTCATCGACTATTGAATTTCTTCTCCTTTTAGGCTGAAAATTTCTTGGCCTCAGAAATTTCAGGAAATTATTTTGTTTCTACTTTTTTTTGTATTTGTATCTCTTGGCTGATTAAGGAATTCTCCAACGTATCCTTTTCAAGGGCAGTGGTTCTCAAACAGAGGCCAAAAGATACAATGTTCAGATCCAGCAGATGACACGTTGGACAGCCCTTATAACCACAGAGAACTCTTTCCATGGTACCCACTGTGACTATCAGTATCTCCCACTGCTTCAGCCATTTGCGTCAGGTTTGATTTCCGATTTGAAATCTTACCAGCAAAAAAGCATTTTGATGTTCACAAAAGCAAATTTGTGGTGTTGCCACAAATCTAAGTGATCCAGCTTTGTCATCCCGGCTTTAATAAACTCTTTGTGCTGTCACCAAAGCCCATTTTCTCTGTGTTGGTTTTTCCGGAGAGTCACAGTCCTGTTCAGTGGGAGAGTGGGCGGCTCCCCTGGAGCCGTGTTTAACTCCCTTGGATCGTGGAACTGGGAGGATTCCTTTCTTCAGTTCCTTTCTTTGTTTAAAGAAGGAAAACTACACCCCTCCAGTTTAACATTGGTCCAGTGATGTTAATTAGCAAGGAGGAGGAGGTGGGAGTAGGTGTGGGAGTTGGTCAGGGAAGGGGCTGGGTGACGCTGCCGGCAGCAGTGGCATTTCACATTGCCCTCATGTATCCGCCTCCCCGTCATTCCCTTCGCGGCCTTCGCTGGGCAAAACCTGCTCGGGGGGGCTCACGACCCCCTGCATTTTGGGGCCGGCGGGGACGGGTGCAGGTCTCTGTGCAGCCCCCGGCCTGGGCGCAGGGAGCTCGACAGCACATGGCTGAGCTTGGAGGGACCTCTGGAGGTGTCTGCCGCAAGCCCCTGTGCAAAGCAAAGCAGGGACTGGCTCCTCGGCACCCCGACATGGAGCACCAGTGCCGTGGGGTGCAATGCAGGGCTGCGCTGGGGACCCCGCAGCCCCTGCCACACACATGTGCTGGCACACAGCTCAAAACAAAATCTCTGGAGATGGAGGTGTAACAGCAACAGCAGCCAGCAGTGCCTCCCCACGTCGACTCACAACTGATTAAGGGGATGCAGCCCCGGGGTGCCACACTGGCCCTCATGGCCCCTCCTGTTCCCACTCAGGGTGTCCTCCAGGATTTTAGCTGCCAACAAGGGTATTTGTCCCAATACGGTTGTGATGATGGCAGCTCCTCTTCCAGCCTTGCTGGACAAAAATGGAAGCATGTGTGCTGCATGGCAGCAGAATTCCCGGGCACCCTGCTTACGTCCCAAGGGAGCAGGTCCTGCCTCCCAGCCCGTACTCCCAGCTCACTGTCACTGGCTCCTTGCCAGAGCCAGCCATGCCCTAGGCACGTGGGGCCCTGCATCCACAGTTTCTCCTGGACTTTGCCTCCATGAGGCCGCCAGTGGGGCTGTGTTTGTGGGGTCTCATCCTACCCTTTACCCAGGGAAGGTGTCAGAGTGGTTCCTCCAGCAGCACAGCCAAGGGAGACTGCGGAGGGCGTGGGACAGGACCATAAAACATGCACAGTGGTCAGAAAATAGCAAAGCTGGGCTCCAGACTGTTTGAGGGTGCTTAATTGGGGCAGTTTTCTCTGAAACTGGGGTTTTGTCCTATTATCTTTGGGGAGAGCCCAGGAGAAGGGGGATTAGAGTGGTCAAAAGCCTGTGACACCCAGGTAGCCGCAGGCATAGGGGTGTGAGAGCACTGGTCACATCCTTCACCTGCTGTACAGGCAGCAGGCAGCCTCTGTGGCAGCACAGAGCAGGGGGCTCAACTTTTCACCTGCCGGTGAGTCACTTGGCAGAAGAGGAAACCTCTGACGGCACAGAGGATGTGGCTGCTGTGCCCCTGCCTTGTGCAAAAGGTGCCCCAACGGCTGTGGTATATAGGGCACAGCCAGCTCCCTCCCCACAGTCCCACTGCACACTCAGCACTGTGGCTGCACCAGCCACGGAATGAGACCATCTGGCCGTGGTGGTGCTGGCAGTGCCCCCTGCAGTGCAGGATCACCTCCACTCTCCCCCTGGGCGGCCTCCCCAGTGCTAATCCCCAGACTAACTGCCTGCCCTGTCTGTGTTGTGGGGCCCGGCACAATGGCATTGCCCACATTCCCGGACTCTGTTCTCAGCTGGCTACCACAGCCTCCCAGCCCCACAGAGAGATGGACTGGGGACCCGAAATGCCCCATGCACTGACGGTGAGCCCAGCCCAGGCACGATGTCCCGGGAATGGAGAAGTGGCAGGAGCAGGAGTGGGGCACTGTGTGCTGCTGCCGGCACAGCACTGCCGTGGGGACCTGAGGTGCCACATGGCCCCGCTGGAGCGGCGAGAGGAGAGTGACGGTGATGACAGGGCTTTGCCAAGGCTATGGTGGCTCAGGCACTGCTGAGGTGCAAGCTGGGAGGAGCAGGGGTGCAGGCAGGGACATGGAGTGCAGGTGTCACCGTGCAGGACAGAGCCCTGAGCTGGTGTGATTTTGTGGCGCCGTGGCCGTGCCAATGTCAGCCCAAGCCCGGCAGGGCGGGCAGCTCTCCAGACGGACATTTAAGCAGATTAACTAATTACCTGCACCTTGGCAGGGTCCCACGGCCCAGTGGCTGCTAGGGCGCTGTGTGCCCATGGCAAAGCAGCTGGGAGGCAGGTGTGGGGCAGATGGGTAACAGGGACCCCCAGACCTTCCCCAGGACCCTGCTAGGCAGTCCGGCAGCGCCCCAGCCGCCTCGCGCCTACCCTTTGGCGGCCGCGGGGCCAGCCTCGGCCACATCCCGTGCTGAGGTGCCACCGCACTGCTCGCTCCGGGCGATCCTTCCCGTCCCGCGGGCAGAATCTCCCCTCTGCCGCCCCACCGTGTCCTGTCCTGCGGGGACGTGTCCCGGTGCCCCTCCAGAAGCCGCGTCACAGAGACACCCGCGCCACGGGGGACCCGATCCCGAGAGCCCACCCTGGATGAGCCCCAGGACTCGCCCGCCCCCATGCTCGGTCCCGCGGGTCCCGTCCCGACGCAGCGGCCCCGGCCGTGCCCCGCGCCCCCCCTCCCGGTGCAGGCGGGCTCCCGCGCGGGTGCCCGCGGCTCGGGGCGGCGCGTGACCGGCTGCCGCCGCCGCCGCCGCCGCCCGCTCCGCTGCAGAGCCCGGCCCGCCCGCACCGGCACCGGCACCGGCAGGTCAGCGCGGGGGGCTGCGGCCCCCGGGGCACCGGCACTGGGGCCGCCGGGGCTGTGGCGGGCGGCGGGAGGGGGCTGGCGGCACCACGGCCCGCGCACCGGGCACCGAGCGGCGGGGCCGGCCCGGCGCGCTGCGGGCGGGGTCGGCGGGATGCGGCGGCCGAACCGTCCCCGCTCTGGTCCCGCACCGGCCGCGGCCCGGCCCCGCAGCGCAGCCCCCGCCGGCTCCTGCACACGCACCGCGGGGCCGCCGCCGCAGCAGCCTGACGGTCCCGGCCCCGTTCCCGGCCCGGCGGGGCTGAGCCGCGTGTGCGGCGGTGGCGCGGGGCACCGGGCCGGGCATCCCCGCCGGGATGCGGCCGGGACTCGCCAAGGTGAACGGTGCGTGGCAGAGCGGGGCTGCCGGGGACGCCGGGAGAGGGCACTGGGGACGGAGAACCGGGGAGGGGACACCGGGAGGGGAACCGGGGATGGAGCACCGGGGAGGGGACATTGGGGATGGAGCACCAGGAAAGGGACATCGTGGACGCTGGAGGTCGGGAGCACTACACACCAAGGACCACCCGCACCAGAGACACTGCGATGGGGAGCACCGGGGACACTGGGAAGGAAAAGACTGGGAATGGGGCCACCGGGGATAGGGACAGCTGGGAACAGGGCTCAGGGCTACTCGAGAAGGGACAGTCAAGCCGCTGGCTCTCTCGCTGGGCAGTGGGTGGCCACGGGTACAGCAGCCCCACGGCCAGTTGCGCGAGTGCCCCGGGCGGCTGCTGTGGGTCCTGGCTCACCAGACCCCCATCCCCGCAGGGCCAGCTGGGTACTCACCATGGCTGCAGCACAGCTCGTCTCCTGGGGGATGCTCCTGGCCACCGTGGTCCCCGCCGGGGCCCAGGGTGGGCTGCCGGAAGGGATGTCTTTAGGCGAGGACCCCTTGCACAGCGCTGCCTGGGGACAGCAGTGGCCGGGCCCATCCCCCACCTGGGAGGCATCAGGGGAGCCGAGCGGCACCGGGGACTCCAGGAGGGAGCGCTGGGGGAGCAACAGCCCCGTGCACTGGTCCCCACCGCTGCAGGGGCATGGCACAGGGGCACCCCTGAAGATGGAAACCACTATGACGGGCACTGATACCAGGGCCTGGAGGGACGGCAGCACAGCCCTGGCTGTGACAGAGGAGCCGCTTGTCACCTGGCGAGGACATGAGGCTGAAGGCCAGGACAGCCCTCTGCCTCACAGCTCTGCACCGGGCACACTGGGCCCTGGGGTGCCCACGGACACAGGGCCACCCTGGGCAGGGCAGGGTCTGTCCCTATCAGGGCAGAATGCCACAAAGACAGCTGGCACTCCCAGCCCTTGGCCAACGGTATCCACCATTGCTCTGAACCCCCTGCCAGCAGTGGGAATGGGGACAGCAGATGCCCACACAGGGGGACAGACAGTGGTGGAGGGACCCACAGCAGCCCTGGAGCTGCCTCAGGATGCACAGCTCGCTCCAGCCAGCAGCCAGTCAGTCCCACTGGGCACTGTCCCTGTCTCCCACTCCACAGGCACGGGGCCAACCCATCGTCCCCACACCAGCCCTGGCTCTGCACAGCCAGTGAGCAGCTGGGGGAACACGGGAGGGCCCTCCAGCCCCTCCCTGGCTCTGCCAAACTCTGCCCCACAGCTGCCCCACACAACCCCATCCTGGGGACTGGCTGAGCCCTGGACCAGGGGGCTCCCGTCCCACCAGCGCAGCACCCGGAGGGCCCCGCTCAGCCACACCACCACCAGCCCCGGGGATGCAGCACCTCGCACGGACCCCGGGATGACTGGGCAGCGGGGACCCCAGCCCACCCCAGGGGCTGTCCTCAGCACCAGTCCTGCCCTCAGCACCAGTCCTGCGCCTCCACCCGCCTCCAGCACGGCCACCCTTGGCACCTCCAGCACAGGTAGGATCCAGCACAGTGCAGGGGACCCCTTGGTGGCAACCAAACACCCACAAATGCCAGTACCCTGCTTTGCCCTCTCTCACAGGGCTGCTGCCTGAGGAGGACATCGGCTCCCCACAGCGGGTCCGGGGTGCTGTGGGCGCTGTGAGCATCCCAAATGCCACCAAGACGACCCCACAGCCAGCAGCACATCCATCCACCACAGGGACACTCGGGACTAGACACTCAGGTGATGCAGGGCTGCATCCAAGCCCATCCATTCTGCAGATGCTGTGGGAGCCCATCCCCAGGGCATCAGGGCTGGTGGGGAGGATGGCAGCTATCTTGGGCTGCCCAGCCGGGACACTGTGACACCTTCAATCAGGATTGCACCTGACAACAGCCCTAATCTATTCCTGCCTGCAGGGATTAGTGCTAAGTGCTCGGCAGGTGGGGGCTTCCTCGGGGGGGTCGGGGACATGACCGGGGGATGCGACACCCCCTGCACTGTGGGTCCTGACAGAAAACCCTGGGAGGCACCAGCGTGCAGAGCCCTGGCCAGCACAGAGCATCCCCCACTGCACTCCTGGGGTGCCACAGCGTGGGGTGCAGGTGGGGGCTGGATGCGACCAGAGCCCCCACTCCCCACTGATTGTACCCCTCTTTCCTGCCTGCAGGCACCCTGGGGACGCAGCCCCCCACCCCAGGCACTGCAACCCCCTCAGCCACGTGGCGACGAGCAGGGGTGACGCCTCAGCCAGCCCCCCGAAATCCATCCTTGCTGCAGCCACAGCCACAGCCCAGCCGTGCCCCGCCAGTGCCAGGGGCCAACGGGACTGGGCTGCGCTGGACCGAGCTGCAGCACGAGCTGGGCTTCTCCTGGGAGGCCCATGTCTATGGGTTGGCTGCTTTCTTCCTGCTGCTGGCACTGGGATGCCTGGCAGGGCTAGCAGGGACGGCCATCCTGCGGCCCCCACACCTGCCCCACACTGTGGGGGCCCATGGGCTGCTGCTGGCTGCCTGCCTGCTGCGGGCCACCTTCCTGCTGCTGGACCCCTACGGGGCACGGGGCCGCCTGCCTGCCCCGGCACTGCTGCTGCTCAGCACGGCTCCCTTCCCGCTGCTGCTCGCCTCCTTTGCCCTCCTACTCCAGCGGCTCCAGCGCCTGGCCCAGCTGCGGCTGCTGCCGGCCCGGCTGCGGGGGCTGCCGGCGCTGGGGGCTGTTGCCGTCCTGCAGAGTGTGGTGCTGGGAGCCGCCGACCTGCTGCCGCCCCGGCTGGGCCCCGCCGCGCTGGGGCTGCAGGCGCTGGGCTGTGTGGCAGGAGCCCTGCTGCTGCTGGGGGGGCTCTGGGGGTGCTGGCGAGTGCTGCGGGCGCCCTGTGAGGAGCCAGGCCCAAGGCCAGGGGCGCGGGCGCTGCTGGCAGCAGCAGTGGCGGGGCTGCCGGTTTGCGGGCTGCAGCTCTACAGCGCTGTGTGGCTGCGAGGGGTCCTGGGGCCCCCTGGGCGCTTCTCCCGGCCCGGCTGGGTGGCACAGCTCTGGCTGCGGATCGGTGAGCTGGGCACAGCCCTGGCGCTGCTGGCAGCCACCACCGAGCATGTGTGCTGCCAGTGCCACCGCCAGAGCCCCACTGGCCACTCCTGCTGGGCCAAGGCACTGCGGTACTTCTGTGCTGGCCGCAAAGCTGAGGCGCCCGAGTACCCCAACAACTGCTACGACTGGGCCGGTGGGAGTGCCAGTGGTACCAGCGCAGAGCGGATACCCGCCAATGACATCTCCAAGAGCCTCATCCGCAACCCGGCGGAGCAGCTGCCCCTGCGGGCTCTCAAGGACAGCAACGAGGCCTGGGCGGCTGGTGCTGGGATGCCAGGGCTCAGCCCCAAGTGCCCCAACCTGCTGGCCGCCCGCTCCTGCGCCACCTTTGAGCAGGGCTCGTCCCCCTCACTCGGGGAGCTGGTCTTCCGCCCGCCGTCCCCCATTGACCTGCGCCGCAGCATTGACCAGGCACTCTGCCGCCGCCACCTCCTGCAGGACAGCCTCTTCAGCCGGCCCCGCCGTGGCTCGGGCACCTCACTGCATGGCTCCCCAGCCCCCAGCCCTGGCCTGGGGCGCATGGTGCGGTGCAGCTCCCTGACAGAGCTGCCCGGGCCCCGGCAACCCCCCGGCACCATCACCGTCACTGTCACCGCCTCAGCCAGCTCGCTGGAGAGCAGCTCACTGAAGATCAGCTGGAACCCCTGGCGCCACGGGCTGTCCTCACCTGACAGCCTGCCCCTGGACGAGGCTCCCAGCCGGGCCCCTCTCCTGGTGCCCGACGGACCCCCCGGCTGGGAGCGCGAGGGTCCCCGCAGCTTCCCAGCCCTTGGCAAGGCGGTGGACTCCCGCAGCCTCTCCAGCGACACCATTGAGCTCTGAGCCAGGGCCGAGCAGAGACTGAGGGTGCAGAGACTGAGGGACGAGCCCAGTGTGAGGGTGTGGGGGTCTGATCTTGCGCCCCTGCAGGGCCAGGCAGGGGCTGGCTCCATTTGTGCCAAATGAGAGAAATAAAGAATTTATGCTGGGAGGAGCTCCTGTTGGGATGTGGAGGTGGATAGCAGCACCTCCAGCCCCACCCCGATCCCGGCCCTCAACAGGTGAGCTGGGTGTGCAGAGCTTTATTTCCTGAGATATGGACACACAGAAAGATGGGCACACCCCGACGGACAAATGCAACGGCCACACTCATGCATCCAGCAGGGCCCCCCCTTGCCCAGCATGGCACCCCCAGCAACATGGGGCCCTCGGCCCGTCCAGTCTGGGAGGGGAGATGGGCTCTGCCTAGGGACATGGGGAGGAGGGGTGGGATGGGGGGGCAGCTCTCCCAGCCCCACAGCTCAGGGCAGAGGGGGGACCTAGCCCTTCACTGCCCCACAGGGAATGGCCTTATGGGAGGGGGGTCCTAACAGGGCCAGCAGCCCCAGCCTGGGGGTAGGCAGCAGGATCACCCTCTCACCTGCCCCCCACCTCCACCTGCCACGGTTCCAGGTCTCTCCTTTAGAGTACGAGGGGCTGGAGGCAGCATGCTGTGCCCCCCACACAGTGCCACACTGCCTGGCATCACCCCTCCAGACAGAGAAGGCTGCGTGGGAGCCCCTGGGATCAGGTACCCCTGGCTCTTTCTGCAGGGGGGAGAAAACGAGATCCTACGCTAAGGCGGGGCTGGGGGACGCATGCAGGGCACAGCACTGTGTGCAGGATGCAGCCTCGTCAGCCAGCCCTGCTGGGGGGGGCCCCACACCTCAGGCTGAGCCCGCCTCCCCATTCATGCCCAGCAGCCCCAGAGCTATCTGCCCTTCATGAAGCCATCGAGGACACGGTCGCTGCGGTCAGAGAGCCAGTAGCCGGCCATGGCAGCCACGGCACCGATGAAGATGGCGGTGAAGACCATGTCGCCCTTGGCAGCCAGTGTGGCGAGTGCACAGATCATCACACCAAAGAACATCTGCTGCAGCACCACCACCTCGTCGTCGGTCACGTCGTCAAAGAAGCCTTTTTCCGGGGCATCTGCGTGGACAGTGCTCGTGGAGAGGCACAGCCAAGCAGCCAGAGCCCCCCCATTGCCACCCACACCCTCTACTCATCCCCCCACACTGTGTGAGCCGTACCAGGGGGCTTGTCCTCGACACACTGCCCATCCCGGCGGACGTGGCCTTGGGCGCAGACGCAGCGGTAGCTGCCCTCCGTGTTCTCACACACCTCCTGTGCTCCGGTGCACACCGGCTCCTCGGCGCTGGCACACTCATCCACATCTGGGGGGGACACAGCGCTCAGGCAGGGCTCGGGCAGTGGGGAGGGGGCAGTACAGCCTGCCAGCCTATGGGAGGCACTCACCCAGGCACTTGGCTCCATCCCGCCAGTAGCCCTTGTTGCATTTCTTGCAGCGAGCCGGTCCGGCACCCATGCAGCCGATGCAAGCCGTGGAGCAGTCTGCCATGGGGAAAGGAGCCAGGGTTGGTGCTGGAGTCCCCTCCCATCCCAGCCAGGGCTGGCCTCAAGCAGGGGAGAGCCACCTGCACAGAAATCCTCCACCTCCTCCTGACCTCGGCACTCGTAGGAGCCCTCCGTGTTGACGCAGTACTGGTTGGCTCGGCAATGTGCCATCTCTGTGCCACACTCGTCGATGTCTGTGAGAGAACTGGGGACTGTCCTGCCGAGCCCTTGGCTCCTGAGACACAGCTGCCCACGGCCCCAAGCTCCCCCCGGACCCTCACTCACCGATGCAGCGGTGCTCGTGCAGTACCCAGCCCCTCTTGCAGCGAAGGCAGCTGGAGTCCTCAGGCCCCGTGCAGCGCCCGCATGCCTGGTAGCACTCTGTGGCCAGGGAGAGCTGGTGTGGGTGCAGGCAGGGGGAGCTGCCTGCACCCAGAGTCTGGGCAGCACCAGGGGAACCCCGGCTGCACAGCCCCCCTGGCCCCCACCTACCAGCACACATCAGGTGGCTCTTGTTCCTTGAGGCCTCGTAGTAGCCATCGCCACACTCGGCGCAGAAGGGGCCGCCATAGCCCGGGCTGCAGACACAGAGGCCGGTGCCGCGGCGTGTGCCGTCGCCATCGCATCGCCCATTGCCACTGCAGGGCTGCCGGGGCCCGCCAGCACAGGCTACACGGGGAGAGACCAGCCGGCTGACAGCTGGGGTGGGGTGGCAGCCAGGGGGGGCCCCTCCAGCCCCAGCACCACCCCACTCATCCCACAGCTACTCACGCCGACAGTCCGGGCCGTAGGTGCCGGGTGGGCAACAGAGCATCAGCCTGTCCACACACAGCCACTGGAAGAAGTCAGGGTGCTGCTGCTGCCTGGGGAGCGGGGACACAGTGCTCAGCCCCCTGCCATCCCCCTGCCCCCCCATGTCCCCATCCCCAGACTCACTCATGGAACCACCACTGCTCCACATGCTCCTCGCTCCGCTCCAGCAGCTGGTGGCAGGTGAAGTCCGAGGGAGCACAGACGCCCTCCAGCACCTCCAGGAGACGGGTCTCACTGCAGGGATACAGGAGTCAGTGTGGGGATACAGCCCCTGGGGCAGCTGGGCTCCCCCAGTTGTCACTGATTGGGGTCACTCACCTGTGCTGGTACTTGGACAGCTTCTCCTCCTCCCAGGCTGTGTTGCCCCCGCCAAAGCCCTCATGCTCTGTCCGCTCCAGGCCCTGGGCACAAGGCGGGGGAGGCAGCACAGCCATGGGACCCCCCGGTAACCTCCCTCCCCCTAAAGTCCCACAGAGCTGTGTCCCTCTCCTCCCCACAAAGGACACACCATCCCCCAGGATCTGCCACCCTCTCCTCTCCCTAGAACCCAGTCCCTGTGCCCCGGGACTCCCTCCCCTCCCTAGCGATGCTGTGGGAGTGCTCCACCTCGCCAGAGTCCCCCAAGCCACCCTTGTAACCACCCTGATCCTCCCGGCCTGTGCTGCCTCTGGCCGCCCTCGGCTACATCCCCCCTCCAAGAACCCGCTTCATCCCTGCTTACCACCACTGCCAGCCCGTGTCCCCCACGTCTGCCACCCGTGGGTCCCTCCCTGCACCGCCCCCTGGCCCCCGGCTCCCCGCCAGCAGGGGCTGTGTCACCCATCACCCCTGCCCCGCACCCTGCTGAAGCTGTCAGCGAGGCCGCGGCAGGCTCGGCACGGCTCGGCCCCGTCCCGGTGGGGGTCGGGGTCGGCGCGGGCGGCCAGCAGGACCCCCCCGAGCAGGGCGGCCCCCAGCAGGGCCTCCCCGAGCCCGGGCCCCCCGCGCCGGCCCGGCAGCGGCGCCATCGCGCTCCCGCCCCGCCCGCACCACGTGGGCCGCGCCCGCTGACTCAGCGCCGCCGGCCCCGCCAATGGCCGCGCGCCGCCGCCGCCGGCCCCCGCGCCCAGCCAATCCGCGCCCAGCCAGTCCGCGCCCAGCCAATCCGCGCCCAGCCAATCCGCGCTCAGCCAATCCGCACCGCCCGCCCGGCCCGCCCCCCGCGGCTGCAAGGGGCCAAGGCCAAGAGCCCCCGGCGCGGGGGGCGCGGGTGGGCTGCGGACAGTGACCCTGCACCGGACTCGCTCGGGCTGGGCGAGGCCCTCAACCCCCGATCCAAGGGCACACTCCCCATCACCACCCCCGCCCAGCTAAACCAGTCCTGTTCACCTTCCCCCCCTCCAGTCTAACTGGTGCAGCTCTCGCTCACCTCCCCAAACTGGCCCAGTTCCTTCTCACTGCCCCCAGATTTGCCCAGTTGCCCCTTATCCCACCTAGAACCGGTCCAATTCCCTCTCCCACTCCCCCCTCCAAACTGTCCCAGTTCCCCCTCATCCCACAATGAGCTGGTCCAGTTCCCCATCACCACTCCAAATTGGTCCAGTTCCCCATCCAACCTCCAACCAAACCAACCCACTTCCTCTTCACACTCCAGCCAGCCCAGACCCCCTTCCTGCCCCCATCCCCCTATACCTCCCAATCATCCCTCTGCAACCCATTCCAGTCCCCCTGTCATCCCTCCCCAAGACATCCCACTCCCCACTGGACTCAGAGCTGGACTCAAGGTCAGGAAAAGCACTGTCACCCCTTTATTCCCCCACCGCCCGCCGCAGCCCCTCAGACGCCGCTGCCACATATGGCTCTGGCCACCGTCCCTGCCGCCAGGCTGGTCCCACCAGTGCCCGCAGGAACCCCCCCATCTCAGAGGGCAGCGCAAAGGCAGGGGCTGCCTGCAGTGCTGGGGGCACTGCCGGCACCAAGGCCTCCAGCTGGACCACCATGTAGCGCCCAGTGCCCGCCGCCAGTGCTGGCATGGCACAGGACAGAGCTGCCGCAAACACCTCACAGGGTGCCACGGCTGGGACATCAGCAGGGCCAGGGCTGTGCTGGGGGATGAGGCTGCTTTCAGCAGCCCCGGCCTCCAGCACAACCCTGGCTCCCGTGTCCCACTGTTGTGCAGCAGCCACTGCGGCAGGAGAGAGGAGGAAGATGATGGTGTCACCGTCACGCAGTGCCCTGCGGTGCTGGGCGTGCAGCCAGGGCAGTGGTCCCCACGCCGCTACCCCCGCTGCCACCCCCTGGTGCTGCCACCACCAGCAGCCCCAGTGGGCGCAGAGCTGCCATCAAGGCACATGCCGCCCGCTCCGCCGCCGGCTCCGCCGCGTGTACCAGCAGTGCCCGCCGGCCTTGCAGGGGACCTGGGGGGGATCATCAGTGTCTGGATCCCTCTAGGCACCCTGTACCCATCCTGTGGTGGGAGGCATGCTGGGAGCACCCGTGATGGGAGGAGAGCATTCTTTGCCTCTGTCCGTCAACCTCCCATACCCAAGCTAAGGAACAGGCACGATGGGAAGCAGCTAAGACCACCACCGACGTGGGACCCATCCCCTGCTCAGTCCCCCGGTCCCCTTCCCAAATCCCCTTACCCACCCTAAGGGACAGCAGCCATCATAGGAGACAGGTCATAGGAGACACAACCTGTCTTCCCATGGCTAGGATTGCCACCCTCTTCTCTGTTTCCTACACCTCTACCTACCCTGTGGGGCAGGCAAGCCTGGACCTGTTCTGGTAGGGGAGGCCACCCTGCTCTGGGTGGGCTCCCCTGACCCCTATGTCTGCCCACATCCCCCAGATCCCAGGCTCACCCCACACTCACCCTCAGAGCCATAGCCAGCCCTCAGTGACTTCAGCCATCCTGTGAGGAGGAGAGGCAGTGAGGTGGGATCCTGGGAGGGGTCCCAGGACAAGCATAGCCCCCAGGGGTGCACCACTCACCTTTCACATCCTCCTTCTTCAGCACGAGCAGGAGTAGGAGACAGGCAGCCGCCAGCAGCACCCCCATCCACACCAGTGCCCAGCGGGCACGCAGGTCTGTGGGGCAGGATCTGCATCCACCAAGGGCCCCCAGCACCCAGGGAGGTCTCTGGTGGCTACACAGGTGGGTGCCCTCCCTCAATTTCCCATTTTTCCCCCTCTCCCACACCATGGCCATTGACACTCACACTTGTGCATGGGACAGGCCCAGAGCACGACCTCGGTGCTGTTTTCAGGGTGCCAGATCTGGGGGAACACAGGGACATGTCAGATGCTGCCCAGTCCCTGACCACTACCTGCTGGCTGCCCACACTGACCTGCCAGCACTGCCCTGCTGCCACATCCCGCTGCAGATCCTGCTCCAGCAGCCCGGGGCGCCCCCTTCCCTGCAACAGCACAGGGGGTCAGGCAGCTGTACCACCACTGCTGGCCACAGGAGTCCCTGTGCCACCACCGCCACCACCACCAGGACATGGGTGTCCCTGCCCTTTACCGTGCTGGTGAAGCTGGCGAGGGGCGTGCAGGCATCCTGCTCCACAGCGCACAGCGAGGCATTCCCCCCACGCTCCAGCAGCAGGAGGTCATCGGGGTGGCCAGGCAGCGCTCCTGGGGATGTGCCAGGGGGCTGGAGGGGCGGCAAGGGGAGGCCAGGGCGGGCTTCCCCCCAGCTGGACCCACAGGCTACCCCTGCCTTCCCACCCCAGCAGTACTCACGGTCTCGCAGGCACTGGATCAACCGGACCTGCCCACCACTCCACACCTGCCCCAGAGAGCGGGTTAGCAGTGTCCAGGGCTGCCTGTGGGGCTCCCCATGGGGCAGCTGTGGAGCAGAGAGGTGTCCTACCTGCACACAGAGGTTGGGGTGTGGCCGCAGCCTTCCAAACTCCTGGGGTCCCTGTGACTGGAAGGGTTGCTCCATGAATGCCACCTACACCCTTCACGAGCCCCAGCATCCCACAGAGCCCCACTCACCTGCCCTATGGTGGGCTGCTGCAGGCCAGGGAGGGGTTGGCAGGGCCCGGAGGGCACTGGCTGCCAGCAGGGCACCAGCTTGGCTGGGAGGTCGCAGGGGGCTGAGAGGGAGCAGGTCAGCACCTGCCCCTCAGTGTGCAGGACCAGGTGGCTCTGTATCCACAGTTGCTCCCAGGCCTTGGCATCTGTGGTGGCACCAGGAGAAGGGTCTCACCCCATGTAGTCTCCCCTCAGGTCCTTCTGTGTCCCAGCAACCCCACACCCCAGCCCCAAGGTGCAGCTACCATGGGAGAAGGGGCACAGGGTGGCCCTCAGTGGGTCCTGGGTCTCCAGCCAGACCTAGGAGCAGAGAGAGAGACATGAAAAGGGAGGATTTGGGATATCCATGCTGTGACTGTGACTCAGCTGGTCCCCTTGGGACACATGGAGCCTGGAAAGCCTCTTTTTTGGTGGCACCCTGCCACCCCCACAGTGCCCCAGCTGGGTGCCCACCTGCAGGCAGAGGCAGGGCAGCACCTCATCGGCAGGCAGGCTATAGTTCATGGGTCTGCTCTGCTAGCACCAACCAGATGTGGGTCACCCCGTGGCAAATCGTGCCCCAGCAGGGTCACCCAGGGGGACCTGCTCCCAGGGAACCCTCTCCCAGCACACTGCCTGTAACACAGACATGGCTTCTCGGGAACAGGGAAGGGGGCAGCAGCCAGGGATCAGCCAAGGTGGGGGGTCAGGGAAGGGGGTCATACTCACCACGGTCACTGCATGCCCTGGCCCACCAGTGCTGTGGCTCCGGTTGTGGTAGAGCCGGAGAGTGTAGCTGTGCCCCGCCACAGCCCCTTGCACCTCCACAACCACCTCCTTCTGCCTTGGGGAGATCCGCAGCCTGGGCACTGCACCAGAGCCGGTTCAGGTCACCCACCTCCTGGCACTACCCATCCAGCCACATGGCACAGGGCATGGCACCACAGGGTCACTCTTGCCCCCAGCATCCCCCAGTTCTCCCCAGGGGATGCAAACCAAGGTGGGGTGACACCAGCACATACCTTGGCACTGGGGGACAGCAGCCTGTGCCGGGGGCCATGAGCAGTCTGTGGGGACAGGGAGTCAGTGGGCAGGGGGATGGGACCACCGCAGGTGGCACGCCGGGGCTCACCTGGCACCCGCTTCTGCCGGCTCAGACTCCGCTGTCCGCGTGAGTTTGTGTACGCCGTGACGTGGAGCTCGGAGCCCAGCGGTGCCTCGAAGCACCGGAAGATCACCCAGCCCTGGGCAGGAAAACCACCACCCCTCTGTGGTGAGGCACCGGCACCGCCAGCACCCACCTCCCTGGGGCACGGGACCCCCGTGCCATGGAGATGCACTAGTGCCAGCGCCCACATCCTCAGTGCCCAGGGACTGACAGTGTTGGGACACCCATTGCCAGTCCCCGCACTTACGTACCAGGGTTCGGTTGCGCTGTGTGGGGGCCAGAGGTGCCCAGACCTCCACGGCCACACAGCGGGAGGAGGCGAATGTGTGCCCTGAGAGCAGCAGCAGCCCAGTGACATTGGGCTGGGACAAGGTGACCCCAGCCACTGGTGACCACTGTCCCCCGCCACTGCCATCCTCTGCCCCAGGGATCCCTAGCAGCACGGAGTGGTGGGTTTCGGTGGCAGTGGTGGTTCTGGTGGCAGGTGCCAAGGCCAGGCGCACACGCGCCTCCAGACAGGGCACACAGGCCATGGGCTCACTGCAGTGCAGTGCCGGCTCCAGCCACAGACGAGCCAGGGACAGCCCATGGCCAGGCCCCGGGGGCTCCGTCCCACACAGCACGTCGGTGTCTGGGGAGAGAGGAAGGGCAGTGTGGGGGTGGGTCCCCATGCCCTGGGTGAGCTGGGGGCCATGGCGTGGTGGTGGCACTTACCCAAGAGGCGGCAGGCGAGGCCCTGGGGGAGGCGGGAGTGAGGCCGGTGGTGGTGCTGGCTGCCCAGTGCCCCCGTGCTGGTGACATCGACCCACCTGGGAGCAGGCCAGGCTGTCGCGGGGGCCCCCACGCCCACCCGCCGCCGTCACCACCAGCACGAGCAGGAGCTGCCCCAGCGTGGGCATGGCGGGGCCGGGGCCGTGGGGCGCCCCGGCCCCACACTGTCTGCTCCCAAACAGCCCCACTCCCGCTCCACCGGCCCCGCCGCGGCCGACGGCTCCTGCTTCCTGCTCTGATCCCGGACACCCGGGTCCCTGCGTGGCGTCAGCAACCGCCCTGGGGTGGGGCCTCCTGTTCCCGCACCGACCACGGAGGGATCCGTGCCCCGGCACCCCCGGGAGGGTTTGGGGCCCCACAGGGATGAGGTTGGCCCCATGGCATGGGCACAGTGCCCAGGCTGGAATCAGGCAGCCCCAGCGACTGTGGGATGCAGTGTGGCAGTCGTGCCGGGACAGGCTGTGCCCAGCCGGGTGCGTTCTCTTGCCCCCGCCCCGTGCTGCAGAGGGGCATGGGGAAGCCTCTACTCCCCGGGGGGCACCAACAAAGTTCCCCCGGCACACCAGATGGACAGCAGGGCAGGGTGAAATGATGCCTTTATTGCTTCCACCACAAACCAGGTCCTGCTGGCAATGTCAGAGCAAGGAGAAGGGCCAGGCTGTGCCCAGTGCCTGCCCCTCCAAGCCCCCTGTGCCTGGGCAGGGAGTCCCCCCACCTCTTGGCTTCTTCCAGTACCACCTCGACCCCTCGCTCAGCTGTGTTGTCCAAAGGGGCTTCTACAGGCTCTCCTCTGGAGCAGGTCCCTGTATAGGAATAAAGCCATCCCTGCCCAGGACAGCATCTCTGCTCCTGGCCCCAGGTGACCAACTGGATGCTCGCTCCAGCCACTTCAGCCCATTCCATCGCTGAGGCCAATCCTGCTTGGACTCCCACGGCCCCTGGCTGAGGCACCCATGGGCACCCCTCCTGCGCTGCAGTGGACACGCTCACCTGAGCCCTGCCCCTCCACGGCAGAGCCCCTGCCCTCACCAAGGCTGTGCCCAGCCCTGCCCGCCCCGCAGCCATGCCCAGCTCAGTCCCAGCTCGGGCATTCACGTGCCAGCAGCTGCCCCAGGGGGCCGGGGTGGCCGGCTGCCCTCCTCAGCCCCCGCCTCTATCAGTCGATGCAGGAGCCCCCCAGCCCTGCCCCGGCGGCAGCAGCGGGGGGCCGGGGGGCTGCCCCGCAGGGCACCCAGCAGACCAGGCAGCTGCCGGGGCAGGCGGTAGGTGGGCAGTGGCCGGAGGGGCCGGGGCACGTCGTGGGGGCTGCAGAGCCGGCTGAAGTAGGCCAGGACCCACCCGCCGCCGCAGCCTGCCGCACCCAGCTCCCCGTGCAGGCAGGCCATGGCTGCCCCAAAGATGTCGTGGGCATCCCCAGGCATCCCACTGGCCACCCCGACCTGCCACCGACGAAAGAGCCGGGCACTGCCCCGGCTCCAGAGGAGTAGGACGGTGCCACGCTGGCGGCCCACACGGCCCCGCTGGGCATAGAGCCAGGGCAGGGTGCCTGCCTGCCCCAAGCCACCTGCTTCCCACAGGTCCAGGCGCACGTCGCAGCCCAGCCCCGCGCGCAGCCGCTCAGCCAGGGCGCACACCAGCCCCAGGTGCTCCTCCGAGTCCGGCGAGTACAGCAGCAGCACAGGGCGCCCGCCTGGGACACCTACAGAATGGAGGGGACAGCAGTGACAGCCCAGCCCCACATCCCACTGATATCCCCTGGAGGAAACCCTGGTATCCACCACCATCCACTGCTCCAGGACCATCTGCAGCCAAGGAGCCAGCACACCCTGACAATCCAGCCCGATGACCATCGTGGCTGCTGGCCCCATCCTGCAGGCCCCCAAGGTGCCCCTCACCATTGTCCGGCCTCCAGGCACTGCAGCAGTTGAGGAGCAGCACGGTCACGACCAGCCCCAGTGCCAGCACCAGCCCCAGCAGCCCAAAGTGCCTGCGGGAGACTGGGAGAGGGGCAGTAAGGGGGGTGTCTGCCCATCTCTCCTGCCCCCTGCGTTCCCCCAGGACCTCCTCTCACCATCAGGACAGAGCAGCTGCTTCCGAGCAAAGTGCACATCCGAGCGCCACACCTGAGGAAGGAGCTGGGTGAGGGGGGGGCCGTGTTGGGATGTCCCCTATGGAGCAGGTGCAAGCATGGGGGTCACCTTACCAGCACACAGCTGCCTAGGACCTGCACTGGCAGCAGCAGTGCCAGCTCCCCTGGGGCAGAGCCCTCTGGCTGCAAAGCAGAAGTGTATGGTCAGCGCAGGTCTGTCCCCACCATGTCCCCCCAGCCCTGCACCACTCACCTGTGTGACAGTGTAGAGAGGGGCCTCAGGCTCACACTGCCCACCCCGGCGCTGGCACAGGGCTGCACTGAAGGCCGCGGGGATGCGGGAGCTGAGGTGCAGGCGCAGCTGCAGCCCCCAGACACTCACTGAGACGTTCCAAGTGGTCTCTGCGGCCACCAGAAAGAGAGGGGAGGTTGCAGAATGCGCAATGGGATGAGGCGTGTGAGGGACCTCAGTGAGGGCTGTGCTCAGCTCAGGGGTGCCTTCTGCCTGTGGGGCTCACCTGGCTGGTGGGGACACTCCACATGGCTGCTGTTCCCATAGGAGAACTGAGGGATCAGCAGAAAGAGTGGGTGAGCTGCCATTGCCTTCCACAGCCCCCCAATCCCTTCCCAGGTGGTGCCCACCCACCCACAGGGGCTTACTCGGAAGCAGAGCTGGGGGTGCACGTCCACCTTGTCCAGTGTGTAAACCTGGAATGTGCAAAGTGTGCGTCACTATCACCATCCTTGATCCACACAGTCCACAGACACCTCAGTGCTCACCTGCTGCCCTCAGGGGACCGTGGGGTCCAGTGGGTGCCCCAGCCAGGGGCACGGTCCTGCATCCCATGACACCTTGAGACTAGGACCCCTCACCTGCTCCTCCTCGCTGGCTGTGGAGTTGGGGATGCTGTGGCACGGTGCAGCTTCATCCGCTGCCTCCCTCCAGCACAGCGTGGCCTGTGGGTGCAGGGGGCAGCTGGCAGTCAGCGCCATTGCCATCTGGTCCTTGCTGCTGGCACTGTAGTCGTGGAAGCGCACCGAGGACCACAGCTCAGGGCCATCTGTGGGACACTGCATCAGTGGGCTGGGGATGCTGGGGGACACTCTTGGGACCCAGCTGCCCTCCCCACAGGCACTCACAGGCATCCGGCTGATCACGGAAGGGGCAGCGCTTGCTCCGCAGGCTGTCGTGGTGAAGGTAGGAGGCCTAGGGGAGCAGAGTGAGGAGCAGGGGGCAGGATGTGCCCCCACTTCTCCTGCGAGGGCAGACAGGGGCTCCAGTGGCCGCAGGGGGAAGGTGACCCACCTCAATGCACAGGCAGGGCACCAGGAACTCATATGGCAGCGAGACGCGGTGGCCGCCTGGCACCCGCACCTGCAGCAAGGAGGGAGAATAAGCTGGCGGGGAGTGTGCCCTTCAGTCTGAGACGGGGGTATTGGGGGCAGAGCCGTTACCTGCTGGTGGAAGGGCTGGGGCAGCTCCTCACACTCCAGGGCCAGCTGATGGCACAGCCGCACCATGAGGGCAGGACCCTTGGGCACCCACACCTCAATGGCCCGTGCCTCAGGGACCCACGCATGGGTGAAGACGGGCTCTGCAGAGTAGGCAGAGGGTCAGCTGGCACCAGTATCCCCCCAAGACACCCCCCGGGACCCCCCCATTCTCACCACGTGGCTCAGCAGTGACCAGGCGGCTGCGGTTGAGGGACAAGCCCCGGTCCGGGATGGTGCGGAGGGAGACAAGGACCTGCTGCCCACTCTCAGCTGGGAAGCAGTCGAACTGCACCTGCCACTGCGGGGAGCAGGGAGTCAATGGGCACCACCAGCCCCGGTGTCCCCAGGCCCTAACACCCACCCCAGACTCACCGTCGAGCTGTCCAGCACCCGGCGCCGCTGCCAGACCTGCAGCCAGCCGGCCCGGTTGGAGCCCAGCTCCAGGAAGGTGAGCAGCAGCCCACGGACACCGCCGAGCTCTGCGAGAAATCGGCGTGGGGTGTTGACACAGGTGGGAGGACGGGGTGTGTGTCCCCCACCGTGGGGATGCCCGGCCCCGCCACCCCCGGCCGTACCTGCGGCGGGGAGGGCCAGCCGCACCCGCAGGCAGGGCTGGCAGGGCTGCGCAGGCAGGCACAGCCGGGCACGGCTCAGCGACAGGGCAGGCGGCTCCAGCGGCGGCACGGGGCGGGACGGGCGGCGGCAGCGGGGACGGCTCAGCGTCCTGTCGGCTGCAGAGGGAGAGCAGAGAGGGAGTTGCCGTGAGCCGGGGGTCCCGCAGGCACCGGGAGCCCCGGGGATTGGGAGCCCTCGGAAGAGGAGAGCCGGGGGAAGGGGCGTCCTGGGGAGGAGTACGCGGAAGGGAGGAGCCCAGGTGATCTGGAGTCCTCGCAAATGAGGAGCCCCAGGCATCCGGAGTCCTCGGAAGTGGGGAGCCCCGGCGGCCGGGGAACTCCGGGGACCGGGAGTCTTCAGAAACGGGGAGCCCCGGGGATCCGAAGTCTTTGGAAGCGGGGAACCCCGGGAGCCTGGAAGCCCCGGGGATCGAGACTCCTTGGAAGCGGGAAGCCCCATGCCCCGGAGACCGGGAGTCCCCCATCCTCCAGGACCCGGTAGCGGCGGGCGGGGGAAGCCCCGCCGTCCCGCCGCACCCCGGAGGAGCCGGTGTCCCCGGGCAGGGGCAGCCCCGCGCGGGCAGCCCTGCCCCTCTCCCGGCCCCGCCGCTACTCACCGGTGGCCCGGCACTCCTGCAAGCAAAGACACAGGGGTGAGCGCGGCGCCGCCCGCCCCCCACCCACCTTCCCTGGTCACCTCCCTCCCTTTCCCCGGCGCTCACGAAGTTGGCGGAGACCCTGAGGCGGGTGACGGCGGCCCCTGTGCCGGGCGGCAGCAGCAGCAGCGCGGCGGCGGCGGCGAGCAGCACCGGACGCCCCATGGCCGAGCGCCGCCGCTCCCCGCCCCGCCCCGGGCCGGCCCCGCCGCATTCCTGCACCGGCACGTGCGGCCCCGCCGCCCCCCCCGCTGCCGGGCGGCGCTTCCTGCGGCGCAGACAGGCGTGGGAGCGCGGACGGTGCTTTATTTTCATAGAGTAACACGCAGACGAAGGGGAACGTACCCCAGGGAATCCTCCACGGCCCCAGCCCTCGGGGATTCCCCCCCTCCCCGTTACGTGCGAGCCCGGGGCCGTGGCGTGGCTCAGACACCCACAGCTTAGTCCCCGGGGGCCCCCCACCCACCGGAGCCGCGCCAGCGCCGCCCCACAGGACTGAGCTGCAGAGCTTCAGCACCTCACGGAGCCCACCCATTCCCACTCATTTCTTCTTCTTTTCCTGCGTGCTAGTGAACCAGGAGTCCAGTAGCTTCTTGCTATAGTAGAGCTGCCAGCCATGGACCTGTGCGGCCACCACCACCACCAGGTACATGACGGAGACGGCCGAGAAGCCGAAGATGAAGCGGTAAGCTTTGCCATGGCGGTAGAGCTGCTGCGCCATGGGGAACATCTCCATGGCCCCGTAGATGAGGGGAGCCACGGAGAAGAGGCCGGTGCTGATCATGGAGAGCACCAGGTAGCTGATGTTGTTGCGGGGGAAGGAGAGCAGGCCCAGGAGAGAGGGCAGGATGCTGAGCAGGTAGGGGTACTCCCACTGGTAGGGCATGGCTACCTGGTCGTGGGGCAGCAGTTTGAGGTGCCCCACGCACATCTGGGCCAGCAGCAGCAGCCAGATGACCACGTGCGTGTAGATCAGCTTCTTGATCTCCGACTTGAGGGTCACGCTGGGGAGAGAGCACAGGGCCGTCAGAGCCTGCTGGGGGTCGCGTGTCCCCCCCGGGAGCCCCCGGGGGAAGGGACACCTACCTCATCTGGTAGTGCGAGGCCACGCGCTCCCGGTGCTGGAAGTCGCTGCCGTCGGTGCCGGGGGCGCGGGGACCCCCGCGGGAGGCCATGGTGCTGTCCTGGGGAGGCACAGCGTCAGGCGGGGCCGCTCTCCCTGCCCGCCTCCCCAGCGCAGCCTCGGCCCCATCCCCCCGGGGAACCCCCGCCCCGGGCCTCCCTCCCACAGTGACAACCCCGGGGCCCCTTCCCCGTAACCGCCCGCCCGGAGCAACCCCGGCGGATGCCGCCGCTCCCCCCCGTGCCGCACCTGCGGGCGGGACGCTCTGCCCGCGCTTCCGCCGCTCTATGGCCGCGGCCGCGGGCTCTCCGGATGCCGGGGCGGCCGCTCGGCGCAGGCGCAGTGGGGCCGCCATGGCGGGCAGCGGGAGAGCCGCCGCCGCCGCCGCGCGGGGGCTGGCGCGAGCGGGAACGGGGGCGCGCGCCGCGGGGTCAGCGAGCGACGGGGGAACGTGGGGGACACGGGGAGGGTGTGACGTGGGGCGTGTGTGACATAGGGGGTGTGCACAGGGGATGCGTGTGCACATGGGGTGCGTGGGATACGGTATACGGGTGTACACAATGTACTTGTGGCATGGGGGCTGCGTGTACATACACGGGGTGCTTGTGTGAGATGGGTGTGTGACACGGGCTACATGTGATATGGGGTTCATGTGATATGGGGTACATGTGGACATGGGGTGCGTGGGACATGGGGGCGCTGTGACACGGGATCTGTGTGACATGGGGTGTGACACGGGGGGCGTATGACACGGTGTGTGTGTGTACGTGCATGCGGTGTGTGACATGGAATGCACATGTACGTGGGGGGATGTGACACGAGGGGTGCGTGTATGTGAGGTGCATGTGAGACGGTGTGTGTGACATGGGTGCACACATGTGAGTGCAGAGGGGTTATGGGGTGGGTGTGGGAGTGGGGACACTTGAGGTTGCAGATGTGTGAGCACGGGCTGGGGAAGTGTGAGGGTGCAGGGACAGGCAAGGGAGTACAGGTGTGGGTGCAGGGGTACACCTGGCAAGGCAGGGTAGTCAGTGGAGGAGTGATTTATGGACACATAGGGGAGGGTCAGGGTAGGCAGCTGGAGGAGTCCCACCCATGCTCCTCTCTCACTCCATCCCCTGCAGGCAGAGGCGGCCACTGGGCCCCGAGAAGACACTGGGGCTGCTGGAGGCTTCAGTGGTGCACCAGGAAGGTACTGGGGGGAGAGGGAGATGGGGGCAAGGGAGACAGCGCGGGGGCACATCCTGACCAGGTTTCCCCTTGCCAGGAGCCCTGCTGGCACTGAACAAGCCCCCAGGCCTGCCTGTCCTGGGTGAGTATGGGGCAGGAAGGGAGGTCTGCTGGGGGTACCTACCTCGGGGGCTCAGCAGGTGCTGACCCCCCCAACCTCTCCCCAGGACAGCCTGGCGAGCTGAGCCTGGATGCACTGCTGCCAGTGCTGAGGCGACGGCTGGGCCTCCCTGCTGACCTCCATGTGGTGAAGGCTCCTGCCAGGTATGGTAGGAAGTTCCAGGTTGGAGGCCCTGAGGCGGAGGCAGGGGGACCTTTCCCCCTCTGGGGCTTAGAGCTGCCATATTCCATAGGGAGTGTTCTGGCCTCGTCCTCCTGTCCAGCTGCTACCACACCACTAAGAAGCTCCAGCAGTTCTTTGCTAAAGCCCGCCAGAGAGGCCAGTACCCTGCCACATACTGGTAAGTCCCTGGGCCCCTGCCGTGCTGGCATGGGGGTCCTGTCCCCTCCTCACCACCTCTCCCTGCAGTGCTGTCACTGTGGGAGTCCCGGCAGAGGCAGAGGGCGAGATCCGCACTGGGCTGTGCTGGCAGCAGCAGGGCGACACTGTCATGGTAAGAGGGTGCTGGGGGTATGGGAGGTGCCCTGGGGAGTGCTGAGGGCTGTGCTCCACAGGTGGTGCCAGTGCCAGCCCCAGGACGCCACAGCCTGGCCAGGAAGGAGGTGAAGATTACCCTGACCCGCTACCGGGTGCTTGGTGCCAGGGGGGGCTGTGCCCTCCTCCAGCTCCAGCCCAAGACAGGTGAGTGGCTGCACACCCCACGCTGCCATGCTGCCCCACCAACACAATCCCATCTTCCCCCTGTGCCTCCCCAGCCTTCCCAGAACAGCTTCAGGTGCACCTGACGCTGCTGCTATGCCCGGCACTGGGTGACCACGAGCACTCCTCCCGTGTGGGCAGTGTCCTGGGGGTGCCCTTCCTGCTGACCCCCGAGGCCGCCCCGACCCGCACACAGGTATGTGGCCAGGGTGGATGCTGGCTGGGGGATTCAGCATAGCCCCCAGGATCCCACTGAGCTACTCACCCACATTGCAGGTGCTGGACGAGGAGTTGCTGTCCCAGCTGGGACTTTCACCGCAGCAGCTCCGTCACCTCCCACTCCACATCCACCTGCAGGAGCTCGTGCTGCCCGAGGGCCCCCTCTGTGCACCCCCACCACCCCACTTCCTGCGGACCCTGCGCTGCCTGGGGCTGCCCGAGTGCCCTACTGCTGCAGGGGGATCCCCACCCCACAGCGCTCTGCCAGCCCATTAAAATCCCCACCTGCAGCTGGGGTGGCTCAACACCCAGTTCTTTTCTTGTCACACACAGGATGTGTTTCCCCCCACTGTGATTGCCAGGGGCACCAGCCCTGCTACGCCTTTGTGCCCAGCCTGGTTCCCAGTGCCAGGGCGCAGCGGCATCACCGCCACGAGAGGTGGTGTCTGGCATGTCTGCCCCTGCTGTGTCTGGCGGGGGGACCGCAGGCAGGCAGGAGCAGAGGCAGCTTTTCCTGCCTGCTCTGCCCCAGCAACCCCAGTTCCTGCCTGCAGCCCCATCCCGGGGGCAGCCCACAACTTGCACACAGAGAAGGTCCAAACCAGGCTCCTTATCGCAGAAGTATTTTGAAGTGCATATGAGGGATGAAGTGAGGACCATGACACAGCAGTAGGGGTGCACTGCAATGGGAGGGAGCCAAGTGCTGCCATGCCAGCCTAGCAAGGATGGGCAGGGTGCTGTCCCCTCCTGGGAATGTCTCAGTATCCCAGGACACACTTCTGTGTCCCACTGGGAACTGCCATATGCTTCTGCTCTGGGCTGGGGGTGTCAATGATCTGTGCAGGCAGAGGTAGGTGCGGTGGCCTGGCAGGAGGGAAGGAGGGGACACAGCCCAGGGCTAGCCAGGGGTTGCTGGGGGCTCCCCAGGGCAGCGGCATGGGCACCCTATCCAGGGGACAGACATTGATCAGGGGCTGAGCAGCCTGGGGCTGCCTGTGTGGGTGACAGAGCCATGACAGCCCCTGGCTCCCAGCAGAGCGGCTCCAGGGCTGTGGCAGTGCTGAGGGGCCAGAGCTGGGGCAGCACCATTGCCATGGAGGAGGCAGCTTCCCTGTTGCTGCTCTGGGCTTGGGCACCTGGGTGTCTCTGGCTCCTGGGGGCATAGGGAGCTTGGGGGCACTGAGCACAGTGGTGGGGGGTCGATGACGTGCTTGCTGTGGCATCCGGGTGTCTCTGGCCCTTGGGGGCACAGGGAGTTTGGGGGCACTGGCCATAGCAGTGGGGCATCGATGCTGTGCTCGCTTGGGTACACGAGTGTCTCTGGCCCCTGGGGACACAGGGAGCCTGGGGGCACTGGCCATAGTGGTGGGAGGCTGATGCTGTGCTCGCTTGGGTACACAAGTGTCTCTGGCCCCTGGGGATATGGGGAGCCTGGGGGCACTGGCCATAGTGGTGGGAGGCTGATGCTGTGCTGGCTTGGGTACACGAGTGTCTCTGGCCCCTGGGGACACGGGGAGCCTGGGGGCACTGGGCACAGTGGTGGGGGGTTGATGCTGTGCTCGCTGGGGCACCTGGGTGTCTCTGACCCTTGGGGGCACAGGGTGCTGGGTGGCACTGGGCACAGTGGCAGGGGGCTTGACTTGGGCTCGATGCTGTGCGGACCAGCACTTCTTCAGGGAACAGCCTTTGACCATCAGCTTCACGCGCCCGGACAGAGGCCTGGGCATAGCTGCCTGTGGGGAGACAGCAGGGAGTGGGGAGACAGCAGGGAGTGGGGACTTGGGGTGCCCAGGGTGTGCCTGCCCCCCAGCTCCCCAGCCTACCTCCTTGTAGATGAGCTCAAAGGCTCCAATGGAGCAGGTGGGGTTGTCCTTGCGGTCGAGCACGAGGCGCAGCGTGTCCCGCTGGACATTGGCGCAGAGTCGTCGGGTCACAGCTGAGGAGGGGCTCATGGTGGGGCAGGAGTTGATCTCCAGCAGCCAGGGCTGGCAGTCCTCCCCCACGAGAAAGTCGGCCCCATAGAGCTCAAAGCTGCTCTTGCGGAAGCCCACCTGGTCCTGGGCGCTACGTAGGGCGCTCAGGATTGCCGCCTTCATGCCAGGCACTATCACCTGATGCCAAGCATCTGCCTGCCCCAGCCACGCCAGGTATGCCTGGAACTGCTTGCTGGACCAGACCCTGTCAGAGGGCACACGGGGGTCCTGGTCTGGTGATGTCTTGTACCACTTCTGGACGGAGACATTGCAGAGGTGCCTGGCACTGGGGTGGGGAGAGGGGTGCTGGGGTCAGTCTGGGGAGCTGGGGTCAGGCTGGGGGGCTGGGGTCAGGCTGGGGGGCACTCACCGCTCCAGGCAGTGCAGGGAGAAGGGTCGGGAGCAGAAGCGCAGGTAGCAGTCTCCATAGAACCAGACGGTCAGCGGCTTCCAGTCAGTCACCACAAACCACTGACGGATGTCAAATTTGGTGCCGAAGATGGTCAGCAGCCGCTCCAGGTACTTCTGCACCACCCACTTGCCCTCCTGCACCGAGGGGGCTGTGCAGCCCCGTGCCAACCGCAGCACCTCCTCCAGCCGCGTCGCACAGACAATGCCTGGGGAACAGAGGCACAATGATGGTGGGACCCCTCCTCGGTGGGGAGCCTGTGTGTGTCCCCCACTTCCCCCAGCCTTACCCCTGCCTTGGGATTCAGCACCAGGCTTGAGGATCCAGACGTTGAGCTTGCCCTCCATGCTGAACTGCGGCAGCTGCTCCGCCAGGCGCCGCAGCAGGTCCTGGCACCGCTCCCGCTGTGCCCCACTCAGCACCAGCCCGGCCCCCTTACTGTGGGGAGACATGGGGAGCTCAGCACCAGCCCCACCACAGTGTCCCCTGCCCCCTGTCCCACTCCGCACTCACTGTGCCACACAGTAGTAATCCTGCAGGAAGCGGTCCCAGTCAATGCATGTCCTGCAGGGGAAGGGGGTGCCCCTGTCAATGTCCTGGTGCCCCAGAACACCCAGGTGCTGCTCGCAGACTTCCAGGGCCTCCTCCACCAGCTGGGGGTACAGGGGAGATCCTGTCCCTGCTTTGGATGGCGTGGGGTGAGAGACATGCCTAATGTTCCAGCCTTGGAGCCAAAGCAGCACAGAGCCTCCCTCTGGGACCTGTGGCTTTGGTAGCATGGGGATGGGGTGGGGGGCAGAGCACCCATAAGGTGGGTTTATGGGAGGGAGCAGGGGATCCCAGGCCACAGCCACTAGCAGAGACTCAGCCTCCAAGCTCAGCCCCCGGACATGTCCCTGCCATCAGCTCCATGCACTCACCTGGCCCCTTGTCAGAGCTCGGGGGCTGCTCAGTCCCCATCAGCCTGTCCCCAGCCTCTTCCAGGGCCAGTTTGAGCAGACTGCGAGCTGCTGTCAGGCGGAAATCGTCTGCAAGAGGGAGGCATTGTCCCCAGTCAGTCCTGCACAGGATGTGGGAAGAGTGGGAGCACAGAAGGGCAGCACCCCTCTGCTCACCGATGAAGGCTTCCCGCTCATCTGTGGTCCCCAGCCGATAGCACCGTGGGAAGAAGGTGTTGGGGTCTGCTTGCTCGATCCAGGGCAGGTTTTGCAGGCTGAGGCACAGCCCCTCCTGTTTAAAGAAGGTTGTCAGTCCCTAGTGAACCCACCCCTCGTGTCCCCCCCTCTCCAAGGGCTCCGGGTTCCCACCTTGGTGGTGAAGGCACCCACTCGGGCATAGTGGTTCACCACATGGTCCTGCTCCAGCAGCTGAGGGTCAACAGCACTGAGGTAGCTGGCCCAGACGAAGTTTGGCAGTCGGTGCCGCACCAGGTAGGACTGTGAGAGAAGGGACCAGGGTGGGACATGGAGCCCCCATCCCAGGGTGTGCCCCATGCCTGGGGGTCCCAGGGAAGGGTGCTGGGGGCTGTGGCAGAGCTCAGCCCTCTCAGCTAACCATAAGGTCATGGATGCCACTGGGGTCCTCTTCGCACTGCTCTTCCTCCTCCTCCTCCTCCTCAGTGGGTGGCCATGGGGAGTGCAGCAGCTCTGTGATCTCCAGGGCAGGCTGTGCCCCACCACGTGGGTTCAGCACTGCCTCCCCCTGCTCCTCGCCATCCTCCCTTGCCTCTCTCTCCAGCTGCTGTTTCTGTTGGTTGCCACGATGCTGCTCCAGCTGTCTGCCCACGCTGGGGGGCTTCCTCTCCACCCAGCCCCGGGCCCGCAGCAGCTTGCGGATGGTGGGGTAGGGGCCCTGCACCATGAAGATCTTCTTCTCCTGCACAGAGACCAGAGGGCTCAGCCTGCCCCAGTCCTGGTCCCTCCAGCTCAGCTCTCCTGAGCCAGACATGCAATAAAGGCAAGCACATAGCATTTGGGGAGGTGCGAAATCAGGCCCCTCACCTTAATGGCTGTCTCCACATGCAGCTTGGCCTTCTTGAGGAGCTCAAGATCAAGCCAGCACTGGTGGCCATCCTGGTGGCTGGTGGTGGTGGCTGATGCCAGCCGTGTGAGCACAGCCCCGTCTGAGCTCACTGGCCCCGTGTCCCCAGCACGGGGTGGGGCAGAGTGAGGGAGAGGGCGCTGCCCCGCCTGCCTCTGCCTGGCTGAGCCTGGGGCCCCTGACATGGCATTGTCCAACCTGCCAGGCTTTGCACCAGCGCCCCGGGTGCCCTGCACAGCCCCAGGACGTCCTACTGTGCCCTTGTCCCCAGCCTGCTGGGCCTGGGGACTGCTGGGGTGTCCCCTGCTCCAGCGCTGCCCCTGGCTGGGGGGCTGTGTGCCTGCAGTGCTGCTCTCTGTGCTACATTGTTCCATGGTAGCCTGAGGGCGAGGGGAGCTGTGGGTGGCTCTGCCTCCTCTGTGCCAAGCAGGTCATCCTAGTCCCCTCTCCTGCTGGGGACTGGAGCAGGTGCCCAGTGCAGGATTGGCTCCTCAGCCCCCAGCACCACTGATATCGAAATGCAGGCTGTGGCCCCCAAACCCCAGTGTCACTGCGATGTCAGAGTGCAGGATGTGGCCCCGAGTTCTAGTGTGATGTCAAAGTGCAGGATGTGGCTCCTCCCCACCCCCCGCAGTGGTGTAACGTCACAGCCCCAGCCCCCACAGTGGCTCTACTGACCTCAAGGGGGGATAAACAGCTCCCTGTGCCCACAGCCTCCTGCCCCCCCCCTCAGACCGCACACCCCCCACACACCCTTTTGTGCCTCACACCCAGAGGACCCCCTCAAGCCCCTTGGTGCCCCCAGGCCCCCTTCAAGTCCTTTCATATCCCCCTATTGCCCCAATGGTCCTCCCCGACACCATCAATCAACGTTTGCTGTTGCCATGGTGCTGCACTCCTCCAGTTTCACGCCCCTTCCCATTCCATGAGCTGCACCCCCTCCCCCATGCCGCAGTCCCCCCATCCCCCGGTGCGGCGGGAGGGAGGAGTCGGAGGCGGTGGATACAGCAAACGAGACCGTTTAAAAAAACAAGACGAGACAATGGCAGCACCGGGGCCGCGCTGCCGCAAGCGGGGGCTGCTCCCACCCGTCCGCCCCGCCCAAAGACGGGCAGGTGGGGCCCGGCCCGGCCCGGCCCGGCCGTTCTCAGGGAGCAGGAGCAGGCACAGGCACAGTGCCCGGCGGGCACAAGCACGGGGGAGCCACGGGGTCCTGCACCACGGCCTAAAACTGGAAAGGAGAGAAGACACGCAGCTGTCAGTCCCTGCCTGGGGCACTCACCACCCTCCTGGCACCCGCGTGGTGCTCACAGAGACCCACACTCAGCTTCTCCCGCTGCCTCCCCCAGGCACTGCACATCCATCACAACATCCACCAAAAGGACCTGAGACCCCAAGGCTGCTGTTGCCCCTGAGCACACTCTGGGGGTCTCAAAACTGGCACTTCGTGAGCACCAAGCCTGACAAAGTCCAAGAAGTGTTTGGACAACACTCTCAGACACATGGTGGGATTGTTGCAGTGTCCTGTGCAGGGTAAGGGTTGGACTGGCTGATCCCTGTGGGCCCCTTCCAACTGAGAAATTGTGTCATTCTCTGAAAGGAGGTACGAGTACCGTTGGCACCCTCCCCTCCCTGTTCCCAAGACGGTCCTTGGGTAGAACGTCACCGCTGTCCCCACTGAGGTGACAGGGGGGCTCTGGGCACAAGGGCCACAGTGGCTTTGAGTGCCACACCCCACTCCCAAAATCAGGGACCCACCCCCTCCCATTCCAGAGCCTCACATTCTTGAGGAACTCCTCTGCCACAATGCGGGCCCTGGCATTGACAGAGAGCTTCATCTCGCTGATTTCCTTGTCGATCTCCTCCATGAAGTGGATGACAAAGTCCACCAACTTGTGCTTGTACATCTGCTCCGTGTGGAAGTTTGTGATCAAGAAGCTGATGTCGTAGCCCTGGGAAAGAGAGAAGTGCCCTGGGGATCAGCACCCAAGTCACTGACATGCAACCTCACATCCCAGTTCTGCCCTGGACACCCTCCCAGTGCCAGGAGCAGAGCTGGGGGCTGCTTTTCCCCCTCTCTGCCCCCTCACCTCCACAGGCTTCCTGCGCAGGATGAAGAAGTTTTCAGCCCTCATCATCATGAAGCGCATGAATTTGTGGCACAAGATCTTCTCGATCTCGTCGGCCTGGGGAGAGAAAAGGGAAGTAAGGCTTCCTCTGAGGCAGGAGCTGCCAGCCCCTGCCCACGCCCCCTCACCTGCTTCACAGCGATGCTGACACGCACAGAGTTGATGGAGCCCTCGATGAGTACCTTCTCCTTCTCGTTCCTGCTGATAATCACCGGCTGCAACAGCAGCTCTTTGCTGCTCCTGCAGAGGAAGGGCAGGGGTGACTCAGAAGGCAGCATTCACTGCGAGGTACAGGGAAGCGGAGCCGCGGGGATCACAGAGATGGGGGGGGTTGCTGCAGGATGCTTCCCGCCCCCCCAGGACGTCCCTCCCTCGTCCCCAAGCTGAATCCCCTCCTCCTTCCCGCAGCTCCCCGGCTCCCTGCCGGCACCAGCGCTGTGCCCGAGGGCCAGGGGGTGCCCGGAGCACGGCAGAGACCGGCCCGCGTCCCCCGGGGCGGGCAGCGGGGGCTCCGCAGGGCTCCCCCGGTATCCCCCTCCCCCTACCTGACTTCCACCTCGGGCTTGTTGTGCCGCTCCACTACTTGCGAGGAGAAGTTCTCCAGGCACAGCGCAGCCTGCAGCGTGGCGCGCACCGCGTTCAGGTACGGGCGCAGCGTGGCGGTCTGCGGGGACACGGCGGTGCCGTCAGACCGCGCACCGGCGATCGGCTGCTCCCGGGTCCCGCCCCCTGCGCCAGCCCCCGACCCGCAGCCCCCGGGTCCCGATCACCCCCCGCTAGTGCCGCTGCCAGTCGCGGTGCCAGTGCCGTCCCCCCGCCCATCCCGGTTCCCCCACCCTACCATGGCGGTGGCGGCGGCGCTCCGGTCCCGGCAGGCGGAAGTAGCCGATCACCTCTTCCGGGATGCGCGGCACCTCCCACTGCGGCGGGCGGGAGGGGGTGCGGACAGAGAGCTCCCGCCCTGCGGCCCGGCCCCCCCGCAGCGCGGAGCAGGGTGGCGGCGGCGACAGTCGGCGCGGCTCCCCCCCGCGCTGCGCCACACTTGGTATGCGCCTGTCAGCTCTTCCATATTAGGGCAGGGAGATGGAGGGCACGCTGGGCCAATGAGCGTCGGTGCGGGGCGCGGCGCGGCCAATGGGCGGCGAGGGGCGGGGCGGCCGCAGGGCCGGAAGGGGCGCGCGGCCCAGGCCCGGGGCCCCCCCGCCGCGTCCCCGCCGCGCCCCGTGAGCCCACCCCGGGATCTCACCCCGGGATCCCGCCCCGTGAGCCCACCCCGGGATCTCACCCCGGGACCCCGCCCCGTGATCCCGCCCCAGGTCCCCGCAGCGCCCCAGTGATTCCTCCAGGTTCCCCCCGGTGATCCTGCGCCCGGATCCCTCACAGCCCCGATGCTCCCCGGCCCCCCGTAGCCCCCCGCTCCGTTCCCCTCTCCCCCGGGTTCCCCTGTCCCCAGCGCCGCTCGGTGCCCCCGGAGCCCCCCGGTGCCTGGTGTCCGCCGCCATGAGCGAGCTGAAGGACTGCCCGCTGCAGTTCCACGACTTCAAGTCGGTGGACCACGTGAAGGTGTGCCCCCGGTACACGGCCGTGCAGGCCCGCTCGGAAGATGACGGCATCGGCATCGAGGAGCTGGACACACTGCAGCTGGAGCTGGAGACGCTACTCTCCTCTGCCAGCCGCCGCCTCCGCGTCCTGGAGGCCGAGACACAGGTGCTGGGACTGTGTAGGGTCAGGGACAGGCTCCCTGTCCCGCTCCTTCTCGTCCAGGGGCTGCCTCCGGCCTGGCCCTGCCCAGTCCCGGGCATGGGACCTGATGGGGCATGAACTCTCTTCCAGATCCTGACAGACTGGCAGGATAAGAAAGGCGACCGGCGGTTCCTGAAGCTGAGCAAGGACCACGATGTGGGCACATCTGTCAAACATGGGAAGCCCAAGAAGCAGAAGCTGGAGGGCAAAGGGGGCCATGGGACTGGGCCTGGCCCTGGCCGGCCCAAGTCCAAGAACTTGCAGCCCAAGATCCAGGAGTATGAGTTCCAGGATGATCCCATTGAAGTGCCCCGCATTCCCAAAAATGATGCTCCAAACAGGTGTGTGGGTGTTGGGGGGCATTGGGATTATCTATCTCCTTCTTTGGAGCATCCAGCACAAGAGCCGAGGGATAAGGTACCCCAGGGAAGGGGGACGTGTCAGCTCCCACATGCTCCCCTGAAGCTCTCCCTCACAGTCCATCCGTCCCTGCAGGTTCTGGGCATCAGTGGAGCCGTACTGTGCCGATCTCACTAATGAGGAGGTCAGAGTCCTGGAGGAGCTGCTCAAGCCGCCAGAGGATGAGGCTGAGCATTACAAGGTGAAAAGCTCCCGAGCCCATCCTGTGTCCTCTCTCCCCATCCTCTCCAGTATCTCACAGCAAGTGTTCCCACTCGGGATGCTGCCGTAGTTCTGGGGAGGTGGGAGGCAAGGCGGAGGCTCCAGGAGCTGTGCTGAGCCCTGCTCTCGCAGATCCCACCACTGGGGAAGCATTATTCCCAGCGCTGGGCACAGGAGGACCTGCTGGAGGAGCAGAAGGATGGAGCCCGGGCAGCAGCTGCTGCTGACAAGAAGAAAGGTGTCCTGGGGCCACTGACTGAGCTGGACACCAAAGGTGCCCCCATCCCGCCCCTGCCTTTCCCTAGAGGGGCTGGGAGCACTCGTGCCCAGTGGAGCCAAGCCCCAGCCCCAGGGGCTGAGGCTGCCCTGCCCCACTGCTCACCTCTGTTGGGTCACCTTTGGGGTTGTTTATTTCCCTCTCCTGCTTCCTCCCAGACGTCGATGCCCTCCTGAAGAAGTCAGAGGCCCAGCATGAGCAGCCAGAGGATGGGTGTCCCTTCGGTCCCCTGACGCAACGTCTCCTGCAGGCCCTTGTGGAGGTGAGGGGGCTCTGTGGGGCCATGCCCTGGCCTGACCCCATGGGGGGCAGCACCACCACAACCCAGCACTAACTCTTACCTTTCCCTCATGCTCCCTTTGCTAGGAAAACATCATCTCCCCCGTGGAGGACTCCCCCATCCCTGAGATTGCCGGCAAGGACTCAGGAGCTGACGGTGCCGGCACGTCTCCCCGCAGCCAGAACAAGCCCTTCAGGTGAGTGGCTGAGGCAGGCCCGGAGCTGGGCACTGCCCATGGGTGCACTGAGCACAGCGCTGGCTCCCTGCCCAGTGAGTCACGGGGAGCAAAGGGCGTGTGGTGGGCAGCAGCCACTCTCCGCCCTGGCAGCGTCCCCCACACCAAGTCCCTGGAGGGTCGGATCAAGGAGGAGCTGGTGGCCCAGGGCCTGCTAGAGTCAGAGGACCGCCCGGCCGAGGACTCGGAGGATGAGGTGCTGGCAGAGCTGCGCAAGAGGCAGGCGGAGCTCAAGGCCCTCAGCGCTCACAACCGCACCAAGAAGCACGAGCTGCTGCGGTGAGAGCGAGCGGGCAGGGATGGGGGCGAGCAGGGGGCTTCCCAGTGGGGACTGACACCCCCGTGTGCCCCCTAGGCTGGCCAAGGAGGAGCTGCACCGGCAGGAGCTGCGGCAGCGTGTCCGCATGGCCGACAACGAGGTGATGGACGCCTTCCGCAAGATCATGGCTGCCCGGCAGAAGAAGCGCACGCCCACCAAGAAGGAGAAGGACCAGGCCTGGAAGACCCTGAAGGAGCGGGAGAGCATCCTCAAGCTGCTGGATGGGTAGAGGGGGCCGAGGACCCCCCTCTCTGTGTGGACTTCACCTGCAGGGTGCTGCCCTGCCTGTACTCTGCCTGTACCATGCCAGTGCAGGATGGAGTGGGCACAGCCTCCTGCATGCCCTGGGCCTGCTCGGCCTCCCCGCCTGGGTGACAGAGCCTACCTGCTGTCACGTCCCTGCGTGGGGCTTTCACTGATTCAGGCTTGGGACCCCGTGGAGTTGTGGAGATCTCTCCTGTGGACAGCCTCCCCCAGCTGGTGGCTTCTGCTCCCATGTCACCCCGTACTCCCCCTGTTACTCAGGTGACATCAGCCAGGTCACTGCAGGGGCCAGATGTGGTGGCTCCTGTGGTGTGGTTCCCACAGTCCCTTGTCCTTCTGTGACCGGGGTGGGGAGATCCCAACCCCCACAGGGGAGCTGGAGGATGTGGGGAGGGGAAGGGGCTGGAGGGGAAGGGGACCCGGTGGGTGGGTGGCCAAGCTCTCCATGTACCGGTGGCTTCTATTGCCACAACCGCGGGCAATAAAAGCAGCTGTGTGCAGGTGATGGTGTGGTGAAATCGGGGACGCCGTGGGGACCGGCCCTGCTCTGGGGCGGGTGTGGGCGGGGGAGGGCCCTGCTGGTGCTGGGCTCGGCTGGGGCGGGGGGGTTGAGGCGTGGCTGGGTCTGTCCTGCAGCCCCACGCGTGTCTGCCCAAGGCATCCATTCACTCTCATCCCCACAACAGACACAGGGCGGGTGTCGGGGGTGTTGCCGCCCTGCGCGCGCCCCCTCCCCGCGCCCCCCCGCCTGTCCACGCGCGCCCGCGGTCACGCGTGTCCCCCCCGGCCCCCCCGGCGGCCGAACCGCCCCCTCCCATTGGCGGCTGCCGGGCGCGCGCCCGCCCCCCGCCGTGACGTCAGCGCTGTCCGGCGGCGCCGCGCCGGGAGGAGTCGCCGCTGCTCCGCCGCGGGCCCGGGGCCGGGGCCGTCGGTAAGGGCGGGGCGGGGCGGGGGCGGCGTGCCCGCGCGCGGACACCATGCCCACGCGCGGCTCCGAGTGGCGGCGGCGGAGCTGCGCGTCACCACCCGCGCTGCGCAGCTCCGGCTCCCACGCGTGTCCCACACGGCGCGGCTGTGCCAGCTGGCAGGCGTGGGGAATGGCGGTGGGGACCCCCCCGCGCACTCACGCGTGTGTCTGAGACCTTCCCTCTGCCCGCCCGCCCCGCGCCCGCCCCATGGGCGGGCAACTGGAGGGTGCCTGCCTGTGTCCCTAGTGGGACATCCCGCGCCAAAACTCCCGCACGGGCACAGCTTGTTCCCATGACCCCACGATGAAAACCACGTCCCCTTAGCACCCTGTCACCCCCCCGAGTCCCCACACCATCCCGACATGCTGACACCCTGTCCCTACCCTGTCTCTCACTCGTGTCACAGGTGGGAGTGGGTGGCCCCACGGGGCACCATGCCGCTGGGGCAGGATGGGCCCAGCTGGAAGAAGAGGACCGAGGATATTCGGCGGATCTACGACTTCCGAGATGTCCTGGGCACGTGAGTCGCAGTCTGGGGGACACACCGGTGACAACACTCACCGTGATGGGTCTGGCCCCTCCAGCTTTGCCAGACCTGCCAAGTGGAACCGGCTCAAATCCTGGCCTGAGGTGGGGCTGGCACATGAGGGGAGACACTGTGTGGCACAGGTGCAGGTGCCACCTCCCACTCGCGTTGGCTGGTTCCTCCTGCTGTGCCACGGTGTGGCTGTGCCATGCCCAAGGATGGTCCCCCAGCTGGCAGAGGGGTTTCCACTGGTGCCCACAGCACCATAAGGCTCTTAGGCTGGATTAGCATGTTAATTACGTCAAGGCTTAGGGCCCTTCGCAGCGCGAACATGCTGCCTGTCACTTCCCCACTTGGGCACTGCCAGCAGCTTTGCCCGGCTACTAATGGGCACCTCAGCCCTTGAGTGACCCTGGGTGCTGTGGGATGGCATGGCACGGGGCTCAGCCCCAGCATGGCTCATCCCCAGCAGCATCACAGCCTTATCCTGTCTGATAGGATGGTGCAGCCATACCGGGAGGGACAAGTGGTGCCAGGCGCTCTATTGCTGGCACTCTATTGCTGTCCAGCCATCCCAGTGGACGGCTCCCACTTGCTTTTCTCCTATAAATAGCTGGACTTTCTGCCTGTCGCCATGACAATCGTGGCATAGTGGCACTGACGGCTCTGGCTGGCAACCCCCCCCCCGCCCTGCTTATCCCTTAACCCCCCTAGGGGGGCCTTCTCCGAGGTGGTCCTAGCGGAGGAGAAGGCAACACGGAAGCTGGTGGCCATCAAGTGCATCGCCAAGAAGGCACTGGAGGGGAAGGAGACCAGCATCGAGAACGAGATCGCCGTCCTCCACAAGTAGGGGCTGTCCCAGCACCAGGGTGGGAGTCCCACCCCATGGCACCCCCACAACCCGGCACAGCTCCCCACTGCCAGCATCCATTGCCGCATGTTATTGCCAGTGCCCAAAATAGCCGGCAGCGCGTGATGCCCTGCAGCACGGAGCCTGGCTGCTCTCTGTCCCGTGGGGGCCGGAGTGGGGGCAGGTGGGAGCCCCCTCATGCCCCTGCACCTCCCCCTGCAGGATCAAGCACCCCAATATTGTGGCCTTGGATGACATCTACGAGAGTGGCACTCACCTCTACCTCATCATGCAGCTGTGAGTGTTGTTGGGGGACTCCAGAGAGGTCTTGGAGGGGGGACTGTGCTGATGGGTGCTGCCCATCCCTGTAGGGTCTCAGGGGGGGAACTCTTCGACCGCATCGTGGAGAAGGGCTTCTACACCGAGCGGGACGCCAGTGCCCTGATCCGGCAGATCCTCGATGCCGTCAAGTACCTGCATGACATGGGCATCGTCCACCGCGACCTGAAGGTGAGCAGTTGGGGGTGAGGGGGACATATGCAGCACCCTCATGGTGGTGGCAGGAGGGGAGCCCAGTGTTGCCCTTCCCTGAACCCCCTCTCCTCGCAGCCCGAGAACCTGCTCTATTACAGCATGGACGAGGACTCCAAGATCATGATCAGCGACTTTGGGCTGTCGAAGATCGAGGGCTGCGGCAGTGTCATGTCCACGGCCTGTGGCACCCCCGGCTATGTGGGTGAGTGCCTGCTGTGGGCTGCCACCACCCTGGGTGTGGGGTTGGGGTATCCCCACAGGTTGAGGTCCCCCCTCACCCCTGCCATCTCCTCCAGCCCCTGAGGTGCTGGCACAGAAGCCTTACAGCAAGGCAGTGGATTGCTGGTCCATTGGGGTCATCGCCTACATTCTGTATGTATCGCCCCTCCTACCCCTTCCTATCCTGGGGGCCAGGCCCCCAGGACTGCCCAGGGCCAGCATCCCTCTCCCCCCACCCCCAGGCTCTGCGGTTACCCCCCTTTCTATGATGAGAACGATGCCAAGCTCTTTGAGCAGATCCTGCGGGCCGAGTATGAGTTTGACTCACCTTACTGGGATGACATCTCGGACTCGGGTGAGCTGAGACCACCAGGGTGGTGAGGGCTGGGAGCCTGGCACAGTGTCACAGAACCCAAGGGAATGGTGGGCATAGACACTCACAGCTGCTCAATGCCCTGTCACAGCCAAGGACTTCATCCAACACCTGATGGAGAAGGACCCCAGCAAGCGCTTCACCTGCGAGCAAGCACTGCAGCATCCCTGGTAAGGGGTGACCTGGCACAATCTGCCCCTTCTCTGGCTCACCCCACAGCAGCCATGGGGTAGGGGGGCCCCAGCTGACCCCCATCTCGCTTCAGGATCGCTGGGGACACGGCCCTGGACAAGAACATCCACCAGTCAGTGAGCGAGCAGATCAAGAAGAACTTTGCAAAGAGCAAGTGGAAGGTGAGTGGGGGTTGCTGCAGGGTGCTGGGGGACACAGAGGTCTCCCAGGCACCCCATGTCAGGTGACAGACACTGTGGGGTTGACAGCAAGCTTTCAACGCCACGGCAGTGGTGAGACACATGAGGAAGCTGCAGTTGGGAACCAGCCAGGACGTCCCTGGACAGACAACTCCCACCAGCCCCGGCGAGCGGCTGGTAGGGGGGACCAGCAATGGTGAGCCCTGACCCCCTAATCCCCATCCTGCACCCCCCAGGGCTGCTGCCAGGATCTCACCCTGCTCCTCCCCGCAGGGTCAGACTGTGGGCGCCCACCCACAAGCAGAGGTCAGCGTCTCCCTCCAGACTGAGCACGGCCCCACATAGCCACATCCAGGGGGGACCGGGGGGCCCAGCCCTCCCATGGGCACCATGTGGGGTGGGGGGCCCTGCAGTGCAGGAGCAGGGGGGACAGTGTGAGGGCACCCTGCTGTGCTTGCTCTGGGTTTGTGGGGCTGCCCTCATTGCAGGCTCACAGCAGAGATCTGCATCGGGGCAGGGGCACCCCACGGAGCACCCCCAGCTTGGGGCTGTGTCGCAGGCCCCTTCCCACATCCATTCCCTCCCTCCGTCCACGCCTGGCCTGGCACTGTCCCACACCCCCACCCCCAGCATGTTCAAGGAGAATTTTCCAAATGGATGTTTCTATTTTATTGCTTGTAATAAAGGCAAGAGGCCAAAGGTGCTTGGCTCGGCTCTGCCCTGGGGGAGCTGGACACAGCCCTAATTCCCCCTGGCCTCACTGCCCAGAGCAGTGGCTCCCTCCACACACACAGTGGGCAGGGGACAGGCACAGCCCACCCCCCTCTGTCCCAGGCTGGCAGCACGCACAGTGTCCCACTCAAGCCACTCTTCCTCCTCGGGTGTCCCTAGGGGGGCCCATCCCCATGGTGGTCCTGGCTTCGGCTCTCCCAGGCCTGATCCCGGCTGCTGGTCAACTCCTGGCCCTTGCGGAGGTCAGCACAGAACAGTACCTGGAGTGGAGAGAGATGATGGGGTGGGTATGGCCAGGATGGGGGTAAGGGCTGAGCCCCAAGCTGCCTGGGACAGGGGTACTCACCGCTTGTGCCCAGCCAGCGCGGGGGCCCCACAGCCCCCGAAAGAAATCGCCTGAGGAGAGAGGGTGAGTGCCAGCATGGGGGACACAGGCACCATCCCTGAGGTCCCATGTCAGGGCCCAGCCCTGCCCTCACCGATCTCCTGGTAGGCCCGGGGGGTCAGGCTCTTGCTGCCCACCACCACGCTGTAGCGCTGCTGTGCGATGTGCCAGACATGAGTGTCCACTGGCACCGCCTCAGCCTTGTCCAGGGACATCAGGCAGACGCAGTCAGCCACCTGCCACCAGCAGCACTGTCAGCCTCTGATGCTGGACCCCATTCCCCATCCCACCCCCGCCCTGGCACCCACCTTGGCACCTACACCGGGCAGGGCGCACAGCACCTTCCTGGCCTCGGCGTAGGGCGCGGTGCGGAGCTGGCGCAGCCCCTCAGCACCAAGACCCTGGGCGATGGCCCGCGCACTCCCACTGACAAACTTGGCCCGGTACCCAAAGCCCAGTGCCCGCAGCCGGGCCTCGTTATCAGTGCCTGCATGGACACAGCACAGGGATGTGGGTGGGCGCAGGCGAGGTCATTGTGGGGTGGAAGTGGTGGGGTGACAGCAGACCTGTGAGTGCCGAGAGGGACGGGAAGGCGTGGAACGGCCGGGCGTCGATGGAGCAGAGGTGGCGGCCAAAGGCCTGGCAGAGGCGCTCAATCATGGCAGTGATGCGGGAAATGTGGTTGTTGGAGGTGCAGATGAAGGAGAAGAGGCACTCGATAGGGTCCTGCCGCAGAACCCGCACCCCTGCAGGCAGGACACAGTGAGGGGATGCCGGGCAGGTGCTGTGGCCATCTCTTGTGGCCCCATGGAGCTGCCTCACCTGGGAAGTCCTCGGCCACCTTGCGGAACAGGGGGTCGGCCGCCTCCCACTCACGATACAGGGCCGACAGACTCACGTCCAGCTGGAAGTAGTCGCGCAGGATCCGGTCTGTCTCCGCACCGTCCAGCTTGGCTGCTTTGGCGGGGCACCCACCCCGTTCCTCCTCCTTGTGCTCATCCTTCTCGCCGTACACCGTGTACCAGAGCCGGTCCCGGTCCTGCCGCAGTGTCCAGACGCGCCCCTCCAGCACGCCTGTCCAGGCCCCCGGGCTGCTCTCCCACCACCTGCCGCACACGGGCACGTCGGGGCGGGCCCGGGCGCGCAGGGCCGGGCCGGGGGGCGCCGGGACCCCCGTGCTGGCTCACCGGAAGCTCTGTCCCGAGGACAGCACCAGGTCCAGGCGCAGCTCGGCCAGCGGGCACGGCAGGCAGCGCCACAGCGACGGGCAGGCGGACGGGGAGTCCCGCAGCTTCATGGGGGCCGGGGGGCGGCTGCGCGCCCCTGCCCGCGGGGGTGGCGGGGTCAGGCACCGCGCGGCGCTGAGCCCCCGGCCGCCCCAGCCTGGCCCGGCCCCGCACCTCCTCACCGCCGCCCGGCCCGTGCCCCCCGGCCCCGCAGCGGCCCCGTCGCTCCCCAGCACAGACAAACCCCGCGCGGGCGGAGCTCCCGCCGCTCCCCGCCCCGGTTTCCGCCCGCCGACGGAAGCGAGGCCGGCGGCGCCACACGTGTCCCTCCCGCCCCGCCCGCAGCGGCCGCGGCTCCGCAGCGGAGGTTTATTTTCTAAGAATCAATAGATTTTTCTTCCTTCAAAATAAATACAAACAACGTCCAAGCGCGGGGCCGGCCGGGGGGGCTGGGCCCAGGGGTTGGGGGCAGCACGGGGGGTTGGGGGCGCGGGGGCCGCCCTGGGGCACGGCGGCGGCCAGAACAGCATCCCGAGGAGCGGCAGGCTGGAGGGAGCGGGCACCGGGAATGGGAGAGTGGGGGGGGCGCGGGGGGGCCGGCCCCACCCCTCCCGGTCCCCTATCCCCCAGTGGGTGCAGGCCAGCTGCACGGGGATCCCCGAGCCCCGTTTGCCCTGAGATTCGGCGGGGGAGCGGCCGGCGGGGCCGGCTCAGTCGCTCTCGCTGGAGTCACTGCTCTGCTCGCCCTGCACCTTGTTGCGGTGCTGCATGGCGCGGTGGTAGGCGATCTGCACCGACTTGCGGATGTTGGACTTGCGGCCCTCCAGCATCTTCTCCTTGTCCAGGTCCTGGTTCACCCCCAGAGGCACCAGCTTCGTCCGGGGCAACCACTGCCTGCAGGGAGCAGGGGGCCACCTCGTTTGAGGGTTACAATCGTCTCCGGACACCCCCCCCAAAGCCCCCGGCGCCCCGGCCTTACCAAGTGCGCTTGTTGTCGAAGAAGAGGACAAGGTAGAGGTGCTCGCGTGCTTCCTGAGTCATCTGCTCCCCCAGCTTCAGCACCTCCAAGGGGGGCACGGGGATGGGGACGCCGTGGTGGAACATGCCTTCCCGCGGCATCTTGGGATCAATGATCTGCCAAAAGAGCAGGGGAAGGCTGAGAGGGGAACGGGGACCCCAAGAGCCAGTCTGCAGGAAGGGGACATGGATTTTGGAGGCCCCGATGATGGGCAGTACTCACCAGTGCTGGGTAGGAGGGGTACCCCCGGCACTTGGCCCAAACCAGATCCAGGGCGTCCAGGGAGGAATCTTCATCCTCAGAGAGCCACCCTGCGCCGCGCCCCATGCCCTTGCGCACCACTGTGCCAGAGGAGAGGGGAGAGAGGGGTCAGCTGCGTCCCCCCAGGTGACGGTGCCAGCCGGGCGCGTGGCTGCACAGCCACAGTACTTACTGCCGTGCCCCACGCCTCGTCCAGTGCCCACAGAGTAGGACTCATTCTCCGTCCCCGACGTGTCCTCACTGCTGTCTTCTGGGAAGTTCACTCGGGAGAAGGAAGGTTTCCCTCTGCCCTGCTTGGAGGGTGTTGTGCTGCAGAGACAGGGAGCAGAGCCATCAGTAAGAGTCATATTAAGCTTTCAGAAACTGCTTCTGGGAGGGCCAGCCTGGTGGGACACCAGGGCTTGTGGGCTCCAGCTGCTGGCCTCAGCACTGGGAAGGACTTGGAAGGGGTACCAGGCAGAAAGGTGGGATGGTGCTTCTGCCAGGGTGCCAGCCAGACCCCCACCCAGTTTCACGCAGGAGGACCCAGAAGATGTGCACTGATCAGAATTAGAGGCACAGGCAGGAACCTGATGGTGCTGGCAGCTGGAAGGGCAGTGACAGAGCAGCTGCTGTGCCAAGAGGGAATTCCCCAGTTCATGCTCCTTGCTAGCCCTTTGGTGCACAATCACACCTTTAGGTTTTACATTAAAAAAGGCACAAACCCTGCAGATTTCTAGGGATTAGCTGGGAGCAGCAGGAGGGTGAAAGAGACAGAGACCATGAAATGGGCTCCTCTGGCAACTCGAGGCCAAGAGCCGCCCACTGACACCCCCAGCAGCACCAGTGTCTCCAGAGCTGGGCCAGGGACAGTACCTGGTGCGGTCTGAGGCAGCGCTGCTGCTGCTGCTGCTGCTGGACTCCGAGTCGGAGCTGCTCCGGGGAAGATTACAGTCGTTGCGGTACACCAGGAAGCTTTTCTTCACAGGCTGGTTCCCGCTGCTGAAACCGTTGGCTGGCAAGTCTGCAAAACACCCCATGAGAAGAGCGTTACCACTGTGCCAGCCCCTGCCATGTGCTGCCAGCGGGGCCACGACCGCCCGGCTGCACCCACCCATGGGAGTGTCCTCCGCAGACTTGTCACTGTCACTGTCCGAGCTGGAGCTGGGCCGTGGGCTCCGCCCTCGCTTCCTCTGCCGCTGGGAGGACCCCATTATTGGGAGCTGGGGGGGCCCAATGGGGCTGTTCCCATGCCCAGGAGTGATCTGGCTGTCTCGATTCTTTGGAGGGCGTCCCGGACGTTTTGGGGGCCCTGCAGTTTTAGGGTTCTTCTTGGAGAAGAGCACTGAGGTCCTCCTGCCAACTTCATGTGCTGGGGTGGAAGAAGAATTGGGACCCAGACCTGGAAGAGGGAGAAGGTGTCAGCTGCAGCCCTGCTGGCAGGAACTGCGTGGCAGTGGTGTCAAGAAACAGCTTCATTTCTTGAGAACATTATCTTGGAAGATCCTCCATCCCGAGTGCTGCCACACCTGCAACTTCAGGGTCAAACTTTCCAGTCTGCTGACAGTAAAAGCTAGACAGGGATATCAAAGAAGGGCCTGAAAGACAAAGGTCCCTGCTTGCAGAAGAGCCTGCTTTTCCTGGTGATTAGTGGACAGGACTGGGATGCAGAGGTGGCAAACCCCCAGTGACACCTGGCAGCTCTGCCCGGAGCTTTTGCTGTGTCCCCACAGACCCCAGCTCAGCATCTCTGTCCAGGGAGCTGGTAGCTGGCCTGTGTTTGAATCCCAACCCGAGAGAGCATTTGGAGCTCGGCAGTCAATACCATTGCAACTCCCTCCCGTGCCCCCAGGCAGGAAGGGACGCTGAAGGCAGCCTGCTCCATAATGCCCCTAGAGAACCCCACAGCATGGCTGAGCTGGCAGGGCCTTGCAGGACAAAAAAATCCATCTCATGCCCCACATCACACAGCTGGAACTCTCAGTCTCTGGGACAACATCCAGTTCCTTGATTGATGAGGAGACGAGCTCACTAGGTGAGCACTGACTGTGCTGTGAACACCAGCAATCTGCCAACCCTCCCCAGGGGCAAACACACACTAGGCTGCAGCTGTTCCAGACACTGAATGTGATCTCCTTCAGCTGCCAATCCCCCCTGCTTGGCTGGCATGGCTCACTACAAACTACTCAGTGTGTGCCATCCTCAGAGGGGCACACTGGGAGGGAGCCCAGGGAGGCACAGACAGCATACTCTGTACCCACCTCTTTGGGAGAGATTCCAGGAAATGAGGAATCCCTGCATGGGAATGGGAGATAAGGGACCATCCTGCAAGAGGCCACCTGCCCCACTCACACAGAGGAGTGAAGAGCGAGGTGTGTGTGGGGAGCTGCCCACACAGCCCTCCAGCCTCAGGATGCACCTGGCAGGGAAGCTGCTCCCCAGCCAAGCCAGTCCAGAGGCAGCTCTCCACTGCTCCCCGAACTGGCAGTGTTTTGGAAGGAGCATTACCTTTGCCAGTCTCCTGGCTGCTGCTCTCCTCTGCAGCACTGTCCGTCTGCAGGTCCTTCTCACAGGGGTTGTGGGACTGCATGACTCCCCTGGCAGAGGAGCTGTGCCGCTCCAGCCCGTCCCGGCCCAGGTCCCGCGGGTGCGCGAGCTTCCGCCGGAGGACTGTGATCTCCTTCTTGATCATCTTGGCCCGGCGGGACCGTCCTATGCTCTGCTTGCCCGCGTTGACCTCATCCAGCCGCTCCAGCAGGATCTTCAGCTGCTCCTCCAAAGGCAGGTGCTTCTGATTCTCTGAGAGCAGCAACCGCACATCTTCTGGAGGAACAAAGAGGAGCAGATGGATGAAAGAAATTGGGAACTCATTGGAGCTCCTCTACATGAAAGGGCATGAGGCAATCCAGGTCCCCTGCAGAAGGGAAGTAGCTGACATGCCACCAAACACCTGTGAACCCTTTAGGGAAGTTACCCTAAAAGACCTGAGAAGGGGAAAACCAGCTAGTTGGGACCATTGGGGAAAGCAGGCTGATCAGCAGTATGGAGGATACCAGGGTTCTCATTGGCTGGAGAAAGGACGCAACAGAAAAAAAAAAGGGAACTGTAACAGGAAAAAACAGAAGTCAAAAGGATCTTGAAGCATTACAGAGCAGGGAAGTTCCCCTGTCTAAACCTGTCTTGTGCTGAAGCAAGGACACGGGTACCCTAAAAGGACCCTTCTCTAACAATATGTTCTTGGCAGTGCTCCCCAATGCCCAGAGACAAGCAGGACTACAACCACAGAGTATGGGGTATCTGGAGCAGTGTGTCAGCCAGCAAAGCCCACAGCTGGGAAGAGAGGGGGGAATACACAGCTCTGACCAGGGGGAGTTCGTCCTTCTAGCCAGGCAGCACAGCAAGAGCCTCAGCATCTCACAACTAGTGCTGGGGCCGGGGTGAGTGACTGTACCCTGACATGGGCCAGAGAGGCCACATCCCGGGCATACCCCTGCTCTGACCAACAGGAGGACAAGGGACCAAGGGACTGGCAAGACACACAGATAAACTATTGCCTAGAACCAACCTAAGAGAGCCAAGAGGTACCTGGCTAGCAAAGTCCCCACCTCTCCAGGAAGTGGGGACACACAGCCCAGCATCCAACTGAACTTCCCATGGGAGGCAGCTCAAACAGACTCTCGGGTGTCCTTGCTCTGCCCAACCTTTACCTCCGAGTAGCCCTCGTACCCTGGGACAGGGGACAAGTACCCACCATCCTCAATGTCTTGGATCTGAGCCTCTTCCACCGTTACGCAGTGGGGGAAGTGCATGCCTGTCTCGAAGTCAATGCCCATCTTCTCGGCCTGCCGGCGAGCCTGCCGGAGCACGGCGCCTCCCTGCTCCCGCAGACGGATGGCTGCCCGGTAGAAGATTGTGTCTTTGGCATTGTATTTCAAACAGTTGTTGATGATCAGGTTGAAATCCTCCTCAAAGTCATCGAAATTCAGATAACGATAGGCTTCCAGGTTTTGTTTCATTGTCTGAAAATCCATTGGCTTCTTGATGTGATCCAGGTAGTCTGGGACCTGCATGAGGAGAGAGCCAGAGCTAAAGGCCCAGGAGACAGTTAGCAGTACCTGCTCCAAGAAAACAGTTGTTAAAGGAATCAGGTATCGCTTCCTGTGCTCTGCCCAAAAGCACATCGGGGAATGCCATCTGCTTTTGCAGCTTGAGGAACAGTAACGCCTCCGGATTAGGGAGCCCATGTGCTGTCTCAACCTGTGGATACACACTCTGAAGCGTTTTTACAGGTCCAGCACAGATGGCAGCACCCTGTCCTCTCCTCCTGCCTGCAGGCAGCTGGGATCCAGTATGCTACATGGTGTTCCGTGGGGACGGAGCTGTAAGCGCAGCCCCTGGGAGTGAGGGTGAGTGCAGACAGGAAAAACAGAGCTGTCCAGGTGGCAGCACTGGCTGCAGGTGGGACACAGCCTTCCTCCCTGTTCTGCTGAGATGCCTCTGTGCTGACCCGCTGCCAGCGCTGTGCAGAGCCAGCATGGCCCTTCCCTACGTTCCCAGGCTGGAACTTGATGAATCTCAGGAATCATCTCCCCTGCCCACAACAGTGACAGTTTGGGGAGTGTGAGTCAGTCACCTGGCAGAGGCCTTCCCAAGAGGACAGGTAAGAGCATGCCAACTGACAAGGGCTGGCATTTTGCCTTTCCCAGTGGGAATCCCCAACTGCTCACAGACCCCAGGGTGTCACCAGTAACACACACAGAGGAAGAGCCAAGTGCTGTGCTCCCAGCTAGCACCGGCTCGGCTGTTCTGCATTTGGCTCACCCAGGAGGAGCATTGCTGCACACCCCCCTCGGGTGAGTGAAGGGTGCTAGGATGTGTGAGCCAGCACCAAGCTGCTCAGGGAGCTTCTGGACCAGAGCACACCCTGGGCAGCCCTTGGCACGAGCAAGGGACAAGTTTGAGTGAAGCAGAAATCTGGGGGAGAGGGTTCTTACTTCGTAGATTTCTGTTACCTCAGACAGAGGGACCGGCTCGCTGAAGATGTTGCCTGTGTCTTTCTCCTGCAGCTGCTCAAGCGTCTTGCGGAGGAGGATGAGGAAGGGGGTCAGCTGCATTTCCAGTGCCACCTGCTGGACTTTGATCTGAAACAGAGGAACAGAGCGGGGCTGAGCCCCTGCCCCCACCCAGACAGAGGGGACTGTCCCCAGGGAGCAGTGGTGCAGCCCTGCAGGACAGCAACCCCTCTCCTCTTCTCACGGAGGGGCAGGGACTGCCCCTCACCCCCATCTCTGGGGATCGGAGGTGTAACACCAGCTCCAGCACCTGCGTGTCCCACCTGCACCTTGCAGAGCAGCCACCTTTGCTCAGAGCCGCTGGGACAGGGCACAGCACGGGCGAGGGGACCCTGGCACACACCTACAGCACTCTAAGGAGCCCCTACTCACGCCCACCCCAACGGCTCCCCAAGGAGGGGCAAACAATCGTTACCGTCTCTCTCTTGAGCTTCTCCCGCTTGCGTATCAGCTCCACCAGCAAGCGCGCACGCTCGAGGTCATGGCGGAGGCGCTGCCATGACTTCAGCTGCTCCTTCAGGGCCCAGTTCTTATCCTCAGTGTCTCTCTGCAGGAACATCAGAGACCATGAGCTGATAAGAGATGTGCTCCCATCTCCACCTTCCTGACCATGTGCTGGGGATCTTCCATGGCAAAGGGAACCAGCCTGACCCTGTTGGTTCAGCAAAGGTCCCGGTTCCCTTGCTGTAACCTAGGCAAGTGACTCGGGAACAGTCTCACCAGAGCTAAATACCTGCCCCTTGGTCACCACAGCCCTTAGGATGCCACAAAGCCACATCCCGAGCCTCTGGAAATACTCTTCCTAACATGACCGACTGCCTGCAGCTGCCCAAGAGGTCTGTGCTGCTGCTCAGAGATCCAGCAAAGTGCAATAGGGCAAAAAGGAAACACAGCTCTGTTTGATTACACTTCTGGAGCACCAAATAAATGACATATTTATATCTTCCTGTAGCCAAAGATGAGCAGAAGCAGTCTCAACTCTTCTCCAGAAAAAAAAAAAGAGAGGGGCCAAAGGCAGGAGAAACCCCTGCCCAGTCACAGTCATCAAAGGGCTCAGAAAGAAAGATTTAGAGCTCAGAAGGGGAGACAGAAGAAAAATCTTCCTCTCTGGCACCAGAGACTTCACATCTGTGAATTGCTGACTACGGGCTGAGGCAGACACTGGGCTGGAAGCAGCACCCAGAGGGAGTGCTCCTGGAGTGGTATCAGAAACTGGGAGTGAAGCCTTGGTTCCTTACAGACTGCTTCCAAGATCCCCAACCATCTCTCTCAATGCTGGCTGACACAGCAGCCTCATACTAGAGCCATTTCTGACAGGTCTGCCATTGCCACCGGCCAAATGCAGGCACGAGAAAGGAGCTACCTTCTGTGTGGCAGCCGGAGAGTGCAGGATTCCCTCCCCGTGGCGGGCTGCCAGCAGCCTCACTGTCTGGCAATTCTCTGAACGCCGAGAGCGGAGGAGAAGGTGAAGCAGCAAAAGCAGCTGGGGCTGCCCTTTCCTCATCTGAGAGCTCAACACCTCTGACCCCCCTTCTGCACCTGCAAGCACCACATGCAGCAAAGGCTCCGAGCCCGCAGCTCTGAAGGTGAAGGAAGCACACGCACAGCCAGGGTTCCCTGCAGCCCCACAACAAGCCCCAAAACAAGCAGCCCTTACCTGGTCGCAGTTCCTCTGTGACTGCAAGTGCGTCTGAAGGCGGCGGAGCAGGGGGACACCATTGCGAGACTGTCTCTTTAGGGTCCAGTAGCTGTGCAGCCTCTGCATGAACTGGCTCTTCCTCTGGATGGTTAAACGGTTTGTAATCTTACTGAGCCTGAGGAAAGGAGAGGAACCACAGAGCCCATCAACACGGCAAGCCTGGATGCTACAGGAGAAGCCCTGGCTGGGGGCAGCTAAGAGCAGCTAAGAAGCTCCTCAGAGAGAGAACACCCTTTCCCATGGCAGGAATTTCTGTGACACCAAGTCACACAGAGTAAACACAAGAGAGGATGCCAGGAAACATCCAGCCTTGCCTCTCCATAACAGACTTTTCCTTTCTACCTCCTGTCAACTTATGGAGAAAGCCTAGGGCAGGCTGAGCCAGGCTGGGCTACAACATAGCCAAATCAGGGGCTGGAACCTTTAACAGCTCCCACAGTCCCTGAGACTGCAAGTGTTATGGTGCTACCCCAAAACCATTATTTATCTGTCTGAGGGTTGCTAGCCATGATAAAGGGCCTGGCCAAATGTTACCAGAGAAACTCAAGCCTGGCAAAGCATGAGGAGGAAGCAGGTGGCATGAGCACAACAGAGCTCCCATCCAAGACTACCCTAAACAGCCCAAAACACCACAAAAGGGATTTCTTACTCCCCACAACAGCAGAAAGTCTGGAGGGGCTGGGACAACCTCATTCAGCAAAGTCAGACAGAGATGCCCTGCTAGCACGGAGCCGAAGGGACAAACCTCCAGTATCTCCCTGTCTCACAGGGACAGCTCTTCCCATAGGATGATCCAACCTGCCTCAGCCTCAGGTGAAGAGGCTGGGGACGGCAGTCTCATGTGCCATCACCAGCCAAGCACAGCTCCCACAGGAAGACATCTGGCATTCTGGCAACAGCCCTTGAAGAATAATTAATCCCAACAGGAAGGCCCGGGGAGAGGTTAATAGCTTCTAGCTCAGTGTGGGTTTCACTGTGAGCTCGATAGCAGCAAGAGTCTACAGACTGCCTGCCAAGGTGTCCACAAGTAGGAAAAGAGACCCTGGCTATGGAGCAAGCCCCGAGTGAGCAAAAACATAAGGCTGGGACACAAACAGACTGTGGAGAAAAGCCAGCAGCCTTGTGGCAGAGACCTGCCTCCTCAGGTCACCAGAACATTGCCCAGAGAACACAGCCCACGTGTGCTCCCCGCTGACTGCAGAGGAGATAGTCTTGAGGATCCGAGGGCTGGATGGTGTCCTGTGGGGAGGAGGAGAGCTCAGCAGCTCAGGGGGTGGCTCAGCTCCCGCCATGGGGAGGAGGATTTTTCAGCAGCTCAGGAGGCGGTTCAACCACCATGATGACAAACAGTTCTGTGCCAAACCTGCACTTCAACCGTGTGATGCCTGCTGCAGGGTGACAATGAGATCCAAAAACACCCTAAGATGCCCTGACATGCTTTTACATGCTGCCGAGGACACCAAGAGTTATAAACTACACTGACAAATTCTGGCAAGGCTCTTAAATGCTCATTTCAGGATTTGTATGCCAGCCCAACAATCCAACCAGAGCAAGACACACAGCAGTTACACCTGTAACAACAGGGTGTTTGCACCCCTGTGAGCCCACAGGGTTGTGATGTGACAGAAACACAACCCCTGGCAAGGCTTCAAGTATCTTTCCAACAGCCCTTGTGCTGTGGAGCCAGCCTTGGGACCACTGTGCCCCTTGGCAGGCAGGAGTCCTGGTGCTCTCCAGCCACCCCTCCTTGCAGACAGCCATGCAGAGGCTTTCAGCATCCACAGCTGCACAGCCCTGCTCCAACAGGCAGCCCCGAGTAGACACAGCTGTTGCTGCACCTGGCACAAAACACTGAGGAAGCCCAGCAAGGGGTACATGGCTGCTGGGATGCATGAACTGTGCTCAGCAGGGCACTGGGATCCCAATCCCAGACCTCTCTGCTCCAGAGCCAAAACAACCCCTGGGATTAGCCCGTTTCCCAGGCCTGAGTTGCTCCCGCACTTCTGTCATTTGCCTGGCACAGCCTCAGGAGAAAATGGTCTTCAGCAGAAAGGAGAGCAGTCCCCTCCTCGCTGCCTGATTTACTCCAGTGCCTGAGGTCAGCACAACAGGAAAGGAGTGCTGGGAACCTCCAGCTGCTTCCTGACGCATCTGGCCAAGTTCACTCTCTGCTGTTAAACTAATAGCAGCTATTTCCTGCCCCACCAAGGGCCCAGACACCTTTGTGGGGTAGCGCATCGCACAGCCCTGCCTCTCTGCAGGACTCCCAGAGGAAACCACCACAGCCCTCTGCAACAACGAAGTGAGAAACACCTGTGCAAAAAGCTAAGGAGAGGAACAGGGTAATGTCTACATGGAAAGCAGGACAGGAAGTATGGAGAAAAGGAGAAATCTCTCCCCAGTCCAAGGAGGGCGGTGGGTTGTACCTGTGAGGGGGGATGCAGGGCACAGAAACCACGGGCGCTGCAGCCCGTTTCTCTGCCAGAATCTTCCGTGCCTTCTTCATCTTGATCCTAGACTTGGCCTTCGCTTTTTTGACTTTCTCAGAGCTCCAGCCCTTTCCCTCCTCTTCCTCCTCCTCCTCCTCCTCTTCCCCCTCACTGTGGGAGAGGGCGGGAAGCCTGCGCACAGAGCCCGGCGGCGTGTGGATGTCGCAGTAGGCGGTTTTGCGCACGCTGAAGGAGGTACCATTGGCACCTGTCTCCCGGACGGGCTCCATCTTCATGTACAGCCCGGCCTGCTGGGCGCAGGTGACGTGGAAGGCAGTGTAGCAGTTGGCTTTGTGACACTGGATGCAAGCCCCGGAGCCGCGCTGCTTGCAAATGTAACAGGTCAGCTTCCAGCGCGCGGGCGGGATGTGCTCGATGCTGTCAATGGGCTCCAGGAAGACGGTGTTGGCAAAGCACACCTCTGGGATCCAGAGGGCACAGACCACGTGTGCCCAGCGCCCATCGTCTGTCTGCTTGAAAGCCCCCCCCTTGTTCGGGCAGAGGGCGCAGTCCACAGCGCGCGAGGGTGACTGCAGGCACCGTCTGCAGAGCCACTGTCCCTCGGGGATGTAGGGCACCCCGTAGCACTCCTGGTGCACAGCCAGGTTGCACATGTCGCAGAAGAGGATGACGTTGCTGTTCTGACACTCCCCGTCGTTGCAGATGCAGCAGACGGCGTCCTCGTCCACCAAGGCGTTCGGGTCCCCCTTGTTGTGGCTCTCGAAGTACGACTCCTTTTCCAGCCGATCCATCAGGTACTCAAAGATCTCCTGGGGAATAGGACTCACACCTTCGTTCTTCCGCCGCTCATTCATGATGTCCAGCCAGATGTAATCCTCCTCATCCATGTCATACTCCACCTCCTCATCCAGCTCCTCTGCCGACTTCTCGATGTACCTGGAAGGACAGCACGGGAGAGTGAGGGCATGTTCGGCACGGTTGGAGCTGCTGAAGCCCAACTCCAGGGTTTGGCTGTGGCTGAGGGAACATTTTAACACTCCAGCCAAGCCATAAGTCAAAATAAAGAAACAAGGACAAGGCAGGAATGTGCAGAAGTACTGCTGCACCCTGAGCACTGCAGTGGCACAGCGGCACCTTGCAGACAAAATAACACTGGTCTAAGGAGCAAGGTCAGGCCTTGGAGACTTGTCAGCGCAAGGCAGGGGCCTGCACAAGCCACCCAGAAGGTGCCAGTTCTCTGGAGACAGCAGCCTCATGACCAAGACACGATAACCAGGCAAGGACGCATCACGTCTTGTTAATTCTGGAGAGGGGGCTGTGTTAACTCCTGCTTGAGGTATTACCTTGGGCAACTGCACTGACCAAACCTCTCACAGAAAACTGTAGGACGAAAATTAAGAATTAAGCCCCCAAACAGATCTACAGGTACATCTTGGTGCTGAGGGGCTCTGGAGCTCTCCCAGCATATCTCCAAAGAGCAGAATAGGAGGCAAAAGGACACATTTGGGTTTTGTTGTGACCGCACATGCTGTTCCAGCAAGGAAAGAGAGCAGCAGTCAAACTGCTGACAGTGACCTAAGCAGCAACTGAGAGCTCTGTAGACACACAGACCCCTCAGAACTGGGAGGTGATGCCAGGCAGAGCCCCAAGAGCCTGAAGCCATGGGACAGCGAGCTCCACAGGAGCTGGGATAGGCCATCAGAGGCCATAGGCAAGCCGCCTGCACAGAGCCGGGTCAATTCCACCTCCAGACCCAGGGCACAAGCCTGGGAGCCTACTCACACCCCAGCCATGGGCAATACCTGTAGTATGAGGTGGGACGAGGTGGGGCATCGGGGGTGTCCTGCTCCAGCTCTCGGTACACCACCTCGGGCAGCTTGGGGGTGGTGCTGGCCGAGGCATTGTGGTGATGGTGGTTGGAGTCCTTGCGCTTCTCCTTGTTCTTGTGCTTGCCAGATTTGGGAGGGACGCTCTGCGTCTCCGTGTTCTCCTTATTGCTCCCGTTCTCGGGCACCTCCTCGGGAACGTCCTCGTCCTCGGACACCACGTCGAGGTTATCGAAGATGCTGATGCGGTGGACGCGGCCGTGTAGGTCCACCTCCACCATGCGCTGGGCCTGGGCGTAGGTCATCACCTCTCGGCCGGGCGACTGGGAAGTCTCGGAGGGGCTGGGCGACTGCTTGTTGGCGGAGCGGGCCTGGCGCCCCTTCTTCTTGTGCTTGCGCAGGGGGGTGTGCTGGGGCGGGGGCGGGTTGTCGTGGTCATAGTGGTAGAGGTGGTACTCGATCCCGCTGTAGCTCTTGTAGATCTTGCGGCAGGTGCCTACCGGGCACTCGTAGGGCGGCTTGGTGGCCCGCAGGTTGTGGCAGAAGGTCTTCACGTCGAAGTCTACGCCCATGGCGGGGCCGCGGGGGGCCGAGGCCGGGCCGGGCCGGGCCGGGCCCCCGCCCCGCCGCCCCCTACCCGGGCCCCGGCCGCCCTGCCCTGGCTCCCCCCTGCCCGCTCCCTGCCTGCGGCGGCGCTCCCGGCGCGGGGCCGCGCTCAGCGGGCGGGCGGCTCCATGGGCGGCGGCAGCGGCGGCGGCGGCGGGCCCGGGCCGGCCCCAACAATGGAGCTGCGGCGGCGCCTGGCGCGGGGCGGCCGCTGGGTAAAGCGCCGCGCCGTCCCTAGCAACCGCACTTTCGCCACGGCACGGCCGGGCGGCGGCGGCGGCGGCCGAGAGGACAGAGGGGACGGCGGCGGCGGCAGCGCGGTGGGGAGGCCACGTGGGGGCGGCGGGGCCGGGCCGGGCCGCGCTGCGCCGGCGGTGGCGAATCTGCCGCCGCGAATCACAGACCCCGCCGCCGCCCGGCCCCGCCCCGGACCGGCCTCCCCCGACCCCCCGCACCCCTCCGGTCCTCTCGGTCCCTTCCAATCTCCCCGCTCTCCCCGGTTCTCCTGAGTCCTCCGGCCCCTCGGTCCCCCCGGTCCCTCCTGCCTCCTCGGTACCACCGAGTACCCCCGATCCCTCCGACCCCCTTGGTACCCCCGGTGCCTTCGCCCCAGCACGGCAGCAGACCCGGTTGAGCAGTTTATTTACAGTCGGTAATGCGGTACAGACCCGCCTGCCCTCCGCCCCGGCACCCCCCGGCTGCGGGACCCCGGGCCGCGGGGCGGGCCATGGGGCAGGCCGGGTCAGGCCGCGGGAGTGGGACGCAGGCAAGAGAGGGGTGCAGGCAGGAATGGGGTGCAGGCAGGAACAGGGTGCCCCAAGGAGCAGCAGGGTTGTGACCCCCGGCAGGCACCCAGGGTCAGCCTTGCCCTGGGACAGGTGCCAGGCTGCCCTCCCGGGACACACACACACGCACTGTGGCCCCCCAACCGCCCGGACTCAGGCACTGGCCCTGCCCGAGGGATGGGACTGCGTGGTCCGAGCCAGCCCCACCGTGCTGCTGGACATCAGGGCAGCCACGGACATCCAGCCCTGTGGTCTCGCTGCCAGAAGAGGGTCACAGCCCCGTTTTCACCAACCGTTTTCACCAACTGTAGCAGCTGATTATCTGCCTTGTGGGGCCACATCTCCATGGCTAAGCCCTGGCCACTGGCAGAGGAAAGATGACACATCCTTGCCCCACCAGCTTATCCCACGGCTCTTGGAGGAGCTACTCAGGGTCTGCCCGGCGGGGTTTGATGTCACGGGTCTTCATGTAGGAGAGCAGCTGCTCAGGGATCTCAGCCAGCACATCCTTGGCCAGGCGGGCCATGCTCAGCACCTGGTTGCCCGAGTCATCCACGTAATCCCGAAATGGCACAAACTTTGAGGGCAAGAAGGTTGCAGCCCAGTTGGAAACAACCCTGTTGCTGTGGGGGATGAGCGAAGGGGGCTGAGCATCTCTCACCCATGGGGGGCTGGGCTCAATGCCAGTGTTACCTGTACAATGTCCCTCTCAGCGAACCGCCCACGGGAAGACAACCGCACCTCATCACCATCCAGCTCCTCCATGGCTGAGGGTGACAGCTGGTGTCACCAAGCCTCGGTGGGGTGAACACCGGGGATGGAAACACCATCCCTTTGGATGCCAACACCATCCCTTTGGATGTCTTTGGGGTCCTGGAGGAAGGGACATGCTTCTATTCCCCTTCCATGGTGTCCCCAAGTCCCAACTCACCCTCAAACTCAGCCGGACCCACTCCCACAATGATGATGGACATGGGCAAGGCAGAAGCCTGTGGAGCAGAGGCAGGGTGTCAGCTGGGGTAGTGCCCAATGTGGGGTGAACTCACAACAACGATGGTGCACTTACAGTGACAATGGCCTCCTTGGTCTGCAGCATGTCGGAGATGACGCCGTCAGTGATGATGAGGAGGACGTGGTACTGCGAGCCGTCAGTCACCTGGGCAGCTGTCCTATGGGGACAAGGGATGGGGTCCCTCCAGCATCCCACTGGCGTGGGGCAACTGTCCCTGCTGCGGGACTGATGACATTTGGGGATGGCAAAGGGGAGAGTCCCCTGGTGCTCACCCTGCCACCTGGTTGATGACGGGGGCGAAGTTGGTAGGACCGTAGAGCTGGACGGTGCGCAGGCTCTGGAGGTAGGACTCCAGCACACCCTCAATGCCACAACAGCTGGGGTTCTCTGCATTGTTGTTCTGGGGGATAGGGATGGGTTCTTGGAGGGGAACCACAGCTCCCGGTGTCCCCCAGGCTGTGGGATTCCAGGGCAGGATGTGGCCAGGGTGCTTCCCCTTCTCGCCAAGCTGCTGTGGGCACCCCACAGCCAGCCCTGCCCCACAGCCGGGAGGTCTGGGTTCACCCTCAGCCCTGCCCCACAGGGAGGGCGCACCAGGGGGAACTGGTGGGAGATCTTGCCGTCGGGTGGGACTTTGGCACCGAAGCCGTAGGCAGGGAAGAGCTTGTCACTGTCGTAGTCCTGGATGACCTCCCCCACTGCCTTCAATGCCAGGGCATAGGCGCTCAGCTGGTAGGGGCTCACGTAGTGCAGCGAGGTGGGCTGTGATGGCAACCCTGCAGCACAGTGCCCGTCGCACCCACCCCATGGCCAGCCCCACAGCGACGGGGACCCCCCAGACACAGGCTGCACTCACCGTTGGAGGCCGTGAAGTCAATGGCGACGGTGAAATTCAGCTGTGTCCTTGGAGGGGAGAGCGAGGGAGGCTGCCGGCCCCACGGCACAGGGATACCATCTTCCAGCCCCACGGTGTGGGTGTTCCCCCATCTGGACCCATCATCTAGGCCCCCCTGTCCCCAGCCAGCACCCACGGCCCAGTGCCACCGTCCCGCACCCCCTCCCCAGCCCCACTGTCCCCTTGTCACCCTCAGGCTGCACCTTCACCGTCACCACCATCCTTGCCCTGAGACCCTCACCCACGGGGGGGTCTCGAGGAGCCAGAGGGCTCCTGGCCCCCCACTCACCCGCCCCGGATGTAGTCAACGAAGGTGAACTCGGACTCGACCGAGAAGGAGAGCAGTGTCACCTGCGGGCACAGGAGATCAGACCCATTGACCCCTGACCCCGGCAGGTGCAGCAAAGGGAGCAGCCCCAGCCCCCCGAAGACAGGAGCCCCAGGAACGGCCCACTCACGGTGCCGGAATTCACATATTTCTTCTTCTTGCATTTCTTCCGGGGATTCAGCACCTGGGGGCACAGGGGCGGGTCAGTCACAGCGTGGGCTGTCCCCCGTCCCTGCTCCCAACCCACAGCCCTACCTCATACACTGTGAACTGACTCTGTGCTCGAGACAGCTCCCGGTAGCTTGTGGCAAATTCCCCGATGAAGTCGTGGCTGTGGGGGGAATGTGGGGTGGGCATGGCCAGGCACCCTGGTGAGGGGCACCCCAGGAAACGGTAGCAGCACCCCAGTGTCCCCTGCCTTACCTCCCATCCCGGTCCCAGTCGTACACATCTATCTTCACCGTCCTGAAAGCAAAGGTGGGCAGCAGGTGAGCTGTCAGCCTGGCTGGCACAGCCCCTCTGACCCCATGTCTGGGGACACCCAGCCCCTCAGCCCACCCCACAGCAAGCACCCTGCCTGCCAGCTGCCAGCAGAGCTGCCCTGCCTGCCCGGCCTGCAGCTCTGCTGGGAGGGAAGTGGGAAATTTGGGTCATGGTAGGGGCTCTGGAAAGGAGAGGGATGATTCTATGTAATTTGGGTTGCAAAAGAGGAAAAAAAAGCCCAGTCAGGACCCAATTCTGAGCTGCCTGTTGCTGCAGTGGGGCAAAGCCCACAAAGAACTGCTCATTCCCTGCTCTGGCCCCACAGCTGCCCCTGTCCCTCTCCCTATCCCTGTTCCCATACCGGTCGTAGTCACCGTTGCAGAGGGCACGCACGGGGATGGTGAAGGGCTGCCACACCGGGTTGAGTGTGTTCTTCACCACCTCTGTCTTATGGCAGATGGTGAAACTGTGGGGACAGGGCAGGGTTGAGGTACACCTATTGGTGATGCCAGCACCCTGCCCACCCTTCCAGGCCCCTGCGCTCACGTGCCATCCTCATTGCTGCGGTAGAAGACGAGGAAGGGGTCAGATTTTCCAAAGAAGTCCTTCTTGTCCAGCTTGTTGGCACACAGCTGCATTGTGATGATGTCCTGGGGACAGGGACTGTCACTGCCAGCTACCTCCTCACCCCAAGCACCAGCAGCTGCCTGTGCTGTGGCCATGCAGCCCCCTCCTCACCAGGACACTCACCCGGCAGTTGCTCAGCTCCTCAGCCAGCAGCAGGATGGTCCCACACCGCTTTCCTGGGACCCCCCTGGGGCCAGAGGCACCCCATCAGCTTGGGGACAAGGAGGACAGGCCAGGGGCAAGAGGTGGGGTCAGGGTTGAGGCTTGTGTCCCACAGCTGGTGCTTGGCAGTGTGACCAGAGTCCCCAGAGTGCAGGACATTCAGGGAGGGGTCTCATGGGGCAGGTAGTGGGGACACAGTGTGGGACCCATTCCTCACCCCACCACAGGGTATGACTCACGTGAGGGGTCTCTCCAGGCGTCCCCGCTGGGCCCCAATCACCTCCCCCAGTGCCACAAATGCCTGCCCCAGGAAGTCCTGTGCCCCAAACACAGCATTGTGAGACCCCACAGGGTTTTGTCACAGTCCCTCACCACCCACATTCACCCTTCACCCTTCTAACCCATCCATGGGACCTGCCACCAGTTTGTCTCAGGGCCACCTCAAGTGTCCTAAATCCACCCTGTGTCCTGAGAGCCACCTCCCAGCCCAGGACCCATTGCGCACCCCCAGGACCACCCCAGGTGCCCACTCCGTGTGCCTTGCACTCATTCTGTGCCCCCAGGCCCAGTCTACAGCCCTGGACCCATCCTGGACTCCTTGGGCCACCCTTCATCCATCCTGCCCCTCCAAAAGCCACTCCCATAGAGTGTCCTGGCCCCATCCTGCCCCACCAGGCATCCCCATGAGGGCTGAGTTACCAGGGCAGAGCAGGTGCTGGTACATGACGGGCACTTACCTTCTGCCAGTCCCCATGGGGCATGGAGAGATGGAAAGTGGGTTAGAACCTTCCAAGGGGCACCTGTTCCCCCTGGGATAGCACCCACACTGGGCGCAACCTCAGGGTGTCCTACCACATGTCCCTCCCGGCACAAGCTGTCCTCACCTGCTTTAAGGCAGAGCAGCTCTTGGAGTCCACGTTGTAGCTGGTGTGGGAGAGCAGAGCCCTGAGCTGGTGACTGCGGGGGTGCCCCGGCACACAGCCCAGCTTCCCCACCCATCTGGGCTTTTTGCCACTGTATCCTTATTTATTATCTTTATTTATTTTCCTTACTTATTATCCTTATTTATCACTGACTTGGTGCTTTATTACACCCTGAGTGGAGCCAAGCCCTTCCCCAGCCACCCTACTCACACATCAAAGCGGAGGTTTTGCTTCTCCTCAAAGTAGTAGTCGAGGACGAACTTGCGGACAAAGTCGGGGTTCAGGGTGTTGTCGATCACCTCAGTGCGTCCAAACTGCAGGGAGAGGGGTGAGAATGGCCCCCCCCAGGACCCCTCCCCATCGCAGCTGCCTCGGCGCTAATCCCGGTGGGGGATTAGCACTGCTAGCGGGGCCGGATCATTAGCGTGGACGGGGAAGGATCATTAGCGTGGACACGGGTGGCCATATGGGCCCGTTTAACCCAGCCAGGGATTAGCCAGGAGCAGGGGCCATGCTCACCTCCTTCCACTCGCTGCTCCCTGAGCCCTGCACAAAAAGGACCACCACTGCGGAGAGAGGAGCAGAGCCAGGTTGCCGTGCCATGCCGTATCTGTGCCATGCCATGCCCCCCGCTCAGCCCTGCCACCCACCTGGGTCAGACTTGGAGAAGGTGTCCATGTCCAGCAGGTTCCTGGGGAACAGAGCCAGGTGTGAGCCACCCAGAGTGCCACCCACCCGGCCCCACAACGGGTCCCCATGTCCACCCCCCGATCATGGGCCAGCACAATGCCAGAAGCCCGTGCTGGCACCCGTGGCTAAGAGCCCCGGCACTCCAGGGAGACACGCTGGCTCCCACCGCAAGGTTCGGTGGGACAGCGGGGCGAGCGGCGAGCAGCGTCTCCAGCGCTGATGATGATTGAACATGACAGGGAACCCATTTACAGGATGAAACCTTCCCCGGTGCCGCCGGCGCCGGCTGAGTGCCCGCCGCGCCCCGGCAGCAGGAGCGTGGCTAATGGCGGGGTGCAGAAGTGAGAAGAAAGGAGGCACTTGGAGCAGGGGCCGGGCAGCCGGAGGGCACCCCCCGACACAGCTACCGGCAGAGCGATTGATCGTCGTCCTGTGCACGGTGTGACGCCGGAAAGTGCCGGGGGCTGTGACCGGCTCTGCTGGGATACTTCCCGCACCCCCGAGGTGTCAGCACAGGGTGGGTGCACGGCCAGGTTTTGCGGGCTAAGCCAGCTCCCCTGGCCCCAGCGCGCAGGAGAGAGACCCCACCCTGCACAGGGCTGAGCCGTGGGGCTGCGAAGCCGAAGGCTGCCCCTGCCCTGGACTGTCTCCAGGTGCGATCCCCGGTCCCTGCCCGGAGCTGCCCGGTCCCCCGGCCCTGCAGCCCCTCTGCCTGCTGTCCGTGGGGCTGGCAGCGGGAGCCGGGGCTCAGCCGCAGGGAGAGGGTAGGGCAGCCCCTGGCCCGACCCAGAGTTTGCAGGATGTGCTAGAAGTGCCCACCCGGGCAGGGCGCTCTGTGCCACAGGAGCCGCCCAGGAGGCTCCTGGTGCCGATCCCTGCGGGCAGGACCCCCGGCCGCGGGCAGTGGTGCCTCCGGCTATATTTAGCCGCTGGCAGATTGGCTCAGCCACGGCCGCTTGCCCCACGGACCCCGATCAGGAGTCAGGGCACCGAGCAGCCCCTCTCCCGCAGCCCTCGTCCCGCCATCGCCAAGGCTGCTCCGCTCCCGGTTCCGTTGCCTTGCACCGGGCTCGCCGAGTCGGGGAGAGCCGGGCAGCCGCTTACAGCCAGCGCCGGCACCCTGCGCTCCGCCAGCATCACCCAGGTCCCACAAACATCGCCCCGAGCGGGGCCGTCCCGCGCCCCTGCTCCGGGTGAGGGCAGCAGGTCGCTCCAGCAGCCGTGCCCGGGGCCAGCATCCTGACCTGTCCCCACGTGTGGCAGCAGGGCAGAGGAGCGCTGGGCACACACCGTGGCACCGAGAGCTACCCGGAGAGCGAGCACGACCCGCAGCCCACAGCCCCCGGAGCCAGGGGCTGACCTGCGGGTAGCGGGACGCGGCAAGCAGCCACGCAGCGCATCCCGGTACATTTCGCACCCACTCCTGTCCAGAGACCAGCCACCGCCCGCCCGCTCCCCCGCCCCGCTCCCGGCTCACCGGCAGGACACGGTGAGCTCCACCTTGGTGCCCGGCACGCTGCCGGTCGCCGGCTCCAGCGCTCCCGGAGCCGCCATCCCCGCCCGGGCGCCGCCGATGCTCCGCGCCGCCTCCTCCCGCGCCGCCGAGGAGGCGCGCCCGGGGGCGGGTACGGCACGGGCACGGCTCGGCACGGCTCGAGCACGGCACAGACACGGGCACGGCTCGAGCACGGCACCGCACAGCTCGGGAACGTCTCGCCTCAGGCACGGCTCCGCAGAGGAACGGGACGGGCACGGGGCGGCTCGGCACAGGCACAGCACATCTTGGGCACGACGGTCCTCTCCCGCCGGCACCGCCCCCCCGGGCACCGGGGGCGGCTCAGCCCCAACTCCCGGCCCGGCTCCCCCGGGACCTCCCGCCCGGGGCTGCGGCCTCAGCTCTGCTCCCCAGTCCCGGGCAGAGGGGGCTCAGCCCCCATCCCGCCCTCCCGGTCCCAGCTCGGCGTTATTTCGGTGCCGCCGCTCCCGGAGCGTGGGCCGGACTATTTAGAGTGAGCAGCGCCCCCGGCAGAGCGGCTCCCCCCACGCCGCCCCCCGCCCGGCCACCCGCAGCCCAGAGAGGAGGCAGGAGAGGGCACAGCTCGGGTCATTTACTGCAGAGACTCGCCGAAGCCCCCGCACCCCCCAGCCCCAGGCAGGGGGGGCCGGCGGCGGGCACTGGGTGCAGCAGGTGCCCCCACCGAGAAGGGGGTCCCAGGACTCTGCAGGGGGACTCGCCAGTCCCGGTTTTCCAGGCAGTGGTCGGGGAACGCTGTGTTCAGAGGGTGCTGCTGCCTCTCAGTCCCACGCCCCTTGCAAATTGCTCGAGGAGGCCACCGATGGCCCCTGAGGGGCTGGGGGGCACGGCCTTCAGGCCGATGGTCCGGCTGTAGCTGGCCAGAAAGGCGGAACGCACTTCTTCCAGCCGGGACTCACGGTCGCTTGCCGACACCAGCCTAGGAGAGAGAAGGGGAGGTCAGTGATTGCAGCCATCCCTCCCCACTTCCCAGCTCTTACAAAGGGCTGGCAGCAGGGCTGGATCTCTGTCCACAGTGCCAGCAGGTCTGTGGTGCTCAACTGGCTGCAGTGGCTGAGGCTGTGCCAGCCCCAAAAAGCTCTGTCTACAGCAGCTGGTCCCACTGCCCCCTCATCCAAGCCATGGAGCTGCTCACAGCCTCCTGCTCCCCCCAGGTCTCCTCCTTCACACACACCCCCTCCCCAGTTTCTCCCACCACCATGGTGCTCACAAGGCCACAGTTCATATACAAAGTGGTGCTTTGGCCAAGTGGGTGGTGATGTCAACCCCTGCGCCAGCTCCCTCCCCTCCTCGCACAGCATTCCCAGATGGAGCCTGTCCACATGTGCCATGCCTGGACAGTTGCTTCCAACCGACTTGCAACCATCCCTCACTGCCACTAGCCTCAGTCTCTCATGCTTGTTCCAGCACAGACAGCTTTGGGGAAGGGGGGCTGAGAGGGAGCAGACAAGGTGACAAAAGCCCCAAGGAATGCTCCAGCCGCAAGAAGAGAAGACCTGAGCAGCGCTTTACTTCTGCTCCCTCGCACGGCTGCTCTTGGCAAGCAGGAGCAGAGTAGGGCATGGCTTCCCATGGGACCTGCTCTCCTCTCCAGCTGATCCACACACCTGGTTAGGGGTAGGGGGAAGATGGCCGAGGGAAGGTGAAATTTCAGCTGAGGGAGCAGGGGAAAGCAAGGCTGGGGCTCAGAGGCAGCTGTTCCAAGCGCTCTGGCCTAAAACAGTCCTTGCTGTGGTGCCTCTGCAACATGCCAGTGGTTCCCAGAGAGATTAAGACATTCCTCAAAGGTCACTCCAAGGGCACAGTGCGAACCTTCCCCATAAAAAATTCTCTTTAATCTCTCCAGCGCCTGGGCTGGCTATAAATTGGCACAGCTCATCTGAATGGAAGTGTTAACCACCCACAGCCAACAGCTTCGGTCCGGAAACAGCAGCAAGAGGATATGGTGGGAGGCCTATAAACAGCAAGCGATGCTGAGGCAGCCAACCAGGCCGCTGTTTACTGTGTCTGATAATAAAGAGAAGCCAGAGGGCAAAAAAAAGGCAACAACATATCTAAACACATTAAAAAGATGCTTTTTGGCAACCTAATTAGGACATGGAACTTGAAAACCTGCTAGCATTAAAAATAAGCTCCACGAAGGCAGGACTTACTTGCACCCGAGTGCAGTGATCTTAGATGTCATGTGCAGAGGTAAGCGAGGGTGTGCAGCAGTTAGGTCCCGTGGCTTGTGGCTCTCACACTTCTTTACAGGGCAGATTTTGTGTTTGGACTTTTGGGGTTCTTTCACGGAGTAAGACGCTCCAAGGCACAGGGTCAAGCAGCCGGCCACTGCTCCACAGCAAGCCCTGCAGACCCAGCTGCACCACTTCACCCCGAGCAGTTCCCTGCGGAGGCAGGTCGCGCTTCCTTGCCAAATCCACGGCACTCTGCCCCGCTACACTTCCTACAGCCTGCCCGCTCGCCTGCAGCTTGGGGTGCAGCATGAGAGGAGGCTGTCAAAGCCCCAGCTCAAAGTAAGCCCTGACAAGCCCCACACAAGCACAAGAAGTAGGCTGTGAAAAGCGTACCTTCATCGAGCTGCTGCCAGTGGAGATGCAAAGTGGGAACTTAAATGGAATTTTTAAAAAAATCAACTGTGCCAGGCTGAGAAAAAATGGGATAAAACCACAATGGGGCCCTGAGCAAACAGGGCTGATGCAGAGCAGAAGGAGGGTGGAGGCCTCAGGTTAAGCTCAACACAACATCCCTGGGAACTCTTCATCCCTTCCACATGGTGGCTGGTTCCAGCACCCGCAGCAGACCCCAAAGCACCCCACAGCTCTAGTGAACAGCTGAAGGGGCAGAGCACCCATAGGAGAAGCACCACCGCTGTTCCCCTTCCTTTGAACCCACCTCCCCAAGCAGCCACCCTCCAAAGTGCATGAGCTTAAGGCCTCTCAACTTTGATTCACGTTTCTCTACTGAATTCCCCATTCTGACATTGGATCCAACTCCAAGGGCAGCAACAACTTGCTGGTGTTCAGCAGCCAAGCACAGCCAGGTTAGGGGCACAGTAGTCACTATTCAGATGCCCATCCTTCAGTCCCTTCTGCTCCCTTGCCCATCTTCAAAGAACTAGAGGAGCAGCTCAGCATGTCCTCAGGAAAGGAGGAGTGCAAATGCCAGCCAGGCCATGTTCAACATCTCTTGTGATTTTTTGATCTGTCAATTCATAGGTCTTGTAGCTTCACTGTAACTTGAGGGCACTGTAACTGCTCTGCTCTGTTCTGTTCAGCAGCACAGCACGCAGCCACACGAGATAGTGAGCCAGGGCAGCCAGCCTGTCTCACAGGAGATGTCGTTTGCCCTCTGCCTCCAAAGCACGTACACAGATCTCGGTCAGGGACTGAGTGTCTGGCAGCACAGCTCTCGCACTGCTTGCTAGCAGCAGCCCCTGATCTGCCATTTCAGCTTCTTGATGGAGAGTTTGCAGCCTGAAGGCACAAGCCAAGGTTCTCCTCTAACAGCAATTAAAGCACATCTCCAGCCTTTCAAGCATCCAGAGGTGGCTTTCTATTTGGGGAGGAACATTTACCTCCCAGCCATTTTACGTGGCAGGATGTGGCAGGATGGAGCGTCCCTGTGGCTCTGCACTGGCCAGATGCAGCACCTGCAAATGATGCTGTGCAAGGCCAGACAAAATCACGGTTACAGAAGGAAAGCCCTTCTCTTACAGCAGCAAGGATCTGACCCCAGTGGGGAGATGTAGGTGAGCAAAATTCAAAAAAGCAAGAAAATCTGGGTTACCAGTCCTGTCCTGACAAACATGCATCCTCGAATGCACTCTATTATGCCCAAATTCAGCATCTTCGGGGAAGAGAGAAAAGCCTCTTCTTCCTACAGAAGGCAAAGTGCTCCCCCATCATTAGGCAGAGAAAGTACCAGCTTCTTTCCATGTTCAGCATAAGTAAAGAGTGCTCAGGGACTGAGTTTGCGGATGGAAAACATCAAGGCAGAGAAGATGGAACGGTTTGTTATGGGCTCCCAGGCTTCTCTGAAAGTGCCAGGGTGATAAAGTTCCAGTGCTCGCAGCCAGCCAAGAGACCCAAGGAGAGGTCCTGCATTTGAGACACTTACAGGCAAGTGCTAGGGAACTCATCCGGGAAGCTGCAAGGGAGAGAGGCGTCTGCGCTCAGGATTGCCTGCTCCCGAATACTGCCACACCCTGTCACCATCTGCCAGCTGCCAAAGTCTGTGGAAACGGAAGATCCGGGCAGAGAATGGTCCGCCGATCTGGGGCAGAGAGAGAGGGAGATGGCACGATCAGTCAGGTCATCAGCCACATGCCTTTCACGGGCGCTGGTGCCAGGGACCTGCCGGGCGGACGGCCAGCAGCGCCTGTGCCAGCAGCGTTGACACTCGGGGACCAGGGTGCAACATGCAGCTCTGGCTGGGCCCCAGGCCAAGCTTTTCCTTTGAAAGCGAGGGCAGAGCCAAGCTGGCTGGGGCCGACAAAGCTGCAGGAGCACAACAGGAGCCGGACAGGAGAGAGCCAGCAAGAAGCAGATGGCCATGCAGAACTGAGAAATCCATTAGTGAGATGCAACAGCACATCTTGCCCTGAATCCCTCACAGATGTGGATGTTGCGCTGTACAAGGGGCATTTCCCTGTTGCTTGTTGTAGCTGTTAGCACATCCCAGGGCAGAACAGTGAATGAAGGTTGTGATTTGGTTAGTGCTGAGAAAGACTTAAGAGATCCTTGTACCGGCAGCAGTTAGAAAGCAGATCTCTCTTGAGGCATCCCCACCAAATCTGAACAGAGCAATGCTCAAGACACCCCCAGAGCACCTCCCTCCAGCACCTGAACTTTTTATTCTTATGTTAGAAGAAAGGACTGCGCCAGAAACCAGGTGACGAAACATCTTTAAGACAGGATAAATAGCCAAGGGAGAATAATTGTTTGATGTACGCAACCTCCCACCAGGAAAGAAGGAAGCATGAAACACAGTAAGTAAATCTGAGGCGTCCCTCCAAAATCTCGGAGAAGAGGGCACAATCACTTGAGACAAACCCAGAGCTCTTGGCTTCCAAGGGAGCAAGCAATTACTGTGCCTTGCTGCACAGCAGAGTGTACATAGCTGGAAGCACAGCCTGTGGCAGAGCTGCTCAATTACACACTACCAAGATCTTCTGGATAATTTATCTGAGTTCTGCTGGGCAGAGAGCAGTGCACCAGCTCCAGCTCTGCTGGGCCAGGTAGTTGCACGCTGTCTTCACAGCTAAGAATAGCAGTGGCGCACTGCAGCTGCTCCCCAAGGGACCAGGAGAACAGCCAGGAAGACAGGATCTCCCACAGCAAGAAAGACCTGAGCAAGACTGGAAGGCAATGGTGGGAAGAGACGCACAGCAGGAAACCTATTTGCAACCTCGATCTAATTCCAGGCCTGCCATTTAACTAGTCTGATCAATACAGCCAAGTTTGAGTAGTCTGAAATATGGTCCTAACTTGGCTGTGCAAGCAGAGAAGGGGAGTCACACAGCTCCCTGCATGCCAGCTTCCCATCACAGCTACAGTTTGGGGGTAACACCCCTGTCTGGCAGCTCAGGCTCTGGAAGGGCATCACAGCAGAAATCAGGAAGGGCAGAGCTTCACCTGTTCTTGTTCTTTGGCTGCTCAGTGAACCAAGAAGTGAGGGTCAGAGTACTGGGAGAACCCCTTCTTGCAAAAAGGTGTCTTTCCTGGGGCACATAATGCCAAAGTAAGAACAAGGGCACTTCACTGAAAGCAAAAGTGCAGCATATACCCTTAGAAAGACCTTGTAGAAATCAGACAGGGATAACCTTCCCTGGAAAGCAAAGAATTTGTAAGGGAGGGGGAGCAGCTCTTCAGTGACATCTACACCTCTCCCTGCCTTTGGAAGTCAGTGTGAAGGAGAGCAGGCAGAGCATTTGGGCCAAGAGCACAGTGCCATGCTGGGAACAGTGCAGGAAGCCAGGCAGAAGCATAGAGGAATACTGCCTCAGTGCAGAGGGAAGAGGAGGATGTCACCTCCCTGAGAGTACAGCACAGCCAGACAGCGAAAAATGGGAATGTCACGCGCAGTGACAAGAAACTGAACTAAAGCAGTGAAGTCTATAGGCAATGGGCTCAGGCTGAAAGCAGGCAGGGACGGGATTCTGCTAGAAAAGTAATGAGTGCTGAACAGAGGACAGGTTTGTAGCCAGGCAGAAACAAAGGTTCTGGAGGGAGCGAGTCTGAATGGCAGAGGAGGGCCTGGGCTACAGCAGGAGCTCCAGATGAAGGTGAAAAGAACTGAGCAGAGCTCTGCAGCTCTTGCAAAGGGAGAACAGTATCCAGAGCCTGCCCAGGAGACTGTGCCCACATGGGAAGTCATGATTGAGGGCAGTAGGGACAGTAAAAGTCTCCCTCTGCCCAATATCAACAACCACACCAGTCAGGTAACTCTGTGCTAAAGAAGGTGAACAGAAAATTGTTTCCTAGTTTGGGTGTGTGGTCTCAGCTTCCAGCTGCTGGTCACCTTCCATGGTTGTCAGCTAAGATTAGACTGATCTTGGAGGTGGATGAAGTCATCTCTTGAATCCTGTCTTGAACAGGCTGATAAAAGCATCACGTACCTCCCACAGGACTGACTCTCAGTGACTCTCTGGCCCTCCAGCCCTTGCCAGGGTCCCCAACCCTGTCAAGCAGCTGTGCAAGCTTAGTAAGGTTACATCTAACCCAACAACACTGGGGTCTAGGAGTTCAAGGCAGCCAATTCCTTGTCTTGCTTCCAGGCAGCAGAATAAACACTTGTCAATTAAATGAATAAACTGATTGACTCTGCAATGAGTCCAGGTCACCTCTCTCCCAGCATAGACATCTGAGCCTAGCCAGCAGAGCTTACATATCGTGGCAGACTTTCCCCTTTATTCCCAAAGTCTTCTCCAGGGAGGCTCCTGAGGAAGTGTCACAATCAACAAGCATCTTGAACAGCCTTGAGAGACAGCAGAGGCCAAGGCTGAGAAGGCAGGGCATGGGAAATCTTGTGTTTGCACTGCAAGGGCAGCAGGGCTTCTTAAAAGCTGAGCTTGGCCTGAGACCAAGACCAGATTTCTGGGGTGACTGCATCCCAGTCAATGCTAGAGGTGAAAGTCTTCCTGTTATTTCTACCCTGAGGGCTCCTTGGAAAGTCTCGCTGCAGAGGCCCTTGGAGCAAACTGGAGCTGCTGGGACACCAGGACCAGACCCCAGGTCTGTAAGAACAACATGTTTGCAACATTTGACAGCCATGGCAGAGGCTGGCTAGATGTGAGGGCAGCATGGAGGGTCTGGGGAAGCAGCAGGACAATGACAGCAAAGCTGACATGGATGTCAGGAGGAGATGAGATACAGCAAGTCTTCAAGTCACTGTCTCTGCCACAGACATCTAATGGCAGACAGAAAAAGAATCAAAGTGAGCTTCACACACCCACCTCTTCAGATCCATGAGTGGGAAGAAACTCCCTCAAAAGTGCAAGATTAACAAAATTAAATTAGCAAAACAGAGATGAGCTGCAAGCTGTTCCTTCACACAAGGAAGGACCTCTCGCAGGCCATAAACTGGCAGCTCCTAGCCTGCAATGGTTCCTTTTAATTAGGTCAGTGCTTCCCATGCAACATGCTGCACAAGGCAGAGCATTTCAGAGCACGTGGACACTCGCCTGCCAGAGGAGAGCCAACTCTGGAGGCAGAGTAACATTCAGGGATCCTTCTCTTTCTTAATACGTCACTGAGATGGGTGCCAAGTGCCAACAGCTAGGCTCCCATCCTGCCCCGTGCTGCCCCCGCTCACCTGACGTACTTCTACACACCTAGGACTATTTGGGAAGCAGCTCATTTGCCAGCATATGTTGTGTGCCTCAAACTGAAGCGTTAAGTAGGTTCTGTACGCGCAGGCAGACTGTGGCAACCTGGAGTAAAGGGCAGCCCTTCCCACCTTTGCGTGGGAAATGCTGGCAAGGAGTGTGGCTCTCTGCCAAGTACTGAGAGCCCTGGCTGAATCCCAGGCAGTTATCTACAGGCTGATATCGCCCGAGCAGCCCGTCCTCTGCGAGCACAACCATTTCTGATTGCAGAACGTCATGTGCCAGCCGGCAAGCCCATGTTGTGGCATAGTCGTGCAATAATTACTGAAAACATTCCTGTAAACAATTCCTCTCCTGCTGTGGTTACTATCCCAAGCTGTCACATCACAGATAAACCTTCTGAGCAAGGTGGCTGTAAGGAACAAGACACACAGTGCTCACGCAGTCTTCTCACTACTAACAAAACACCCGAAGTCAAGGGGCAGCAGCTTCTCTCTCTGGCTCTGTTCTCACTGGACTTCCAGACCCACAGCTGAGCCATCTGCAGCCCTTAAGTAAAATAAGGGAGTTCTCTGTGGCTGTTGGTCAAAGCAGATCCTCTGCGATTTAACTCCTGCAAATCTCGACTCTCCAGATCACAGGACTTTGGGTTTTGTTTAATTGACTTAGCAAAAGCACATTCAACCAAAGATTATCCAGCTGCTAATCCACATTAGTGCCACGTACACACACGCTAAATCCCTGACACAGATACAGATTTTTTCTGCAGTGTCATGGGACACTTAGACTGTGTCAAATGCAAACAGAGGACATGGTTTGCAAGCTGTTACCCCCTCGCATGCAAGGGGTTTGATTCAAGGCAAGCTGTCTGCCATACTCAGAGCTCTCTCTCTCTGTAGAACTAGCAGCACCTTGTCCTACTCTGCAAATAGTCTGCATAGTATCTTCCTGCACGTTTGTCCTCAGCAGATGTGATCTTACCATCGCGTTGGAAAAAACCAGAAAGACTGTCAGGAATTTGCCTTTGTATTGCTTTGCCTAACAAGAACCATCCTGGGATTTAAAGGTACCCAGGACCTCTGGATCAGAGAAGAATCCACAAGATGGGCTGGTGAGGTGACAGCAGCAGCAGCCTGTTAACTGTGAGGCCATCCTGGTTAGGAGTGGGGCTTGGCTCCCACTGCCTGACTGGGCATTTGTGACCCCTTCTTTTAGGACAGCCCAGTTCCCCTCCCAGGCCCTGCTCACTTCTCCTGCCTTCCTGTTCCCTCCGGAGCTCCCCTGCTTGCCAGCACCTGAACTGGGCTGTTGACTTGAACTACCTGAAGGATGCCTGCTGGCATTTTACAAGCAACCATTCTAACCACTGCAGCAGCAGTTGAGAAAAGTGGTTTGTTGCTATGGCCACACAAACAGAGGATCAGGAAGTCAAATACAGTAGTTTCTTCATCTCAAGAGCCTTGTGTGGTAAGTGCGAGCAGCACTGCAGGGATAAAGGTATTTCTGGCAACCTGATCAATCTCTGTGCTCCTGCTTTTTCATCTTAGTCCCACCATTTTTCAGGAGGTGAAGGGACAGAATTTACCTCCTCTTTTCATCACAGATACACTTCTTCTCCACCCAAAACGGGACTCACTCTTTTCTTGGAGGGGTGGAGAATGGTGACTGAAGGTATTGTGATATCCAGTACCTGCATGGAGCTCACCAGACTAATTCAGACTAACATAGTCCAAGCAGGGAGATCAAGCCAACTGGAGTAAGAGAGTCTCTGGCTCTGGAGAAAACATAACCATGCTCATGCCCCAAAAAGTGCACTGACACCTGTGTCAGTGTCTCACAAGGCAACCCTAACCCCTCTCATGGTGCTCTTCTGCCTCCTCTGTTTCTCCTCATTGCTCTTTCAGAGCAGAATTTGGCTGAAGCATCATAAACTGCTTCTTCCAGAGCACTGCTGCAAGCTTGCCACCAGCCCTGAACAGCCTGTCAGGCCTTGGGAACGGCATGAGACCACACACAGGAACTGCGGCACTACCATCGTGAACAAAGCAGCTCCCAAGATGAGCTGTTTTGTCTCCAGTATTTTATTCCATTCCTGGGAGATTCACTTCATCTTACAGAGAATGTAGAGGTGGACCCCAGCAACAACTCAAACCCCTCCTTATTCATGTCTTTCCCCGGGGAGAACAGTTAGCATTATTTATGAAAACTGCCAGACACTGGTTTTCCTCTGAAATCAAGAAATTAGTTAAGAAAGTCTCATAAATTTTCAATGCTTGTTTGTCGTTTTATTTTCCATATGACGAGAAAGCCCTAAAATTTGGCTGGTGGCTGTTTCGGAATCACTAGAAAAAGACTCATTGGAAAACCTGCAGAGACTACACAGGCATTCGATGCTGTTAACAGCAACCTCTTATCTAAGAGCCTCTTTATTCCCTGTTGGCCTAAACACATGGTGTTTGCTCCACAGGCTCTGCTCTTTCTTCCCTAGCCTAGCTCACTGCTCAACTCTGCCCTATCGCAGCATCAGTCTCTGGAAGGGTGCCAGAATATCCTTTGTTACGGCATGAGATTAGGCTCAGGTCCAGGGTCCCCATTCCCCAGCTGCCCAGCAGGAACACACAGCCTTCCATGCGGAATCCTTTGCACCAGCACGGCACTCGCAGCTTGCTCCCAGCGGACTCCTACCTCTGCTTGCCACCAGCACCCAGAGTTTTTTTCAACCTGCAGTGTCAGGAGGGTTAGCAGGTGGAAAGAGGGACAGGTTAGATGCAGAGTGAGGTCTGCTTGGTTTGAAAAGCTTCCTTCCCCAAACACCACAGCCATTTCAAACCCCAGTGAGTGCTTTAGAGAAAGTGCTGTGAGCTCCAAGCATGCAGGATGCAGAGATGCCAGAGCTCATGGAGTTGAGGCATGCGCTGAGGACAGGCAGAACAGACAGCTGGCTGTTACCGGCACAGCTCCTCACTCCTCCAGGGGCTGAGGCAGGAGTGTCTGTACTTAATGGCCAGCAAACCAGACAAGGTCAGGATAGAGAGGAACAGGCCTCCTGAGGCTTGTTTGTAGATACAAACACATGTGCTCCTGTGTTCCCAGAGCCACACAAGTGCAGCCCTGTACTCCCTTTATGAGACACTCATTTTGTTGAGAAATGCTCTGTTCTGTCCCATCTCACCTGGATCGGGGCACTTCTAGTGGGCTGCTTCCAATCCTCAGGAAGTTATCAGAATGGGTTGATGAGGAGGAGCTGGAGGACTTGACTTCAACCACCCCTGTGGAAGGCAACCTGTCTTCAGACTGCTGTGCCCTGCTCCAGAGCACAGCCTGCGGTGACGATGCGCAGCTTTTCCTCCTGTGGGATGGAGGACATGGGTGAGAAAGCTGGCTTTTCTATGTACTCCAGCTAGGAAGCCTTTCTACCACAGGCTGGATTTTACTCCAGCAGCTACTGGTTCTCGTTCCCACTGGACCCGCCCTCCTCCCTCCCAAGGAACCATGAGTCACCCCACTCAGTGAGGGGGGTACACTGAGCTCAACCCATCTTAGCCCATTCTTTTATAGATCACCATCCACGTGACCTGGAAATCAGAGATGGGAGAATGCATCAGCCCACACACACACAGCGATTTCTTTGTTTAGTCTAGCGGTAAAAGTGCCTCAAGCAAGGGGCCTCCCAGCGGGGAAAGACCATTTCAATCTGCTCCAGCTCTACAGAGCGTATCAGCCCAGGTGGGCGTTCGTGCGCACCGAGGGCAACAGGGACACACAACCAGGGTTGTTTTGCCTTTTAGAAATTCCCTTCAGGCATCACTGACCACACTTCTGGCCACGTGCGCAGAGCTGACAGTCACTCCATGTGTAGGTGCACTTCAGTCCTCTCCTTGCCTGTGCTGACAGCCCAGAACTGCTCTGGCTGCTTTCCTAGCCAGCACATTCAGACTTGGTCATGATTCACTGTTCACTGCTGCACTGGGCCTTAGCTCACAGAACAATCCAGCTACACGTCAAACAGGCACACGTTTGTGACTAATTCACATCAGCGCTACTCTGTGTTCAGAAGATTTTCTTTCTTACATCAGTTGTTTGTTTTCTTTCTGGAAGAGTCCCAAGAATATTTCTCCTTTCAAGAACACACTGAATTGGACAAAGACCTTCCTATGTACACAAGTAAAAAAGAAAAGTCTAAAGCAAATGAACTCAAGGAGAAAAGATGTTATTCTTTCTGAAAAAAGGAAGGGCATCTCACAGCTTCGACTGAGATCTTGAGCACTGTCAGCAAGCGCAGCTAAAGACAGGCTCATTGTACAGTGGAAAGTGCAATATCTTCCCTTCATTTCTTGAAGGGTGTCCACCCTCAAACATCACACCACAGCCTCTCTCAGGCTTTATTCATCTCATGTTATCATAGCTGCCAACATCTCCAAGCATAGCCTGATGAAACAGGTTTGTACAGCTAAAAATCAAATGTCTCTCCCTGCACAGAGACCTCGAGGGCACCTGTTTTCAGGACAACTCAACAGAGCACATCCCCTCCTCTCCCTACTCATGCTCTGCACAGCCCAGCTCTTCCAGCCCTACATATTCTCCAGGCTACACAGCCACAACAGCCTGCAGCAAGACATCCGTGACCAGTCCCCCCAGTGAGCACTCATGGCAAGGCTCACAACCTTCCCCCTTCCCAAGCTCTTGCCCCACAGCACAGGCCAAATTCCCCATGGAGCAGCAGACACAGCACAGCCTGATGTCTCCCACGGAAATTAATGTAAACCAGAGTTAGAAAACACATCACAAAATCAAGCCCTGATCCACGTGAGTGCAACAGATCTCTTCCAGCATGCTCTGGTCACTTCACATATTGTGCAAATCATGCTTAAGTCCTGTGCAGCAGAGTCGAGTCTGTATGACCCGAGCACTCAGAGCAACATAAATGCTTCCATTTCACTACCCTGAAGCACTGCAAGTGGAAAGTTGTCCTCTACTTGCTGCAGTCATTTTGCTGTGGATAGGTAGGCCCTGTGTGTTAGAGGATGCTGTGCTCATTTGGCAAACAGTTTGGGACTCCCCATCTCCATTTTGTGATTCTTCAGGAAGATTCTTCCTCTCTTCAGCACTTTAAATTACAGAATCATAATGTGCTTTAGAAAGGCTTCTGCCACTAGCATGGCTGCAGGCTCAGTCCCAGAGGACTTCAACTGCCTCCAGCACAACCCAGATTTAATTTAAAATAATTGCAATATAAAATAGAGTCTTCACATGTGCTAAGGGAGAGGAGAGAAAAATTAAACTGAGAGGGGCAACCCTACAGCAAGGTTCTGAAATCCCCAAACAGCACCAGAAACTCCAGAAGAAAGTAAAACACCTGTCCCAGAGCAGCAGAGTTGCCAGACACCTTCCCCAACTCCAGACAGCCACCAGCATCCCCAGGCAAGTTCTAGGTGACCCTCTGTCAACAGGGAGCACTGAAAATTTCATATTCTCCCACAGAAGTACCTCTAAGCAGTGCTGTGGGCAGGAACAAGCTTTCAGCTCACATACCTCATGCTGTTAGAGGGGCTAAAGCTTAGAGCAGATTCTTGGCCACCCAGCCTACCTACCATTAACTGCAGACACTCCCCATTTGTAAACTGATTAAGCTTCATTTTAGGGCAGCTAAACTGTCTCTACTTTTCCCTGGGGAGGCTGCTGCCAAATGTAATTTTTCTGGTAGTTTGGAACCATCTTTCAAAAGTAATGAAGTCCTTTCTGGATGAAGTTTTAACAGTGAAATTGGTGAAAATGAAATAAAGCTGCTTTACTCTCATCAATGGACAAACAGAGAAGCACCCCTGCCTGACAGCCTTTAATATGGTCTTCAATTTTTCCTGCAGAAGCTCTGCAGTACAAGTCGCAGGAAGCCTCTGGCAGCCAAAATTCCTCCCTCCAATCTAAGAAACCCATGCTACAGAGAGCAGACCCGGAGGGCAAGACATTTCAGAAGTATCTTTTGTACTGTGTCCAGAGCCTGCTCCTTTTGCTCGGCAGCCCACTGAGTGGTTATATGCTCACCATGCTGCTTGAGCCTGTGTTCCTGCTGGCATCAGCTCCACTGCTTCATAGGTGAAGCTCCCAGATGCTCCAGGGGAACTTTCCATCCCCAGGGAGAAGTCACTGCTCAGGCTTGTGGTGCTGCCTCGGTCTTTCTGCTCTAGAAAAAAAGAAAACAGAGCTACCTGAAGACCTGCTTGGTCTCACTCACTTTCTCTCCCTTTAGGCAATAACATGTGCCCTTGGGGCTGTGTTCTGATGGGGCCCAAGGGAAGCACACCCATTTGGGGTGTTGGGAACCCAAGCCCGCAAGCAACGAACCATTGCCACCCCCAGGGGCACTGATGCTTGGCAGCAGCACTCACTGAGCATGCAGATCTCTTCCAGGGTGAAGCCAGGTGGCAAACTCTTCCTTCTGGGGAAGGGAAGAAAGTTACCTCAGGTACACTTCAGGACTGCATGAAGGCTGGTCAAAGCCAGGTCTCTGTCACACACAGCTGATCAGAGCAGTGGGGAATGAGCTGTGCAGGGGCAGAGGGGAGGGGATGGGCCAGTGTGCAGTATTTGACTCCCAACAGTCCCAACTCACACACCCTACGCTTTGAGAAGGTGGCAACAGGCAACTCTGCACGTAACATGTGCTCATTCAGAGCTTCCAGGGTGGGCTTTGTTTCTTTGTGCCCCTTGTGAAATAAGAAGGGGTTTACGCTGAGCAGTCTGTCAAAACCCAGCCACCCCTCTCCCCCCAGCAGTGCCTGATGGAGCTCACTGCACAGCCTGCTCGAGCCAGAGCACACATCTCTGGGCTCATCTGTGCTAAAGCAGCCATGGACAGTCATTAAGCAGAGAGCACATTTCAGCATGGACAGTTTTTCAGAGCACAACGTGGCACCTCACAAGCCTCGGCCCCATTTTGCAGCCTTCAGAGTGCAGAATAAATTAAAGAAAACTGGGCCAGGACACCAGGGCTTCTATCTCCCCAAAGAAACAGCACTAACAAGCTCCCTGGCTCTGTAGCCCATGCAGCAGCAAGCACAGGCTCCTTACCTCTGTGACTTCAGAGCAGAGAACTCCTCAGAGGTGATGTGCTTCAGAAAATTGAAGCAGAAAAAGAAAATCTGAGCAAAGGGAGAGAGAAGAGCGGTTCAGAAATGAACCCGAGGCTCCATGCAGCCTCTTATCTTGGTGGGGAGGTGCTGGCAGGAAGGAGATAGCAAAAAATCTGCAGCTACCAGCCTCCAATGTGCCAAGGGCTGCCCCCATCCCATCCTGGGCCTTCTCTTCCATGTTAAGCTGACTCTCTGCTCCCTGCCATGGGGAGGCCCAGAAAGGAAGGTGTACAAGTCATCTCCTTATCAATGCCTTGCACACATGCCACAAGCACATGGGAGGTACTTATGCCATCACTGCAGAATGGAAAAGAGATGGCCTCCAGCAACTGCTTATACACCCAGGCAAGCGGCAAACCCAGCAGGACTTGCAAGGTTGGAGCTGCATGCTGCTGCTTGGCACCACAGCTGTACCACATCTGGAAGCACGAGGTACCTGCAGTGTCTGTGGCCCCAAGCTTGTGCCCTGCCATGCTCCAGTCTGCTCTGCATCACTCACCCTGCTGGGCCTCTGCCACCCCTGCACTGAGCTGTGCAGAGCTGTGCCCTTCTCCTGGGAAAAATGGGGAGCAGGGAGTGCTACAGGCAGCCAGACACCCCCACTCCTGCTGCAGCTACCAACTCCACCCATGGCCAAGCAGGCACCAGAGCAGAGCTGCCAGTCTTAAGCCAGCAGAACCCCAGGAAAGGAATGAATGGGAGGAATGATACTAATAAAGGGATTCTGTGCCTCTGAAAGATGGAAAATAGGCCAGGGTCTTGGCTCTGGTGTTTGAAGGCAGGGGATTCCCTAGTGAGGTGAGAGTTTGAGGAGCAGGGGATTAGCAGCAGGGTTAGACACTCCCCAACTCTTGATTTCTATCCAAAAATGATATTGCACTATATTGCAACTACAGTCAGAGCAATCTTTTTTGCTGTTAAGACAGTAAAAGATTTGAAGAGAATTAGTTCAACTAATCTCAACTGCCTCCCAGACCCATCTGTGTACCCACAGACACACCCCACCAAATACCTACACTGGAACCAGCACAAGCTGCTCCATGAGCCCATGATGACATGCAAGCCACATGCAGCTGGCAGCACCCAGGCAGGAGGGCTGGCATTCAGGACAAGCACACGAGACTATCCAGCTTTATTTCCAAGCTCCCAGGAGTCACACACCTTAAGCATCCTTCTCATTGCTGAGCTGAACAGCAAGTCCTAGCACCCTTTCACCTGGGGCCTGAACAGTAATGGCACAGCAGGGAAACTGGCAGGACTGACACCCCCAACAAAAGTGTAGCCTGAGAGAAAAGGAGCCCCATACCTTATGCATCAGAAAGTGACGGGGTAAGGCTCCTACCTTTTATTTTCAGCACCTGAACAATCTCTTTAGAGCCCAACCACAGATATTACTAGAGGCAGGGAGTGAATGCTGCTACCGTAAACAAGTTTCCTGAGAACACAAAGCAGTGCTCAGTCACTGCCCCAGACCTGACACTCACCTCTTCTCCTTTACTGAGTCGATCAACTAACATGTGCCTGGAAAGAGAGCAAGGGAAGCTCAGTCACACACCAGAATCAGCAGAAGAGCACAACCCATCAAAGATGGCCAGATGCCTGAGATCTCAGGTAAAAAAAAGGGCATTAGCCCTTCTTGTCCCAGCTCATTGGGAGCTGCCCAAATATCCACCTTTGGTTGCGAACAAACACCAAAGAGGACCCCTGAAGGCCTCTCCCCTGCTGTGCAGGGATGTACACGTGAGTAAAACTGATCATGCCTACCCAAAGAGAAACCAGTCATAGGCCACTGTCAGGTAGAGAATCTCAGATGGCTCCAGGGACGTGTGGATCAACCCATCCTGCAAAGTAAACAAGAACAGCCTTCAGGCAGCAGCCCTGGGGACTGGGCCTTGGGAATTCGGGATCTGATGAAAACTGTCACGGTGATCCAAGACGCCCAGCTTCCTCCACCTGCCTATGAAAGCGTGTCTGAAGGAACATTAGGAACATTAACTGCTCCATCACTGCTTCCTGGTGAAGTCACTCATCCTCCAAGCAATCACCCCCAGAAACAAAGGAGGTCAGCCAGGTACTCACAGCCCATAAGGAGAGGCGCAGTAAGGAGATGAAGAGAGGAGTTCGATCCCAGCCAGATATACAGTGCACCAGGAGCCCACTGTCATCTGTTCCACACAGGGGGAGAAAACAAAAAGACAAGAAAGGATGTTGCAACGAGAGCAATGACTTTTTTATGGCAAATCTGTAGAGACAAGTTCCCCTCTGTCCCCACAGCCCAGGCTCAAGAGTAGAGCTCAGCCACCAAGCCAGAACATTCTGTCTTGAATACGGCAGCCAACAAATTGCTCGGAGTGTCCTGGGTTATCAGCAGCACCAGCTGATGTGCTGTCCTGGTCCTGACAGCTGCTCAAGACATGAAGTCATTAATGTAATTCAGGTCGGTTTCTATCTATGACAAACTTTCCCTAGTACAAAAAGACCAGAAAAGTAAGACCAATGCTACAAGCACACCTTCTCCTCAAGTAATGAACTCGACTGAATTACCAATGAACATCACTTTACTACCCAGAACATACATCTACCCAGTTGCAGCCCACATCAGCAAGAAATCTGCCCCAACTGAACATTTTTTCAGTTTCACAAGACAATTCCTATGCCCTCCAGAAAATCCACAGTGTGTCCCAACACAACTACTGCAGGAGAGCCTGTAGTTGGCCATGCTGGGAGCCCCAGCCATGGCTCCATCTATCCAACAGTGCTAAGTAGAAAGTCACTGGAGGGAATGGGATGCCACATGGGGCAAGAGACACTTTTCAAAAAGTTGGGGTGGCCACGATGAAAAAGAGTGGAAGGGGCACTTAAACAGGCAACAAATGAGACCCTGTGCTGGGGGGACAAAACACAGGTGTCTAGCAAAACAAGAGCAAGAGTCAACAAGGAGAGGAAACAAATGTTTCTTCTCTTCGGGTTTAAAGTAGTAAAACATCAGGTTAAGTTTTCAGATATCCCTTCATGCCCGGGATGAGAGAGTTTTCAAGGAATTAGCAAGTCCCTCTCTAAGAGGGGAGCTGGACCATCAGCCTGTTTTGATGGGAGAGAAGTGAAGCTCTATAAAATTACTCTTCTGTATTTGGTGCTGATCCACAGTGGTACTAACACCATGAGCTGTTCTTCCAGGGACAGTGATTGCCCCAGCTACACTGCTGGGAGCAAGGAGCTTGCCTTACCATCACTATTGATGATGGAGATCAGCAGCTTCAGGTAGTTCTGTGTCTGTTGTACGAGGTCCCAGCTCTGCAGAAAGAGAAATGTTGAGGGCAAGGGTCTGCCCACAGCAAAAGGCTGCTCTGCAGTTCAGAGCTGCTCTATCCAGAACAGCAGTGAAGCAGAAATAACCACATAGCCATTCCTCAGAGTGACAGACCTTCCCCTTGGTATCAATTCCCCCTATCCTCTGCAAAAGGCACTCAGGGACAAGATACCAACTAGGCAAATAAAACAGTGAAAGGCCATCTCTACTGTCTGCCCGGCTGGCACGGGACCTGCTTGCCTGCAGCCCCAGAGCTCCAAGCAGACCAGAGAGGCAGCAAACACCTGTGGAGCACTGACCCAGTTCTGCAGCCCATGCACACGAGCACTTCACCAAGTGGCTCAGCCACGTTACAGCTGTGTATGGGATGCAAGCACCACGATGGGGTGTGCAGGCCAAGGTCTGCAGCCTGTTCCCACAACCCAAGCACTTTGCTCAAAACTCTTTGGTCCTTGAAAATGTCCCCAGCAGGCTGCTGGCTGACCCTCTCCCACTGCTCCAGACAGGCACTGGATTTCTGCAGTAATCCCCAAGTAGCAGCAGCACCACAGAAGGGCTCTGAACTCAGAGACCTCCAGCACTACAGGACACACAGGTGAAAAACATCAGAACAAGCCCAAGCTTGTCACTGGACCACTGTGTCATGAGAAGATGCAGGGAATTTCAGTGGTTTGATCAGTCAGAACTAGCTTAAGGAAAATAGGATAGCACTGGCAAGGAAAGGGATGCATTTCATGGTAAAAATGTTAGTGGTAAAAGTGACATCTTACCACCAGAAATGGAACACTTGCTGTGTGCTTGCATGTGTGCACATGTGCATGTAAGCACACTGAAGAGCAGTGTCAGACAAAGAACATACTGCTCTGCCATGAAATCTGCACAGCCACAAAAGAATAGGGAAATGGGGAACACATTCAGCCTGGGGCAGAAAAACACAGAAGCCTTTTATCTGCCCAATTCAATCCTATCTTGTGCTTATGTCAGAAGGAATCATTTAATTATCCAGTCTGATCTCTCTATACCACAAACTAGAAAGTTTTGTTCAGTTGCCCCAAGTACAGCCTGAAGCTTGCACTTGGCAACATCTTTGCCCAGAGAAGCACCTCAGCTAGGGGTGACAGCTCATTCCTCCTTTGGCAGCATGTTCCAACAGATCATCTTCAAAAATAACATGCAAGACTGCTTTTCCTTATCTGAAGGTCTGATTTCAGATTGCAGATATTGCTTCTTGTGCAGCTCTTCTTCCCCAGACTGAAGAGTGCTTTAGAATCAGTATTTTCTCCCTGCAAATGTACTTACACATTAATCAAGTCAACCCTCCATCACCTTAGTGATTAGCTAAACAGACTGAGAACTTCAGCTTTGAGTGAAGCACCTTCTCCAGTCCTCAAATCATTTCTGTGTCTATTTATGACACCCTCTTCAATTTTTAATATCCTTTTTAAAATACTGGCTGCTCAGTATTCTAGTGAACAATTTCTAGCCATACACAAGCTGTAGTTCTATTAGTTCTGCTTCAACACTGCCAGGCATTTTTCTGTGATTCTACTTATGCTGGCACTTAAACAGTATTTACATCACTGACAACAAACACTGGCCCTGCAAGGGGAGCTCTGCTGGTTCTGTGGTGTTTCCAGCCACAGAGCACAGCAATGTGACACTTTCCAGCACAGTCAGTCATCACAAAACCTGGTAGGTCCACTGATGTGTGAAATGGAGTGCACTAATCAGTAGTATAAGGTGATACTCCCTGGTGTGAACAAAGGTAAACCTCAAAGCCCAGGCAAACATAAGAGTTCAATTACCATTTGCCATGCTGTCACAGCAATCAGGAGTGGAGACCTGCCAGTCAGTTAAGATTTTCTACTCGTCTCCCATAGGACAGGCACCTTGCACACCTGTGAGGAAGGTGTCCAGTCACTCAGCTCTGCTCACATACAGGAAGGCTGACCTCTCTCAAGACTCCCCACAGACAAGGAAGTATGCCCAGTGTAGAGCTGAGATTGAGAACAAGTTCCTGTCACGTCCCTTACCTTTGTTAGCAACCTATCTCCCTAATGGATTGCAAAGTTTCGAAAGCTACAGAAAGAGATTCGACTTTACAGAGCTTTTGGGTAGAGGATTTCCATTGCCATTCTGAACAGCCTCGCCCCCACTGGGATGGTATGAAGTGAGACAGATTACACCAATAGGAGCAAGCTAGACTTCAGATCTTTACTGATCCTTCCTGAATACAACTCTGACCTCCCACAGAGGCATCCACTTTGCTCACCTGGTACTCACTCCAATCAATATTCAGAGACTGGGTCAGAGAGACTGGGATACTTAATGGAGCATCTACATAGTCCTGCAAAAAACCCAAACACAACTGGTCAGAGAAAAGTCATGACTTGAAGGGACTGAGTTCCAGAAAAAAAAACAAGACAACAAATGCCAAATGGTTGGCATTAGAAGAAAACACCTCAGCAAAGCATCTTTGGACGCAAAAACTTGAAGAGGTAAGAATTAACTCATAAGACTCTTGGAAGGACTAATGGACAAGAGGAGCTTTTATGAGCTCCCAATGGTGAAAGTCAGGCATATTAGTTTCTGAATTTCTGTAGGGCTGCTCCACTCAACCATCTTCTTCAGTAGGAGACAGAATATGAAGAAGGAACTGAGAACAGAAGCTATCAATAAGATATCAAAATTTAAAACCAGAAGCAACCCATACCTTCCATCAGAGGTCAAGCATCATAGACTTCAGCATAATGATTCATTTATTTTACATATGAATTTTCAAATTAATAATCTAGCATATCTTCATTTAGATAATTTCACTATCTGTTTTGTTTGTCCTAGTGGTTTCCTCCTTGTGATCAGAAATAGGTACATGACATAGACAATTGCTCAAAAACTGTGAGGCAAGACTTAAGCCCAGTAAAGCCCACAGCTCTCCATTTTGTAACATCCACGTACCTGTTTCCAGTTAAATATGAGACCTTCAGCTGTATAATCCCGGTCTTTGTAGTCCTTAAAAAATTCACAGCCTGCAAGAAAAAGAGATAATGAACAACTGTTCAGATAACTGGTATCTAACAAGTGAAGTGCCCTGTGGGACTGGAAGTGCTGGCAGCCCCGGGCTCCAGAATACCAAACCAATCAAAACTGCTGCCTGTGGGAAGAGAAGAGCAGTAATCATCAGTACAGTGTGCAGCACTCCCTCCAGCAACAACAGCCCAGGGCACTCAGCAGTGAAGACACTTACACAGCAAAGGGCAAACTCCAAACACAGCAAACGTGGAATCTGAGGGACTGATTTTGTTCTTTCCCAAACAAGTGGTTTCACCAAGGGAGCTATGCTTTGCAGGGCCACGGACTTTTGCACCAGTCTAAGGCATCAGCTTGACATGCTGAGTAAGAAGGAACCAGCAAAAGAAGATGTTGGCGGAGCCCTGGGGAAAGCCAACTTTCACAGGGCACTGCTGCAGGCAACAAGAAAGGGCTCTGTCAGAGGTGGCTGTGATTTCTCTTGCATTTGAGTCTCCTCTTTCAAACACACGATTTGCCCCATCTGAAGGAAGAGGGTACATAACCACTTCCAAGCCCTCCCCTAAGCCCTTCCCTCCTGAAATGTGTCCTTTGGCTCTGCTCCTCTCAACCAACCATTTGAAGTCTCTGCTGCAAACTGCAGTCACTTAGTCACAGCTGAGCAGCACCATTAGCACTGCGGCTGCCCGCAGGCTACACAGAACACCTCTCCCAGCACACTGTGTGTGCCCCAGCAGTGCTACAGCACCAAGACACCCCTGTGCCAGGCACAGAACACAGACAGAGATTCCCACCCTGCAAGTCTCAAGTAACTCCAATGGCAAAAAAAACCCCCTCTTTGTGCAAGGACAGGACTAATCCTCAGAAACGCAGTCAGGATACAATCTGTCAGTTCAGATTTAACTCCAATTGAACAATGGCTTAAAGCAAAAAATGGGGGATTATGGCAGTAAGTGTTGGCATCTATAAACACCAAAAGCTTCTGCAGATGTGCCATTTTAACCCAAGTCTTTCACTCCAGACAGTTCTTACTCTTTGCTCGGTGAAAAACTGTCTGGATGGCCAAGCCCAAAGAGTGGTGGTGAATGGAGTTAAATGCAGTCGGTGGTTGGTCACCAGTGGTGTTCCCCAGGGCTCAGCACTGGGGCCAGTCCTGTTCAATATCCTTATCTATGATCTGGATGAGGGGATCGAATGCACCCCCAGCAAGGAGTGGAGTCACCATCCCTGGAGGTATTTAAAAGCTGTGTAGATGTGGCACTCAGGGACATGGTTTAGTGGTGGTCTGGGCAGTGCTGTGTTAACAATTGGATTCAATGATCTTAAAGGTCTTTTCCAACCAACACGATTCTACGACTCTCTATCTGGACACTGCCTCACCCAACTAAGACAACAGGATCTCAGAATATCTTCAGAAACAAATTACAAAACAGAAATTCTTCCAGTGCAACCCTGGAAACATAAGCAAGAATGTATTTGGCCGGTCACTAGAGGGGTTGCTGATCCTTAGATGTGTATGACAACATTCCCCCAAGGAGCAGCACTGCTGAAATCAGGCAACATCTGCAGGGAGGATTTCCAGTTTTATAAGGTTTACTTCTAGTGTGGCAGTGAAGAGCTGCTACAAAAAAGCAGCTGTCCCAGATGGCAGAAGAGGAAGGACCATCTGAATATTGCTTACCATATGCAGATCCTCATACAGTAACAACTCTGCAGCTTAACTCTATAGTCACTTCTTCCTCATTCTTTACAGCCCTACAAAAGACCAGTGTACACTGTCTCTCTCACGTTCCAAGTCTGGTAAGGTGTGCAGCAGCAACATATATCCATGCTATTTACTACAGAAACCAGGAATACTCTTAATTCTGTGTATCTTGGCAACATGCACATCAATTTCTCACTAATTTCTGTATAAAAGGAAATACACTTTAAAAATAAATGTTTAAGGGCAACAACAAGGAATCAAGGAAAGGTTTGGGAACTGGATCATCCACAACAGTTTTGCTGGGTTTTGTTTTTTATTCCCTTCCCTTTCTTTATGCACAAGGGAAAAAGAAGAGTCTGCAGACAGACCTCAAGCACAGCAGCCTCGCATCCTATCCTATTGCTCAGCCTGAGATCAGCAGGCAGGCAGCAATATTCGGTTCATCTGTAAGAGTGCAAGTGACCCAGCAGTGGTTGCTAGGCACAGGGACAGATATAGCCAGGGAGACAGGCTGGATTGGGCTGAATCTGTCGTACGCTGCAGGCTCAGGTGAACTGTTCTGCCTAGCACTGAGGATTTCTTACAGTGGAGCTCTGGAACACTAGACTAGAAATTACCCTTAAGAATTGGGTTTTTACATAACACAGAACAAGATATGTATTTTGCATCAAGTAGTATTTTGTTGTTGCAGAGATGTCAAAGGCCATCTTAACCGGCTCCACCTCTGGGACTTTTTCTCCGTGCCTGAATTAATAATAACTGCTGAAAAATTATTTTGTCACCTCAAAGAGTGCCTAATGCTGACTCACACTGCCAGAGCATCCAGAATCATTGCTCTGTTCTCAGTTTAAAAGAGCTTCTCTCCAGAGGGAGCATAGGAAACATTCAGCAAGCCAAAGTCACTTCACCACACACACACACAGAGTTATTTCCCAATCCTCAGAAACGGATTGTCACCTGTCCCTTGGGATTCCCTCTGGACATCATTCCTGTACCTGGGTATGGGATGGAGAGAAGCGTGAAATCAGCGTAACGTTGAGCTTTGTCCACCTTCTCAGAAGACGTCACACTGCACAGGACAAGAGGAGAACAGCAGATATTTGCGGAGTATTTTTCACACAGACACCAGCACCCAAAAAGCTACGTGTCACATCTCCCTGCACGATGGCTTGACTCAGTAGTGAGCAGGGGCAGAACTTACTCAACACATCCAAATAAATAGGTATAGCCCAAAATCACTAAAGCTTTTCTTTGAGAGAAGCAGGAGAAACATCTACCTCTGTTCCTATACACAAGCTGAGGGCTCCTTTGCTCTCCCCCTTATGAAGGGGCAACTGTCTCATCACTCAGACTGCAGAAGACAGAGGAAGGCAGCTATCTTGCCCGTTGATACGGCTTTCTCTGGCTTTAAAGCTTGGAGTTCTCTTTAAACCATCAGCTAACCAATCCTGCTGTAGGACTCTTTCAGGGAGTGCTTCCAGGATGCTGAGTGCATGCCTGACAGCAATTCACACCTAAGGGCTATACTACCTGCAAACCAAACCCCGCACAAAAACAAATGAACCCAGACTCACTTCAAGCCAAACTTCACCTTCTTGTTTTCCACCATCAGGTCACAGATGTATCGGACAGACAGGTATCGAAGCAGCTTGATGTCATGCCCCCTGACCTTGTCAAACAGCTGGGAATCTGCATTTCTGCAAGACAGAATGAGGCAAAGCAAGGTGAGCATGGAAGACCGACCACATTGAGTCTGATTCTTTGCACAATACTGCCACAGTTCTTCCCAGAACCACTTCCAGCCACAAGCTGCATAGCACGAGCCTTGCCTCCACAGGTCTGAGTCAGACTCTCCAATGAACTGACACTGTGAACTTTGTGCTTATGGTCCCTTCCCCCATCTCACTCTGTTCTTCAGAAAGCACATAAGATACAGAACAATTTATCCAGCCTGGAAATGTACTTTTCGATAAAGTAAACATGTCTGCGCAGTTCAAACACCTTTTTAAATAGCTCTACATATTCCTGTCTCCAGCCCTTCCCTCTGGCAATAGATTAGCAGGCTTCAGTTACACTGGGTTCAGCCAGACGTTAGAATTCAAGACTCTTTCAAAAGATGGTGATGGTCTCAAGCCTGTGCCCAAAGCCCAGACTGGAAGAGAGCAGAATTGAGTGGTTGAGCCAGTCAGCTTATGTACAAATTCCCTTTTCCCCATCCAGAATTGAGTGGTTGAGCCAGTCAGCTTATGTACAAATTCCCTTTTCCCCATCCCACTGATGCATACAAACCTAAGTGCAGGATCTTCCTCAGAAATGTCTTCTGCATCTGCCCAAGCATCATCAGAACCTCCTGCAAGCAAGGCAACAAGAACTGAAGCTTGTGTAAACCAACTCAATCCCCAATCTGACAAGATATGTACACACATGAAAAGGTTGTGGCTTGGTGCCCTCTCTTCACATCCAAGTGCTCCCAGCGGTTCCCCACATTTCCTCTTCCTGAAAAGCCTGTTTTCTAATGTAGCCCACTCTTCCCTTGTCATTGCAAAGCACCTAGGCAGGTCAAATCCATTACTGACAGCCAGAGAACACCCCAAAAATGTTACAGCGCTTTGTTAAGCCAAGCTTCAGCTTCCACACTACAGACACACACTACTCCCCTAAAGAGTTTTCCCTGGAGTTCAGTATATCTCACCATTAGTAGGATTTGAATCCCAATGATTAGTCAAGCAACAGCAAATTCTAATCCTCTTTCTTCCATTACTCCCATCCCCAATATTTGGGAATCAGTGCCCTGAATCCTTTGGGATGCCTTACTTGCCTACATGCTCCCTGTAACTCACTCTTCAGCCTCAAGTTCTTTGGTCATTGTTTCTTATGAGCTGTGGTGTTCTGTCCTGTAGTACCGTGCTTGGAAATAGGGCATGAGGTTTCAGTCTTTGCTCTGTTATGCAGAGCCTGATACAAGCAGGTCCATGCTAGAGCTCTTCATCAGCTCTTGGGAAGAGCTTGCTTTGTGTAGGTCACTGTGCCAGCACTGACCAGTCTCACCAGGCAGACAGTGACAAATGGCCCCTCACTCACCTGAGAAGATATAGTTGTAGCCAGTGCGCCCATAGAGCTCTCCCCAGCCGGCCAGAGTTGCTGATCTGCAAATATGCTGGAGGAAGATTTTGTTATTAACCACAAAGGCTTCAGGAGTCTTTCCCTCATCAGGTCTCTGGCCTATCTGCTGACATGTTACACAGAAAGGTTGCCACTTACAGCTATCTCCTCTCTGCAGTCTCCCCTCCACCCTGGTCCAGATAGAGTTCTCTGAACACATCAAACTCCCAAGTGCCTTTATCTGTAGCTAGTTTTTAAATCACATTTTCATCTCCAGATCTCCAATTCACTAATACAATCAGTTCCTGTCAAGTTAGCAACATCCATGCTCTCTTAGTACCCTGCTTGAGCCTTATTTCCACATTCCTCTGGATGAGATTATGGAACTCTGGGCAGTTCACTCCTGCAGAAAAAGGTCAGCAGATGCAGCCCACAGTGGCATCAGTCAAGCTAGACTAAAATTGTCACAGGTATGATTTCACTACTCATACAATGTTTCTAAATTGAACTAGGAAAACTGAATTAAGCTACTTAAATTCTAAATGAGACTATTCCTACAGGGCTTCCACATAGTTTAAGTAATTCACATAAAAATGAATCTAATTTCACTTTCTTACAGATCCCCTTGCAGGGAAGCCCACACATTCATAAGACCATTGCAATCTTGCTTCTCCAGGGAATAGACAAGGGAAGCTTCTTTCTAGAGAGAAAAGTTATTCAAAGGAAGCTCACTGCTGGGAAGTGTAAGGGGCTGAAAGGGAAATAATTATCCTTCCCCTCCCAAACATCAAATATCTTTAGTCCTTCAGAAGGGACACATATATGGAGAAAAAAAAATCTTAGCTCTTTGGTGCAAGGCTTGGTGGGGAAAAAAAGCCCAAAGTCCCCACAGATGACTTATGCAGCCTAGACAGCAAATGCTACCTACTACTACAGGCTGCCTGCTTGTACCTAAGCACAGATTTTTACAGCCTTTGGAAAGGTGGCAACTGACTGAAGACGTGGCCACACAGTTCTTACGTTGGGAAGAAAGGTAATTTTTTACGTAAAGACAGGTAACCCACAAAGCTTTACCTTTCCCTTGTACAGAATGACAGGGCAAACAAAGCGTCCTCTACACCGCGCCATCTTACTCCGGTTGATGAGGTCCTGCAGTTTGCCAACCTGCACAGTGCTCTCAAACCTAGTGGGCAGAGATTCGGGTCAGTACACACAGCATCTCCCCACACACCCTTCAGCAAAGCTGCCACAGACACCCTGGGCTGCAGTCCCCACCCCCTTCCCCTAGAAGCCAGCTCTGAAGTTCGCAAACAAGAGGACACCTCTTTGAGAACTGCTTCTGCTGCGGTACAACACGTAGAGACACTTTTCTGTCACCTTTTCTTTATTTTGAAAGACCAATGCACAGTACATGACAGCACCATCAGGGGCTGGCAATATCAGCACCATCAGAAGGGTCTGATGCAGACTAACATGTGGATTACTAGTGAAGGACTGCCGGAGTGAGACAGTGCCTACAAAAATACATGTTCTGCTTTCCTCCCCATCACCTTTCCATCAAAGTAGCTCAGCACTACCATCCCACTGAATTTGCTATCAGATTGATAGCAATTTTTCAAGGAAAAATAAATAAAATAGAGAATCAAATCTTGAATGCTCCATGAACCGTAGTTCTGGTCACTCAAGTACTTGTGTTGCCAGTTAATTAAACAACGGTCTGTAAATCACCTAGTGGGCTGACCAGGGTCCTTAGATTAATGTCAGCTGCATCTGTATAACTACATTTTGTTTGGTTTTCTGCTTGAAGTCAAAATAGAAGTGTGTTCCATGTTGGGAGACAATCTGGAAACAAATTAAAATTGCTGCAATTTTTCCTGCAGTGTCTACATTTGATAGAAATCCAAACCTAATTCTGAACTACACAGACCTTCAAAACAGCAAATCAATGTAGAGAGGACTAAAGTTGCCATAATGAACTGGAGAAGCATCCAGACTGACATAATAGAAACCAGGTGAAGTCTGGACATACAGAACTGCATGGTCATGCACTTAGAGATGTTTAACAAGAATCTCCAGTAGCCCTTCCCAGTAGTGGAGCACAGTAGAACAGCCTAGATGAACTGGTTGTCTCTGGATCCTCACACATTATCAACATGGTAAGCCTGAAAAAAGGGAAAAATAAGATCATAGGAAATTCCCCAGAGGGATGGAGAAGTACCAGCATTACTGTGCAGAGCACAAGCTCTCACCTAAGGCATCTGATCCTGGTGACCCACCCCTGCATGAAAAGGCACAGCAAGATGAGTAGGATGGCCAAGGGACAGTCTATGCTGCAAGAGAAACCACCAGGGAGTGACTGGCAGAGCAGATGAAGCGAGGACACAGCTCTTCAGGGGGAAGGAGAGAACAAGGGAGGAGGAGAACTCAAAGGCAAAGAATAATGCTGGCCTAAGAACAAATTAATACCTTTGTGCCATAAGTTAAAAGAAAGTTGCTAAACTTCAGAATCAGTGAGAGTGTGGAGCAACATACCAGCAGTTGCCATTCTGGGAAGGATTAAAAAAATTAACCTATTATTAATAAGGAAATTGATCTGCTTGTGGAAAAGATTACACAAGGTGGTGGCAGTGGAAGCAGAGAAACAGCAAACAAGACCTTCAAGTCCTACATTTAAAAAAAAAAAGGAAAAAAAGGAAAGGAAAGAAGGAAAAAATTCTCAGAATTAATGGAGGCTTAAGTTTACTCACATTTCCCTGCACACACAACTATTTTACGGTCCAGCTCCAAAGAGCTTTGACATATACCAGAATTTAAAGAATAAGAACCCACGCTAATCTTCTTTAAACGCTGTGAATGTGAGGGTACTAATTGCAAAGACAGGAAAACGTGAGCAGTGTGAGAAGAGATGCCTTTGTGTATAATTCCCACCACCAAACTATTTTGAAACTTGGAGATTGAGACGCACAGATTTGGTTGTGGGGTTGTTTTTAAATGAATGCACGCAATCAAGAGACATATCCTGCACTCTGCTCCAGTTGCCTTTATGTTTCCTTTGCAAAAGAGAATACAGATGGAAACAAGAACTTTAATACAGTGTAACCAGAATAGCTCCATGGCACTGCTTTTAAGTCCAGAAGAAGGGATTCTGCAAAAATGCAGTGCCTGAAAGATCAGAAATTGTAAGAGAAGTGCATCCCCAGGGGCTGAGACAAGACAACAGGTTTCACCTCTCAGCACACTCACTGCACTTCCCTGGAGAGGCATCACAGCACTGGGGAATGATTCTGAGCAGCCTGGCAAGAACCCAGGGCATGGGGCAAGCAGGAAGCCAAAACACCCCACTGGGGACACAGAAGGATGAGCCCCTCTCCCAGGCACACCACGCCTGCACACGCTCTGGAGAGACCTGCTCTGCTACCTGTTATGGATGTGCTACAAACAGGGCTCTCAGATCTTCTCATCTCAATAACCATCATCAGTAAAGCGAGAGATAAACATGAGCTAGAGGTAAACATGGTAAACAAACACAGTTGTACTGAGACTACTGTAGTAAGGGGAGGGCTGACCTGTTCTGAAGAACAGGTGTAATGCTTTTACAGGGACTAGTGATTAAATGCAATGTAAGTAGGAGTAAAATCTACTGAAAAAGGTTCAAAAAGAGCACTCTTCAGCAACATGAAAGAGCATCATTAAGGCTGTTTGGCACAAGGCAGAGAATAAGGCAGAAGGAATAACGTGTGACTTTCTTTTTTTTTTTTTACCTTTTGGTGTTCGGGGTGGAGGGGATGTTGTTCTTCAGAAGTTTGTTTTCCAGAAGATACTGCTGGGCAAAGCTGACTTCTTGACCTCCCTCCACCCAAAATCAGACCCCAAACCCAAAGTAATCTTTTTAAATGCAAGGGAAACATGTCCTGTAAGAGCAAGCAACTGTTTTGGCAACTATTTTAGATAGGCCTGAAGCAGAGATGCTCCTCTTTGCGTGACCATAACAGCACTGGAACAAAGTGTTCCTCTTATGTTGCTAGATTACGCACAACTGTGATCATATTCATTTGGAGTACAGACACATAACAGAATCATCTTGTAAAACCAAAGATGTGGCCTGTGACTGAGATTTGGACATTTTCATTAAGCACAATCACAGTAACTGCCAAGTTATGTTGGGTCAGGAAAGCTGCTCAGCGGAAAAGGACCTGCAGGTGCTGGTTGAGAGCAAGCTGAACATGAGCCAGTGTGTGCCCAGGTGGCCAAGGAGGCCAAGGGCATCCTGGCTTTTATCAGCAATAGTGTGGCCAGCAGGATCAGGGTAGTGATCGTCCCCTTGTACTCAGCAGTGCGGTGAGGTGATATCAGAAATTTCCAAGCACAGGGAAGGACTCCTGATATCAAACACACTCTGCTACTTTTTGTGACTCCTCACAATCAGCACCTGATCAAGGGACATGGAGACTAAAAACACACATGGAATTCCTCCTGCACCTGCCTGGATTTCAGAGTAGTATTAGCAAACTTTGACCAAGCAACATCCTTTCTTCCCCGAGCTGCCCAGCCACAAAATGAACAGGATCGGGAAACTGATCTGGGTTAAAAGTATCCATTTTTTGCTGGTTCCCCACATGCTCCAGAAGCAGGTGTTCCAGCAGAACTGACAGGGCAGCAGTGTTTGCACAAGTGAAAACTGTTTCTGAAACACTGTAGTATTCTCAGCGGTGTGAAGCCTCAAGAAGATCTTAGCAGCTGATTAAGAACATTACAAAAATGAAAGCAGAACTGTCCAAGGCCGGGCTGGATGGCACCCTGAGTAACCTGGTCCAGTGGAAGGTGTTGCTGCCCCTGGCATGGGGGATAGAAACAGGGATCTTTAAGGTCTCTTCTAACTCATACCATTCTGTGGTTCTACGAAAGGCAGCCAAAGACACACAGTCCTAGAGGACTGTGTCCTGCTCACTGGAAGAGGTTCTTGTGTTTTGTAACACAAGAAGTGCAAGTCTCTATGTAATAATTATTCCACAGCCATACAATGATGAAACTAAAACCTGAATTTGTCTAAAGATCACTTAGCAGCTTTTACAGAGAGTATTGCCCAGAAATCAGGAGAGGGATGATAAAATGTAGTCTGTTTCCATGACTCTCTGGGACAGCAAATCAAGACTTGGAGAATGAGTTTCAAAAAAGTTAATTGCCACTGCTGGCTTGCACAAGTCATAGAAGAAAATGAGGCATCAAGTGTGAATACTCTTGTTTCGAATACTTGTCAGAAAAATTAAGCACCCTTTCCTCTTGCAAGAGCAGGAAAGCAGAAGCATTCGGTTTCTCTTCCCTACTTACATTTACTGCTTCAGACTTCAGTTTCCTGTTTTTCGCAGCAAGGGGTTTAATCTCTTCTAATCTAATCCAACCATCAAGCAGAAATTCTCCCATCTGACAGTCAGTTGTGACTGGTTTCCAAAGATCCCCTCCTACAGCACCCAGCCCATGTGCCAGCACAGCAGGTAAAGGTTTGCCTTCCTCAGGCAAAGCAGCTGGACATGTGAGGGGGACTTGGTGATCATTCTTTTGAACATGTTATGCTTATCATGGGCATGCAGTTAAGACTGCAAAACTGCATTATGTCTTGTTGGAATTAAAAATAAAACTGAGATGCTGTGGTTGGAGCTGCAGGGAGCAACGTGAGACCAACGTGATCCTGGGCCTGTGGGTCAAAGTCCAGAAATACGTTGGCTTAGACATGCATCAAACTGCCAGGAAGCATTTCCCGTTAGCTCACTAGACCTCAGAGCCCACTGACCCGCCCTTTGCGGTGGGGAGAGGTGAAACAGCCTAGAATGACAGAAATATCTGTCCAAAATGCCTCGTCTGCCTAGTCCTTATCAGACCCCGTGCCCCGAGATGCTTTGCAGACTAAAATTCCCCACATCAGAGGCCTTGCAGTGAGACCACGGGCACCTCATCAAGAGAGGGCGAGCATCGCACAGTCTCACTCAGCCTCGAGCCTTCGGACGAGCTGTAGCAGAGCAACCACCAGGACCCAGCGCTGTGCTCGCCTTTACTCCAGGGCCACATGCAGCGTTGCTGGCGCTGCCCTGGAGCACCGGCGCTTCCTTCACACCCCTCCTTACAGGCTCGGTTTTCACCACGGCAGCCCAGGAGCCCCGGGGCGCTGGGAGGAGCCCCACGGGAGCGCGGCAGCCCCGGGAGGCAGCGAGGGGAGCCCTCGGAGCGGTGACACCGCCGGCTATAATTAGCGCAGCGCAGGGCTTCCCCCGGACAGCAGCGGCGGGCGCGAGGGCTCCTCGGGACAACGACAACAACAACAACCACCACCGCTCCGGCGGGTGTGAGCCGTGCGGGGCGGGACACGGGCACCGGGGGCCTTACGGGTCGCGGCCGGCGTCGCGCTCCAGGAGGACGATGTAGCGCGGGTAGTGGGCGCAGACCTCGCCGTGCAGGTTGGGGATCACGCTGTAGCGATAATCGCGGCCGAAGAGCTCCAGGCACCGCCGCTCGATCCGCTCCACCTGCGCAGAGCCACCGCTCAGTGCCCGCCGCACCGGGACCCCCGAACCCCGCTCCCCCCGAGCCCCGGTGCCCTCACCTTGGCGGCGGCGGCGCCGCCGCCGTCCTTGGCGCGGTACTGTGCCCGGGAGAACTCGAGCAGCAGCTCGGCCAGGGCGCGGTCCCCGGAGCCCGCCGGGGGGCAGCCGCGGGCCGCCGCCGCCATGGCCGCGCCGCTCACCGCCGCCGCCTCGGGCCCATCGCCCCGCCCGCCGCTTTCCGCCCGCCGCCACCGCCCCTTCCGCCCGCTCCGCCGTCATCGGTGAGCGCCGGGCCGCGCTCCGCCCCGGGGCAGCGGGACCGCTCCGGGGGGAGCGGGCTACGCTCCGCACCCGCGCGTAGAAAGACGGGGCAAAGGCCGTCTAGGCGTGCGCAGGGCGCTGCGCTTCAAAAAGAACCCCCTCCTGAGGTGTGGCCGCGCACACCGAGCCGGTGCCGGTCGGAGCTGCGGGATGAGCGGTACCGCGGAACCCTGGTTCTTGCAGGGGAACACAAAGTGGTTTTCATCCGCGTTTGTCTGACTTGCAAACCAGCTGCGAATCTTGACAAGAGTTGAAAGAGAATGAGGCCCCTGGAGCATTTTATGACAGCCGAGTTTAAGTGCAGCTAAGGCGGTGCATCTCGGCACCCTGAGAAAGAAACTGGGCTGAGGTGGTCTGGTTTCTGCTGGGTTTGGGACCAGTGGAAGGCTGCCGGGGCGGGGGCAGGACTTTGGAGGGCACCTGCCGGCATACAAGTGCCTCGGGGTGACAGCCCGGCACACCTGACCTGGCCCAGCCGTGTACCCTGGCCCTGTCACCACACCTGACCTGGCACACCTGACACACAGCCGCGTACCCGGCCCTGTCACCACACCTGACCCAGCGCACCTTGTGTACCCTGGCTCTGTCACCACACCTGACCTGGCACACCTTCTGTACCCCGGCCCTGTCGTCACACCTGATCTGGCACAGTCATGTAACTGGCCCTGCGCTGTCACACGAGAGGTTCTGGGTCGGGTCCCGCTGTCCCAGTGCCACAGCGGCGGCAACTCAACTTGCTCCGTCCCCACCAAGCGGGTGGGGAAGCTCTGCTCCCCGCCCCGCGGGCTACGCCGGGCACTCGGGTGGTCGCAGGGGGTACGGGAGGATGGACGCCCTCCCTGCGGGCGCACTCCGGCCAAACGCACCCCCCGGGGACCCGCCGGCACTGACCGGGCCGTGCCCAGGTGCTGCCCCGGGCGGGGGCGGACCGGGGAGCGGCCCCGGGGGAGCGGGGCGGGCCCGGCGCCGGCTCCGTCCCGGCTCGGCGACCCGACCCGAGCCGTGCCGAGCTGAGCCGTGCCGAACACTGCCCGTCGCGAGGCGATCCGAGCCCGACCGAGCCCGAGGCGGGCGCAGCCGAAGGCGGCCGGAGCAGCCCGATCCCTGGGGGGCGCGCGCGGCGGGCTCGGCTCGGACTGGGCTGGGCTCGGCTGGACTCGGCTCAGCACGGCCGGGCTCGGCTGGGCTCGGGCTCGGCTCCGCAGTGGCGGGGGGCGCGCGGCCGCGCGCGCGCGGCGGGAGCGCGCGGGGCGCAGAGGCGGCAGCCAAGATGGCGGCGCGGGTGTCGCAGGGCCCGGCAGCCCGCGGGCGCTCTTAGGCCGCGGCCCCCCCCCGCCCCGCCGACCCCGGGCGGGCCCCCCGCCGTCCCGGCCCCTCCCGCCCTCCGGCAGTGGCGGCCGGCAGGATGCTGCCCTCGCAGGAAGCCTCCAAGCTGTACCATGACAACTACGTGCGGAACTCGCGCGCCATCGGCGTGCTCTGGGCCATCTTCACCATCTGCTTCGCCATCATCAACGTGGTGGTCTTCATCCAGCCCTACTGGGTGGGCGACAGCGTCAACACGCCCAAGCCCGGGTACTTCGGGCTGTTCCACTATTGCGTGGGCAGCGGGCTGGCGGGCCGGGAGCTGTCATGCCGTGGCTCCTTCACCGACTTCAGCACCATCCCCTCGGGCGCCTTCCAGGCGGCCGCGTTCTTCGTGCTGCTCTCCATGGTGCTGACGCTGGGCTGCATCACCTGCTTCGCCCTATTCTTCTTCTGCAACACCGCCACCGTCTACAAGATCTGCGCCTGGATGCAGCTGCTGGCAGGTACACTCCGGCACCGGGAGCACCGGCACCGGGAGCACTGGCCTGCCCCGGGCCTGGCGGCGGGCGATGGGCGGGGGGAATGTGGGCAGCGCCGGGTATGGGGCACTCCGGGAGGACCTGGCACTGGTAGTGGGGTCCCTGGCTGCAGGGAGCACCGAGGTTGCTCAAGGAAGCTGGGCTGGGTCCAAGCACTGCGGGGCCGTGGTTCCAGGATCCAGCCTCATGGCTTCTTGGGACACCCAGGCCGGGTGCAAGTGCTGACAGACTACCAGGAATGGGCACCAGTTTGGGACACTGCCACCCAGGGCTCCCTAGTATCCCCTGGCCACAAGCAACACTAGGGCTGCCCAAGAAAGCTGGGTTCTGGTACAAATACTGGGTACAAGTAACTATACAGTATCCCAGCCAGGAGCCAGGCCCAGGACATCCCAGGACTTCCTGGGACACCCAGGGCAGGCACTGGCACTGACAGAACATCAGGAACAGGTGCTGGCACTGGTGCCCGGGGCTCCCCAGGCAGAGGTTGGCTTCAGGGAACACTGGGGTTGCTCGAGGAAGCTGGGCAGGGTACAAGCACTGTCGGGCCATGGGGCATGCCAGCCAAGAAGTGTCTTCAGGACACTCCAGGGCTTCCTGGGACACCCAGGCCAGGCACTGGCACTAACAGAGCACCAGGAATTTGCACCTGTTCTGGGCTCTGGAACCTGCGGTTCCCCAGGAAGGTCTGACTCCAGGGAACCACAGGACTCACTGGGACACAGCAGGAAAGCTGGATCAGGGACCTCCCTTAGGGGGTCCCAGAACAGGCACTGGCCCCAGCCACCTGGGCAGCCTGGAGTACCTCAGGAAAGCTGAGCCAGGCACTGGCCTTGGAGCACCTCGGGACATCCTGGGCCAGGGACCAGCCTTGGGACACCCCAGTCAGGAACCAGTGTTGGGACACCCTACAACAGGGACTGACAGAATCAAGGACCAACTGCAAGATGGCCTAGGACACATTGGACCTGGGATCAGGCCCCTGGGGATCCAGACACCCCGGGACAGTCCACATCAGGGACTAGCCTTTCTGTCAAACCAGCCCCAGGGACATCCCTGAGCAAGCCTGTTCCCAAGGGATACTCACTTTAGGGGAATCCCCAGTGCCTGAAGGAACCTCATCACTGGCAGGAACCCATGCATGGATCTCCCAGCCCTGTAAAAGCACCTGTGCACAGACAGACCCTTCAGCTCCCCCTTAAAACATGTTGTGCCCAGGCCCCCTCCCTCCCACATCATGAAAGAGCTGTGAGGACAAGCCTTTCTGAGCTCTCTCCAGTGCTTCCCATGGGGGAACATTATACATTTACCTTGAGATCTGCTCAGGCATGACCACAGGCTCAAGCCCAGTCATTGCCCCCAAAAGTGTCCCTGTCTATAGATTCTCCTTAGCTCCCTCCACAAATTAAACCCCATTGTAGATGTGCCCCAAGACCCTCATAGACTCACTCCTCAAAGTGGCACCATACAATAACCCTTTCTCCAGAAGGGGACCTAATGCCTATACTAATAAAGGATCCTGAGTATCCCTTGTGCACAGACCTCCAAGCTGTCCTAACAGAGAGTCTGTCCTTTTTGGAGAAAGACCCTGAGAATTGATGCTGAGCTTTCCCTGGTAGGGGGATCCCTCACTTCCTTCTCTGTCCAGTTTTATGAACTATAGACAGACACTGTTACTCTCCACTACATACAAAGTGTGAATAGACCCAGAGCTTCCACTGGAAGGACCCAGAGCAGCCCTTATTCCTAATGAAAGGACCCAATCTGTCCCCTCTGTGAGCAGGACCCCAGTCATTTATGTGGAAGGATATAGCCCCTCTGTGCTAGGGCCTTGCAGCCAGCCCAGCTCTCTCCCTTGCAGTTGGCTGGGGCTGGAAAACCTGACCTCTCGTCACCCAGACCAGGACCACAGCCAGACTAGGAGCTGCCTTGGCTTATCAGGAAATTCCCTCATCTTTAATTTTCCCTGTCCTGAAGATTTATCAGTTTAAAGCAAGCTCAGAGCCCAAATCCTACCGATGATTGTCAGCAGCTTAATCAAGTGGTTTGGAGCAACCCGAGTGCTGCTGCTGCACAGGGAGCTGTGTGGTGGAGGGCACTGCACTCGAGGCAGCTCTGAGCTTCCTCCCCATTGCCTCCTGTCCTGCCCTGGCTCAAGTTTGGGTGGCCACAACAGCACCCTGTGCTGTCAGCTCTGGATACCCCTTGTCCTGTATGGGGCTTGTCCCTGCTCACACTTTGCACCTTGTTGTTACACATGCGTTGCTCATAGTGGCACTTGTGAACCCCAAGCGTGTGTCTTGCTGGGGCCACGGATCAGCTCCTCTGGCTCCAGCTGGGCCAGGCTGGCTCAGAGCTCTCCCACAGCAGCATGGCTCCGTGGCCTCTCTGTGCTGGGGAAAGTCCAAGGCAGCATTAACAGAGATTGTCCCTGCACTCTACCCTGAGACTGGACAGCACAAGAGAGCTCCTGTCCTGCAGGACAGGCTGGTGTCCCTGTCAGGGAGGGCTAGGACACAGAGGTGGTGGAGTGGTGTGTCCCAGCAAGGAGTCTCATCCTGGAGCATTGGGCATGGCTGAACTTCCGTGGGCATGTCAGAGACAGCTGCAGGTGGATGTGTTACCTTGTACATGGAGGAGGAGTTGCTGTGACCCATGGAGCACACACAGGGGCCAGATCTCATGAGTAGGGCAGTAGATGGCCTGATGCAGGCTCTGGCACAGCATGGTGGCAAACTTTGGAGATTCATCTGCCTGGGAGGTTGAAGGGTTGTGCCAGAGGAGAGGGCTTGGAGGGGCAGAGAAGGGAAGGTCATTCCTCCTGCCTCGATGAGGCTTTAGCTGAAGGAGGACTTGCACTACTACAGCAACAGTGAGACTCAAAGTCTCTTGGTCTCACTGGTGAAAACTAGGTAACAAGGGGACTGGCAGAGAGATGGGGCAGAGGTGTCCCCACCCTGTCCCTCTGGAATGTCCAGTGCAGAGTACAGGGCTGCTGAGTGTGGGCATGGATGGGCTCGGCAGAAGAGAAAAATCGAGTGCAGGAATGTGGGGGAGGGGGATGAGGAATTCAGGATCTCTTTCAAAAAAAAAAAGTTTAAATCATCAATGTCTAATTAGTGGACAGCAATCAAGGGAGAGTTTAATTAGAGCTTGACAGAAAGCTCCAGCTCAAAAGCCACTGCCCCCCTAGGAGGAAACTGGATCTAATTAAGAGGAAAGACTCTGCTTTATCGCAAATAGAACGTGGCCATCTGCCCTGTTCGAAATCCCAGTAACGCAAAACGAGATTTTGCTAAATCCTTCTGTTACAAAACCAGAGATGGGCCCTTAACATGAGCACGTCAGCAACTGTGTGACTGACAGCACCTGATGCCACCCCAATACTCAAAATTAGTGGAGGAGCTCCTTCAGAAAGTCCCATGGGATGACGCTTACCTGAAGAGAAGTGGGCTGTGACGGTAATCCCCCTTAGGATCCATCTGCAGGAGACTGGAGCATAGGAATACACCCTCACCACGTACTGGGGAGGCTTCCCAGGAGTCTGAGCATTTCCTCTGATTCCCTGATCCTCTGCTGTAGCATAAGGCACAATCACCCTGTGAGTTAACTCCAAGCTTTGTCTTGGTGCCCACAAATAATCCGGAGTAAGAGAGCCCAACCACCTCTGTGTGACTGCATCCACATGCTTCTCGTCAGGACAGTCACTCCGAGTGGGTCCAGGATTCTGCTTCCAGGGGGTCTTCAGTTTTGTACTTACAATCTACTGAGGGTCAAAAGAGGCAGCCAGCTGAGCACACCATCCCTCTTGCATGTAGGAATGGACTGGCCACATTTTAGGGTGTTTCCCTGTGCTTCAGGTCCAGCAGTCAGTGTGGTGAGACCTTCCAGCTCCCCTAGGGATGCATGATGTCCAGGGCCATGCCTTTGACAGTAGGGCTGGGGTTTGTCCTTATCCATAACACTTTGGAGTTGACTATGCCATGTCCAGGCACCTTACCTGATGGACAATCTGTTAATACATATCCATCTGAGCCCTTTTCTCCTTTGGGAGACTCCCTTCAGAGCTACACTCACCTCTCGGATGGGCCCTTCCGAGGGCTGGGAGCAGAGGCAGAGGCAGAGCCCTGAGCAGCAACTTCATCTTCTGCATCTCAGCCGTGTTTGCCACCTTCTGAGTGGGGACCCCTTGCAGGGCATCATTCTGGCATGTCCAGGAAGAGGAGTGCTGAGGAAGCCCATTGGCAGATGCTGGGCTGTGTGTGGCAGGGCCGTGTGGTGTGGGGATGTCGCCTCAGCCCCAAGGGAGAGCAGGGTCTGGCCCCAGCACCACAGCCCTGAAACACTCCATGGTGCTGGCAACGATTTGGTGGCTCTGCTGAGCCACATCAGGACAGGCTCATCTTCCTGACTGGGACTTGCTGGAGAGCCAACTCCTCTCAGAGTTCGAGGTTTCAAAGCAATAGTTTACATGGATATAAAAGTCATTAATTGATTTTCGTAATGAAAAAATTTGAGGCAGATTCCACTGCTCCAAACCAGCTTGGAGTGTAACTGGGACAGCTACTGGGAATGAAACTGCCCAGGGAGGTCATGGAGTCTCCCTCTCTGGAGACATTCAAAACCCACCTGGATGCATTCCTATATAACTTGCTCTAGGTGACCCTGCCTCGGCAGGGAGGTTGGACTGGATGATCTCCACAGGTCACTTCTAACCTTAACTATCCCGTGATTCTGTGATTCTATCCTGTATCCTCAAGCCCTTTCTCTGTCCAAGGGAGAAATATTGCCAAAAATATGATCTTTCAGGTGAACCACTTCCACCTGCCGACCTTGCAGCAAAAATTACATCACCGCGAAAAAACTTAGCCTTTGATCAATTACCGTCTTCTGGCCCCCAGAAAAGCTTTCCTGAAGACTCCCCCCTCCTTCCACTGCCACTCCTGCCTTGCAGCGGGGACAGAAGCAGGGATTCAGCCTGTTCCTTGCATCCAGCCGGCGCCGTGTGCTCCGCGGCAGCAGCCCCGGGGTTTGCACGGCATCGCGTCCCTCCCGTAGCGGCTGTTAATGTGCCTGTGTACTCGCAGGGAGGGGCTGAGCCGCGTGTTTCGGAGCCGCTCGTGTCCTGGAGCTTACATCCCTTAACTGTTGTTCCAGATAAAGTAACTGTCAGTTCTGATTCATACAAACTCATAACTCTATTCTGAATCCTGCTGATTTTTTGGCACGGAAACAGCCTGTGGAGCAAAATGCCGTAAGGGAGCTCGTGTCTGTGTAAATGGCCAGTGCTACTCGTCCTGAGCACGCTGCCCTTAGTGTTCATTTATTTTTGAGGGATTTCAGTTTTTATGGGAAGGAAGGGCGGCTATGTTTGTCCCCTTTCCCTTCAGTGATCAGCTCTCAGGAGGTTTTCTAGTGAGAAGCAGCCACTCCAGACCCCAATATCACAGCCCAGCCCCTGTTCCCCAGAGGCTTGGGGCTCACTGTCCCCACACCAGGTTTAACAAACCCCTTTGGGCCCCAGTGGTTGCTGGTTTCCCCCGTTACCCCACATTTTCCAGTTGGTGTGTCCTGGGGCGGTGTGATGCTCTGTGTGCCCGTGCTCAGGGGGAGGCCACATCTCTCAGCTGCAGGGCATGTCCTGAGCTTCTTCTACCCATGGCAGGCAAAAGCAGTAAAAGCCAGTCTTCGCCCACACCTGCAGACTAAACTGGACAGAAAAAGTGATTAAAAAATCAGATTTTAATGCTGCAGGCACAGCTGCTCAGGGCAGGTGCAGTACTGGGATAGCCGTGGTACTCAGCAAACGTGGGGCTACTCAGACAAATTAGCTAAATGCACCTTGTACCAGGAGATGTTATCCTGCCGGGAGGAGCTTCCTCTTGTGTTGCAGCCTGAGTCATAATGTTACATTCCCTTTGATTAATTTCTTTTGCAAGGATATCAAAAGCCCTTGAGATGCCCGTTTCATTTCTAGAGGACCTTGACAAGGGAGCACTGAGGAGTGGGAAGCCATGAACCAGCTGTAAAACCAAGCCAAGAAATGCTAGTTTTTCCAGGGCCAGAACCCCATCCCCAGCAGGATCATCCTCCCTCCGCATACACCCTCCCCCAGCGATCACTGAAATGCCTTTCCAACTGGGAAAACTCTAGAAGAGGGAGTTGGAGCCCAGGGCCTGGGAGAAGGATGGCAGCTGTGGAGTGTGACAGAGTAGCCAGTCATCCTTGGTGCCACTGGCAGTGAGGACTCACACCACACCCTCAGAAGAACAGGAATTAAAAGCAAATGGATGGGAGTTGGGTTATTTTTTCCTCTTTAATAGCGGCTCTAGTAGGAGTCATCACTTGGTGTTTTTCATGTGGTTGCAAGGTGTAGAAATAGGTTGTTTTAAACAAAAATCAAGGTTTTCCTGCAGATCTGCAAGAGATCTTGGGGCATTGGGAGGCAGGTGCAGGCAGAGCCCCAATCTTGCACCCCTCAGAGCTGTTGCAGAGGGCAGTGCTGAGGCCTGTGGACCATGTGGGGATCCCCTCCTTGTTCTTGCTCTACTCTTCAATGTCACTCCTTGCTGCAGGCACAGGAAGGTGTTTCCAGGACATCAGGCGGGCTGGGGACATGCAGAAAAGGGAATTGCTTGTGACAGAGCAGAGGACTCGGCTTGCTGCTGGGAACATGTAGGACAGATGGGAAGAAGAGAACACTGAGCTGCTCTGAGCTGCAGGGACAAACCCACCCCCTTGCCAGGACTGGCCACAGAGCACCTTAGCTTGTTTCATACTGCACTGCACTGGGAGCTCAGTGGATCCTAAAATCCTCTCAGCATCTTGCTTTCACAGGAACAGTCCCTGGCACAGGTTTGCTGCACCTGCTCCCCTTTATTTCAGGGCCTTGGCTGAATTAATGCCATCCTGCCTCAAGTTGCCCAGGTCAGCATCAGGCCAGGCTACACCTCACCATTTACCACGCAGAGCACGGCATTGGTGCTGATTGTACTTCCTTGCAGAGGGATGGTTTTGGGCTGGCCCAGTCCCAGCAGGCAGGGAGCTCCCCCAGACATGCTGTGCTTGGCTGGGAGTCCCTGGTGACGATGTACTGGAGGTGCCAGCTTGTCGGCTCCTGTGCAGCCATGCAGTGCCAGGGTGGAACCAGGGCTGTGCACGGCCCTAAATCAGCATGCAGGGCTCACCACTGCCTGCAAAGACACTTCTACAGAGCAGGTTTGTGATGTGGACGGAGGAGGCAGAGACCAGGCAGCAGCTGGCACGTGACATTATGTACCAGAGCACAGACTACTCGCCTCAGTGTCACTGCTCTTTTCTGGGTGCAGCTTATCAGCATGCGAGGGCAATACCTGCTCCTGGTGTGATGCCATGCATGTGCTTCCCTCCCTTCTGGGATTTTCCTTCCCTCCTGAGAGCAGTTCAAAGCATGTGCCAGCACCCAGGCAGCTTGTGCCAGACCACCAGCTGCCCTCCCCTGGGGCCACTGCTACAGCACTCGTGCCTGCAGGGTGTTTGCTGTCCCTCCAGCGGTAAGGGATGGGGAGATAATTCCTCACTGGTGCTGGCACAAGCTTCTTGGTTCTTCCCTAACTCAGGGCAAAAATACCTGCAGGGCACCCCAGCCAACATCATTACTATTTTTAGCCTTCCCAGCTGATACGGACAAGGAGCTTTTATACTTGCTGTAGTTAGAAAAAACATCACCTTCTTACCTTGACAGTCACAGGCTTTGTGTTGGCATTTCCCTCCGTGTGTTCCCTGATGTCTCCTTGCTCAACATGGAGTGTGCAGGATGGAGGCACACTGGGAAGGTGACTCCTCTGGGAGTGGTGCTTGCAGGATGTGTGGTGGTTGGGTGCAGGGGCTCCTGGGGATGATGGATCCTCTCAGCACGCAGCATCCCTGCCCGCAGCTCCTGCCTGGTAGCTCCTGCCCACATGCAGGGAGTCTGCAGTGATGAGGAAAGCCCATGGGGAACCACTGATCCTGTGACTGATGCTGGAAGAAACCAAGACCCTAAAGTTCCCATTTGTGCGTGGGCAAGATTTGGGACAGCCATGTGCAAACGCAGTCCCTGGGGCTGCTGGGGCAGTGGTGGCTGTCTCCTGCCACGTCACCTGGCTGTCATGGGGCCAAGGTGGGCTTGCTGACAGGTGTGGGCTGCACTCATCCACTGACTGGGGGGCTCAGTGCCTGGCACTGCCACCCCGTGTCCCCTCTGATGCCTCCCCTCCTCTCCCCCTTGCAGCGCTCTGCCTGGTGCTGGGCTGTATGATCTTTCCTGATGGCTGGGATGCAGAGACCATACGGGACATGTGCGGGGAGAAGACAGGGAAATACTCCCTGGGCGACTGCTCCGTGCGCTGGGCTTACATCCTGGCCATCATCGGCATCCTCAACGCTCTCATCCTTTCCTTCCTGGCCTTTGTCCTCGGCAACCGGCAGAACGACCTGCTGCACGAGGAGCTCAAGACAGAGAGCAAAGGTGAGAGCCACGCAGCCGAGGGTCCCAGGGCCCTGGGGGGATCCTGGGTGGGAACAGCCTGGGGGGCTTGGCCCCTCCAGCATTCTGAAGAGAGTCCCATGGGCTTAACTGCCACCGACAAAGCGGAGCAGGCTGGGCAGGGTGGGAGCGGAGCGGGCTGCCGAGCCTCTGTCCTACCTGACGCCCGTCTCTTCTGTTTCCACAGATTTTGTTGGCACTGCGGTAAGTCTTGAGTGTCACTGTCCTGTCCCCTGGCCCTGACTGTGTGGTGTGTCTGGGTGTGCTGTGTGGCTTGGGATGGGGGAACCCTGTCTGTGCGGGAAGCGAGGCTGGGGACAATGGGGAAGGGAGGCAGCAGGGACGGGGTGGGGCGCGGCAGGGATGGGGACAGGCATGTGCTGATGGCACGATGGTGCAGTAAGACCTGCCCAACACCGTCCTCGACCCGCTGTGCTCTCCCCACAGAGGATATAAGGCCGACCGTCCGCAGCAGGACCCTCTTCCCATGGCCGGCAGCCTGGGCGCTCCCTCCCTCTCTTGCCCTTCGTCTGCTGCCAGCGGCCACACAGCGTCCCGCGCCGCCCCCCGGGCCCCGCCGCCCGCGCCAGGGATGCGCCGCCCGCCCGCCGCATCCACGGCCACCTCCATGTCCACGCCGGCACCGCCATCCCACGCACCCCGCCAGCTCCGCACCCCGCGCTGCCCGCGGGCCGCCGCCGGGGAAGGATGCCTGAAACGCGCTTCGTTCAAGAACAGCATCCAACTGCGGTTTTGTTTCAAGGAAAAAACAGTCTCGGAGTTTTTAACAGATTTCTACATCCCCAGGACTCCTGACCTGCTGCCTCCCACCCGAACGCGCACCCAGTGACGCCCCGTGCCGGCTGCTCCGGGTCCCGGACCCCTCCCCACTCCCATTTTGTACAGCTCCGTGATCCTGTCTCCACGGCCAGGGGACCCGGTGGCCGGGATAGGGCCCAACCCCTACTTTTACATGTAAATTCATATTCTCTAAACAGGGTAAAGTGACTCGAACCCCCTCGCCCCCCACCCCGGGAGCCCGGCCCCAGGACGCGGTGCTTCCTGGCGTGTGGCTGGGGCCTCGCTGCTGCCGGCCATGGGACACCCGACACGCTCCGCCGCTGAATGTAAGCCCTGGTAAGTGGGAGCAGCTGAACATGCAAAACCCCCTGGGCGGGTGCCTCCCGCCAGACCCCTCCCCGAGTCGGCCGCGGGCTGTTGCCAAACGCCTTCCCTCCCCATACGGTGCTTTATCTCCACTGGTGACGGCGTGGCCGGGGGTACCCAAGCCCTCCTGTGCCCACCCGGCCTCCTGGCTGCACCCTCGCTGTCCCGCGGGGAGCCGGGGGCAGCTGCCCGGCTCCGATGGCCCCCACACAGCACCCCAGAGCCGGCACCGACACCCCGGCGCGGGCGGCCGCAGCCCGGCTGTGGCTCTGCTGGCCAGACCGGTGTGTGTGGGCTTCCCCTGGCCACGGGGCTTGGGTCACCGCAGCCCTCGCAATGCAATAAAGTCCTCAGCACTGGCCGCATCTCAGTGCGAGCAGCCAGGGCTCCTCGCAGGGCCCCGGGAAGGGGAGGGCCCCCAGGGGACCCTGGCAGGGCTGGACCCAGGCACTGGGCAAGGCCGGGGAGCAGGGAGCAGAGTGGGTCTCGGGCTGGGGCCACAGAGCATGCAGGCTGCTGAGGGACGGCATCAAGTGCTCTGCAGAAACCATCACCTCAGCGGGCACCAGGGGCTGGTGGGAGCAGGTAAGTGGTGCCCTGAGGCCCTGCAGGGTGGCGGTGAGGGATGGAGCTGTGCCGAAACACCATCTGGATCTGGGAGCCAAAGTCACCCGGGACGGCGTGGGTGCCATGAGCCTGGCGGTGCCCACCTCCCTCCGGCAGCTGCCCCCCTGGAACGAGGTCAGCAGGAACCCCCTGCGCCTGGCAGCACCTGGGCCTTGCCAGCTTGTGAGTGCTGTTGCCAGCTGAATTGGAAAAACAAATCAAGAAAAATCAGTGGAGAAAGGAATACAGTAGCTGTAATATATCTGTATTTTAGTACAAAGTTTGATACAGTGTTTCACAAAACCTTATTGAAAAATATAATTCAAACCAGACAAGCTCGGAGCCCTGTGGTATGGGGAGGGTTGGGATGGGCTCCTGCCGGCACTGCCAACACAGAGGAGGTGGTCTGCAAGGAGGTCAAAGGACCCCACATGGGTGTCTGAGCTGTGGTGGGGAAGGGAGGGTGGAGAGCCCTCCCTGTGCCCAGTGGGGTTGAGCCTCCACCCACATGGCCAAAGCAAGTCCCCAGGGAAAGGGTCCCACTCTATGGCAAGGCAGGAGGTGGGGCAGGGATCCCATCCATCCTTAGGAGCTTTTGCGCCTGTCCCTTCTGCCACGAGTGGTCTGTCAGCTCACAGGCAGACACAGGCTGATAGCAGCCTCCTGAAATTCATCTAATGTGTCTTGATGGAAAAAAAACAACTTACATGGCTGGTCATTCCAGCGGCGTGCTCTGGTAGAGGAGCAGGGATGTATTCCAGGCTGTGTGAGGGCAGCATGGGGAACTCTTGGACATCTGGAGAGCTTTGGCCAGCTCTGGTCTCGCTGGTACAGGACGTGCTTGGAGCCCGGGTGAGCCCTGCACTGGCAGATGGCTGAGGGGCGGGCTGGGTCAGCTGCTGGGAGAGAAGTGGGGGGGTTGGTGCTGCCCACAGTTGCTTTGGGGGAGGCAGTACAGGAGATGGAGTCAGACTCTTCTGAGGGATGCACAGGGACAGGATGAGCCACAGCAGACACTGTCCCACAAGGTGTCAGGGGGAACGTTCTCATTATGAGGGCAGTCAAACACTGGCCATGGGCATCTCAGACCAGCACTTGCAGGCAGCACCTGGTGGGCCCCCCTCAGGCTCAGCCCATCTCAGGCTTCCTAAGGAAAAGGCAAACAACATGAAAACCCTGGCTACCAGCACACCAGAAACCAGGTTTTGAAGCAGGTTGCAGTGGTGCAGGGCTGCTCCTGTGAAGATCTGAAGATCTGCTTACCCTGCAGGGACAGGAAAGGGAGACCAATATGCCCCCACTCCCTCACCCCACATCCTGGGCACCAGGGCTCAAGGTGGTAAGGAAACAGAAAGAAATACCGGTTTTCAAGTTAAGTATTTTTATTATCAAAATTATTACATCTCTTGTGAAAGTTCAAATGTTACAGCATGGTGTAAAAACTCCACTAGAGTAAGAAGCTACAGCCCCCACCTTTCCTAGAGCTTTCCAGGGTCCCTCCCTCCTGCCCCCCTGCTGTGCCCAAAGGTGCTGGAGCCTCTGGGCAGGGCCCCCCCGGCCCCCTCTCGCCGCCTGGCAGGGCAGAGCCTGCCTGCCCCGTGCTGCTCAGAGCACGAAAGGGGAGGCTGCACCCCCAGGGCTAAGCCAAGTGAAGTTTACACCTATTTTATACAGTATACAGACACCCAACTGCGGGGTGACAAGTTCCATCCCAACACGCTCACAGCCAGACAGTGTGAGAAAGTTACTCTTTGTTTCAATATTTTAAAAGTCTCCCCTAGGCTGAACAAACACCTGATTTCAATTGTGAATTAGAGAAACCTGTAACAGTCCTAAAAAAAGAGGAAGAAGACTGTGCATCTGAAAGGACAGGGGAGACAGACTCACAGCATTATGTTATCCAAGAGAAAGGAGAAGTTCCACTGCAGCACCAGGGATGACACCTGTCATATATTAGCTAACCTACTATGGTTATAACTGAATATAAAATTAGATAAATAAAAACACGCCCGATATTACAGTAAACAAGTGAGAAAGAAGCTGGCAATCGTATGGAATTGAACAGACAGCGCACTGTGTCTGGGCTGGCTCTCCTGCCACGCTTGGCGGGTGATGGCGGCTGGGAAGGACCCCACATAGCACTGCCCCAAGAGCCTCTGGCTCAGCACAGACCGGGGTCTGCACCCAACACCCCAGCACTGCCCCTCGGCAGCCCCCACTCCTCTGCCTGCAGCCCCCTGTGCACTGCAGCATCACTTGCCTGATCAGGCCCTCGGTCACCCCCCACGTGTCTCCACACCAGCAGCCAGAGACCCCTGGCTCGGTGGCGTGTGACAGCACAGCCTCGGCCATGCTCCTGTTCACAGACTCCTTAAGCGACCTTAGAACACTCGTTCATGATAGCCCTGCAAGGAAGCAGCACATGACAGCGCACCCCAGACCCTCTGCAGCGACAGGCATTCTCCAACCCCCTCCCTCCTGTGCTAGTTCACATTTGCGGAGACTCTGTTGTCCTGGAAAAAGCTCTGACAGTGGCAGTGGTGACCCAGGCCCAAAGGCAGCCGTGTGCGCTCATCTGCTTGTGACTGGAATGATCGTAACGGATTAAAGCCCTCCCCAGAACGCACTGAGAACCTGACCTATAAAGAGATTGGAGTTAACTTCCCCCAACGTTTCCTTTAAACTGCTTTCAAATTCAGAACGGTGTCCGTGCTGCATGAGTGACTATGGCCATGGGCACGGACCAGAGACAGAGGCTGTGCCACAGTCATTGCACTTGAACCATTTGCTTTTTTTTTTTCCTTTTTTTTGTTTTTGTTTTTGCGATGTACCCACGCATCAGGGAACTGCTTTGCTACAGTCTCTGCCTCAGAGAAATCTGCGTTCTCCTACCAGGCCAGAGGCCAATACTGCTCACAAATCTCACCCGTGCATTTCAGACCTCAGCCTCTGACCCCTGGCACCCCAGCATCAGGTGCAAGCTCCCAACACCGGCCCAGGAGCCACTTCCAGAGGTGACTGGAAGGAGCTATGGGCAGTTTTGTCCTCCTGGAGTCCAGGCAGCCCTAGGAAAGTCCTGTTTGAGTCTTTACTCCAGAACCTTGAAGCTGCTGCAGTCTGTACTGGTGGACACTGCCTCCCCCGCGGTGTGGATAGTGTTGTGCACTGGAAATCACTGCGCCCCGGGAGCCCTGGTAGAGCACAGACTGCCCGGAGTTGGGCAGACTGATAGTCCGCAAGTCTGACTGTAGTGAGCGAGCACTTTGGGGAGCGGAGGAGGAGCCCGACACACCCGTGCAGGGCTGGGAGCCCGACTCGGAGGAGAGAGAGTCCACAGCTGTCTGCTGTGCCGGGCTGGCAGCCGCGGGGCAGCTCTTCCTCAGGAGGCTGCTGCTGACGCTGCCAGAGTGCTGCTGGCTGCTGAAATACCCCGAGGTCCCTGCAAACAGGGCAGAGCAGTCTGTGGAGACCGAGTGGGCAGGGCTGGAGTACGAGGTGGAGGAGAGGGATGTTTCTGAGGAACCATGGGAGAGGCCGTGTCCTGTCCTCTGTGCTGCTGCTCGGTAGCTGTATCCAGGAGACGGCGCGAGGTGCCCTCTGTACGGGGAGGAGCTCTGCTGGAGCAGGGTCTGTGATTCTGCCTGGGGACTGTCAGACTGCAGCAGCTGAACAAGGCATGGGGAAAAAAAAAGAAAAGGCATGTCAGATTGACTTTCACGTTTCCTACCTCTTTCTCATGATGAAGGTACTTAGTGCAGCAGGACTGTGAACAATTGGCAGCCAAGGGCAGTTTCCCCCTTATCTCTTTAAAGGTTTTATTTCAGAATGTGCAGATAATACATGAAAGCATTTACCTGGTAGCTGTACCGAGAAGGACTGTAAACTGCTGGTCCTTTGTGGGCTTCTGGAGTGTCTCCTTCTGCTGTGTCTGCAATGTACAGGCAGCATGTTAAACCTCACCCTCTGGACTGAGGCCGGACAGCAGCTCCCTCTCAAATGGCACCACCAACAGCCCAGCCCTCGTGTTATGCATTCAGCAGCAGCTGAGACCAGAGCAGCCTCCCCAGCCATCAGCATTCCAGAAGCTGAAGAGTCCCAGCAGAAGACAACTGGGAGACCTTAACATATACAAACAGCCACATGTGTGAAGAAGGGCTACTCCCCTCACCCCAGTGCACTCTGGTTCAGCACAAAGCCCACCTGCCTTGGACCAGCCTGTCTGAATGGCCACCATCCTGTCTGAATGCTGGAGACTCAGCATGGACACAGCCTGGGCTCCCCTGGCTCCTCAGCAGGATACCAGAGGCAGAAGATGGTTTCTAAGATCTCGGCAATTTCCCACTCAGCCTTGGTTACAGGAATCCACAATGGATACAGTTACAGCTCAGGAGACAAAACTGTCCCTTCTTGGAGGGCTGTCAGCAGGATCCTGTAGCCGGTTTTCCTCAAAGGGTAGGCAAGAAGTACTTACTGCAGCGACCCAGCCCCTGAGCCTCGTGTATGTTTCAGCTGCTACCCTTGTAACCATGGCTGGTGATCCTGCTTTCTTCAGGAGGAAGCTGCTGGGACTAGGAGACTTCCCATCAGAGTTCTGTTGCAGACTAATGACAGAGTTGTTTATCTGCAGCATCTCAGGGATTCTCAGCAGCCAGATTTGAAATGCCTTGGTGAAACACTGTTGGTATTAGTATCAAATTTATATGACAGATGTGTCTCAGTCATGAAACAGGACACGCTGCCTCAGTCCGCTCTGTACTTCTGCCAGACAGGTCTGGCTTTGGCCCCAGCTGCACTGGCACGAGCACCAGTGCCAGCAGTGTCTCTGGCTCTGCTGCCATTGTCCTCTCTGTGCTGCACTACAGTGCTGGCTTAGCTAACAAGGATCTGGACAGAGCTCGTCTGCTCTCGAGGCTCAGGAGCCTTTTTCCTCAGGGCACAGACCTGCACAGAAACTGGGGCGTGAAGCTTCCAGCACGTGTCCCGTGCCACCTTCCATTTCTGAAATGACATCAATGCAGCAAGTGGCTGTTGGACTTGCTGTAGGTGACATTCCCAGTACTGCAGGAAGGCAAAATTTGGAAGTTCGGGGCATGTTTTGTTAAGCAGTCACGCACTGAAGAGACTAACTGTTCAATCCAGGAGATCGCTGTGATTCACAGAAGTTGAGTATGAGAATCAGAAGAAATCTGAAGACTGTTTTTTAAGCAGCCGGGCATGCTGGCAGAGCTGCACAATTTACTGCCAGTGCCTGTTCTTAGAAAAATCCTCGACAAGTTAAAGACAAGTTGAAAGACTAAATTACAAAGGGTAAATAAACTATGACCTTCCTGAATTTGCTTTATGTAAACTTAAAAGCTAAAGCCAACATTTCCCTTCCCCATTTCCCAGTACCTGCACTAGGAATGACATGAAGAACTGCTTTTCTTGGCAGTACTGGCCTGTGTCAACCTAAAACATATATGAAGTGACAGCTTTAGCTGGGAGCAGCTGCAGTTCTCAGAAGCGTGGAATGCACACAAATTCCATTTCATTCCTACATGCCTCATCAGCAAACCTCCAAGTTTGGGATTTTTCAGTTCCCCTCAATATTATCTGTTACAGCATCAAGTGAACATGTGCATCTTCACCATTCCAGGTGCTACCAGGAACGGCACGGACTCAGCCACCCGTTTGTTTCACGAAGAAGCAGAGCAGCAACTGGGGGAGGCTCACAAAATCTAAACAAGAATATAAACTAGAATCTAAACAAGCTGCTGAAGAAATTGCCACAGTAAGCAAAAGAAGAAAAAACGTATTTTGCTGCGGTGGGATGAAGGAGACAAGACGACTTTTGTCAGCTGCAGCATTAGGTTTTCACAGCTCAGAGTGGGATGGGGTTTACGTAACAAGAAAGAAGAATGCACCTCTGCAGATGAAAGTTTAATTCCAGCCTAACTTTAGGGTGAGACTGAAGAGCCAGAGATGTACAGGTTAGAGTGGGCAAAGGCCTGTTGCAGGAGCCAGGATTTTGCCTACCCAAATAAACACCAAGAAAGCCACTTCCAATGGTACGGGAAAGACAGGGAAGAGACTCCCAGTGGGGTTCCATGAAACTGTGACATTTTTGATAGGGAAGAGGATTTCCTCTCAAGACTGGATGAAGGAAAAGAATTGAAAAGATGTGCCTAGGTGTACAAAACCAGGAAAACCCTCGATGAGACACCAGTTTTCAGAGGCTGGTCTCAAATACACCTTACTGCAACCGGGGGGAAAAAAAGTCTGATTTGGAATGAAGAAAATACATACTTGCCCTAAAATGCTCAGAAATGAGATATTACATTTGTGTGAATGTTCAGCCAATGAGAATTAAATGATAGCACCTTCTTAGCACATCTGTCCAAGGACAAAGAAGCTGTCCCTGTCAGAACCAAGATGCAGGCAGTCTAGAATCCAACCCTAGAGAAACCTAGTGGTCTTCCAGGTCTAACAGAAGAGGGATACAGGCTCAAGCAATATGTGAATAACAATAAAGTATGGTTTGCAGAAAGCAACTTCGATAATGTTAAAGATGAAGGTACAACTGACAAGTTGGCCATCATTTCCCACCAACCAAATGTCCAAAAGTTTCACTGTCCTACCTGCATCCTTCTCAACAGCACTGTCACAGGTAGGTGAGGATTCGTGTCTCTGGGACACCTTTGCACCACTCCTCAGCACCTTCTCAAGTATCCCCCGGCCCTCTCGGAGCCTCTCCACCGACGTCGGGACCATCCTGCAACAAAAAACCAGGAACAACTGAGGACTGCTATTACACAGCCAGGAACAACATGACCAAAGCACAGGGGCTGTGAGCTCCTTGGTGTAACCACAACATGGGTTTGTCTTTAAAGTCTCTGCTTAAGTTCACCGGTACCACGTCAGTGGAAATAGAAACCCCTACTGCAGAAAGGAAGGATCAGAGACTATCGGGTCTTTAGACAGATGAGGAATAAACTTCTGAACTGCTTTTGCCATGTAAAAAACCTCTGGTGGGATTTCAGACTGCCAGTCCCTGGCTATCATGACACCAGTGCTCTCAGAAAACCAAGTCCTTTATCAAAAACATGGTATAAACATCCAGTTCAGTAAATCACCTGATTACAGAAAAATCTGGTTTGAAATCCAACAGCATTTTGAAAATCCTGGTAGATTAAATACAGTTTTTTCCATAATTACTTTTATTCAAACTAAAAAGAAGGAAACTCAATACCTTTATGATAATACAGTGCCAAGACAACACAGTTGGATAATGCAATGTTCCTGGAGCAAAACTTGCTTGGCCGTTTTGCCTATTAATGACACTCTGTCCTGTTTATTTTGTAGTGTGAAAACTCTCCACTCAAGATTAGTGCTAGATATCGTTCCATTATGTAAGTGTCTTGTCTGAGGGTGAAACAGAGGTGAAATGGCTTTTCTAAAGCCAATCTGATGAAGAAAAACAGAGCTACAGACAAACCCCAGACCTCTGGGTCAACATTCCATCTACCATGCACAGGACCATCCACATCTCTATAGAAATATGTGGTTCAACATATAAGACAACATCACCTTGACCAGGGATTTATAACACCTTTACCCTGGGCACTGAAGAATGTGTGCCTTAAAAATGCCTGAATTTAAATATTCAGATTACATTAAATGCACTGCATACCATGTAAGCATGCAGTCTAACAGCATATTAACTGATTTCTGTACTTATTTTTTTTAATATTTACTGAAAACTGTGCTTTATATCATGGGGTTTTTTATTATTTTCGTTTGTTTTTTAAATAGATAGCCCAAACATTGAAGTTCACCCTCACTTAAGGAGAAGGGGCCAGAGTTCACACCTCATGGAGGTGAATGGGGTGAGAGAGTGAATTCACACCTTCCTTTGCTGTTATTGTTTTGCTGGAGACAGTTTGCTGCCAGGCTGGGTTTACTGGGCAGCAGCACATCTGTTTACTTTGTGATGTCTATCTTGGCAAGTGAAGGAGACAAACTTCCTATTTCTTTTAAGGAAAGCTTTCTTTTAATGAAATTCAGCAATTAGTGCAGAATTCAGCAAAAATCTGGAAAACTCTACAAATTAAGGCATGGAATTTTAGTTCCCACCATTTTCTTCTGTTCCTAATATTATTGTGACTATCTGGAAATGTATCTGACATGTAAGCCCTGAGAGTTAAAGATGAAATTGGGTCACAACTTTAGCTCAGAAACATGCAGGTTCTAATATATCTCTTAAAAGTAGAAGGTGACTGTACATTTGTCAGCCTTGCCCATTAAAACACAGAAACCCAAGAATTTAAAGGGCAGCAAATCTACTTAATCCCATTTCAAAACGTTATCAGCATGGTTTCAACTTTATATCCAGTGTCCCATAACAATAGGATCTTTATTCCCACACAATACTTGCTCCTGAATCCACATGAGAAACTGAAGCCAGAGCAGCACCTGCTGAGGAGCAGCAGATGAAGCTCACAGCACATAAAACATGCTACTAGAGCAAGGATGCCACACTGACACCTCACCCTGAACTAGTTTTAGCTCATTCAGCTGTTTTGGTTTCTTTTTCTGCTCTTTTACAAGCAGAAGGAAGCAGTACAGGAGGGGAGGGGAAAAACACAGGATATTATCACTTGTATAGACTATTTGATAACAGAATAATGATGGTACACTAATCATTAGCAGACTGCCTCTACTGTGGCCAGTCCCAGGATCTGGCAGAAGGTTATCTGGTAGACAGAGAACTGTCAGAGAGATACAAGACAATTGTTTCTATTAATCTCTGCTTGAAAATTGATGGAAAAAGGAAGGAAACAGATCTTACTACTCCTGCAAACTCATCCAAGTACCTAAGCACTTTCAACATAATCTTCATACTCCTCACTGCCTTCAGCATTGCTTTGCATCTCTCCCCTTGCCATCCCCCTGCCATTATCCGAGCAGTGACACAGCCAAGCATGTGGAGGATCAGCACCAGGAAAGGTGTGTGTGCCTTTCTGCCTGTGGTGTGCACGAACAGAACCTGAATGCAGAACAGCAGAGCCAGTGTCCTACACAGCTCCAGTCACAACATCCCAGCCATCACTGCACGGGCACTACAAAGCCACACTCGGCATTTCAGTGCTGCAGTACTTAATGGTTTGGACCAGACATTACTATCAGGTTCAAGTGTTTTTGAAGATGAGCCTTTCTCCTTATCAAACCTGCTCACGGTAACACGATAAGGGTGGTTTTTCTGTGCCTTTGGCAAGCCACCAACCACAGTCAGGTAACTGTTCTTCAAGCTGTATTTACAGGGCATTAGGAAAGCTGAAGTTGTTGCTCTGTCTCTGCTTCTTAAATGTAAAGTTGGAGAGGGCTGCGAGCTTCCCTTCAGAGTAGGAGTGGACTTAGTATCACTCATGTCCAAAAAGTATGGAGGTTCATCAAGAAAAGACCTGGATTACATTTTCATTGCATGGGCAAGACCTTCCAACCCAAGACCTCAAACAGGAACTGGTGGAATAGCAACAACTGCTTAACTTCATATGTTTCAAGACACATTTTTGGTATCTAAAGGGCAGGCGGGGAAGGCTGCTGGTATCCTTCACGGTTGTTTAGCAATTAAGAAAGAGAACAATGCCAAGAGACCCAACCGAATCCATCCCACTGCGCATATTGTTATGGAAATACCTCCTAGAGAGTTCAGTCCTTCCCTGTGGAACAATCTCAGTCTGGCTTGGAAGGATGACACTCACCACCTACTGCTGATGCTCTCCTGGGATTTGCTGAGTGATGATGAAGAACCACAGCCCCTGGAGTCCGGTGGGCTGACGTCCTCTACGTGAGGCAGGGAGGGATGAGAAGGGGAGAAGCCACTTTGTGGGGAGGACGGGGTTCGCGCTGCGGAGCCCGACGGGCCGTCTGTGTCAGTCCCAGAGGAGCTGCTGCCCTGCCGGGTGGGGGTCCCTGCCCCTCGCACCGAATCGCCGCCCTCCTTGGCCTCCTGTTTCCGCTTGCGGTATTCCAGTAGGGATACCTGGCAGAGACAGCACAGCACAGACATGACTCAGGGAATGCAGTGGACTAGGACAAGGAGGAGGAACATGCCCACACACCACTTAAAAAAATCTATTTCCCTGGGTTTGCAGATAAGACTTGATGAGGCAAAGTGGGATTATCAACTCTTCCTGAATCTGCAGAGCTAAGTGGTACAAATTTGGACTGCCATGCCGTTTTACTTTTTATGACCATTATTTCAGCGGAAACATCCAGCTAGTTTGCTTCTCTAACAACCTGGATTTTCACATTACTTCAGGACATGCATGCATATTCAAGCATCCAGCCTCTATATCCTCCCTTCTCTCAAAATCCTTCACATTCTTCAGTTTGTGATATTATGTAAATTTTTTTCAATATCTGTATATCCCTGGTAACAAGAGCCTTCTTCACAGAACTGGCATCTTCAGTGCCCCATTCATGTGTATTAGTTCAGCCACATTAATGACAAAAACTCGGTGAAGCCTAGCACAGAACTTCAACTTCCTTAGAGCAGGTTCCTGCTATGGAGGCATCACAAACTTCCAGCGCTGCCACCTAAACAAACTGCTTTTAGCAAAGGTAGAATGTATTTTCTGCAAAGCAGTCTCACATTTGTCAAAGACACCAACCAAAGATAACCCAGTCCTGCAACACAGGGACAGCAGAACCAAAATATTTCCAGCTGAGCCTTTATCTTTCAGTGTGTGTTCCCTCAGAGTTATTATAAGGCACAGAGCCATAAAGGACTCACAGAAGGCAGCTCTGATGAAGAATTTATCAACTATGACTCAATACCCATACAGAAGGCTTTATGATGCTAAAATACTGAACAGGCTATTTCCAAAAGTAACTCAACATATGAGGGTTTTAAGATAAGTGTAACTTTAAAAGAAAACCAAAGGAAAATAAAAATCAAGAGCCCCCAGAAATGGAATGGAAATAAGATATTCCATCCAGTTGGACCGTTATACAAGTGATCTGAGTTACCACACTTGCCATAAAAAAGAAATCTAAGCACAGGAAAAAGCACCAGTATTTGTCCCACAAGTACCCTATTTTATCACAGCACCACCTTGACTCACCATTTTCACTCAGTTTTAGTCCCATGAGGGTCACTGGCCTGCTATTAGAAACCAATAGGTATTTGCTTTCTTTAAACCATATTCCTGTGGTTTTAGTTTCAAAGAGCTGACTTTCAAGTAATGACCTTCATCTACTTTCTTTGCAATGTTATGGAAATGTTCTAATATGTTCTAATAAACAGACTATGTTTTCTTTTGAAACATTAGATCTTCTTACCTACTAAGGGCCCTTTTCATCCTGATAAATAACACCTCCACCAGCTGTACAGCTGCACTGTATTATTACTCTGGGTCTTGTCTCATTTTAACAACTGTTGATGAAAGCTGCCAGCATCCTGCTCTACTTTCTGTGCTCCCAGAAGAGGTATTTTCACTGTGGTCTTTTTCTTCCACCTCTCACATCAAAATCTTGCCTAAAGGGTAACAACTCTCTTTTAACAACTGTTTTCACCCAGGCACTGGATGCCTGGATTACTCGCCCAGACTCTCTTCCTTTTGCCTGTAAGTCTTTCCTGTGGTGTTTACAGTTCCCACAGAGGTTCCTGCAACCTAAGAATTTCTTTTTCAGGAATACTTGCCTTCTTCCTTTGCGGTGGATTCTGGGGAGCAGCTCTGACGCCCTCGCAAGCCCTCTCGCCGCAGGGGGACATGGATCCGTGCGCTGCCTCTTTGAGCAGCCCCGACTCGTGTCTGCTGAAATACCCTTCGGCAGGAGATCTGCAGCATCCCGCTTCTGAATTCATGGGCTTCCTCTCTCCCAAAGGAGGAGACCCCCGCAACAACCCATCTACACGTGGCATAGCGTTCAATGGGGAGAAGGCATACATTAAATTAAACTCTGTCCGAAAAGCCTGATCAGAGCTTCGTAGCAGCATCTGTGCTTCCCCACTTTTCCCTGGGAAGTTCATCTCTGAAGTAGAGTTTATGGAGGGCTGTGGAGCCACATCAGAGGATCCAAAGCTGAGCAGCGATGGCCGTTCTTGGTTTGCACTGGAATCCAAGTACCCTCCCTTCGAATCCAGGTCGGATCGGAGGCAGACCTGGGAAGTCCGAGAAGGATATAGGCAGGGGGGCGGGAAGTCAGGAAAAGTGTCAGGCAAGGGTGGGGAGAGAAATTTAAGTCAGAAAGTGCTCTGTACAATGCTAGCTTCCTGCTTCCCAGTTCCTTTCTGATTACCCCATAGGGTCTCTCCTGCACTGTTTTGCTCATTCCACAGGGGAATGACAGACTAAACAATGATCAGTTCAGCTGTCCAGAATGGGATGCCCTTTCCCCTTCAGCAGTCTTTCTGCAACAAGAGGATAAGGCTTGGCACTATCCCCAGGCAGTCAGTGAATTCAAAACAGCATTTTCAATTGCCTCATACGTCCCCAAGCTGATGTTAACACATAGCAGTAGCTATATTAATTATGGAGAGAGAACAGAAAACTTCTGCTGTCCTTTTGCTGTTATATTAGCCAAGTTCTTGACTCTCCCAAGTCAGCCACTACTAACTTCCTAACAATAAAATACCCAGGACATCTAAGCCATTTGTTTTCACTTATTGTGAGCTTTGGAAATCTCCAACAATAGTACATTCATTTAATTTTTACTGCATTTCTACATTTTACAATATCCAACAAAACCACAATGGCATCATCTTTGTGCTGTCACAGTTTCTGGAGCACTAGGCACTGATACAACAGTATATCCATTTATCTGCTTGAAGTGCCAAAAACCCTCCAGGGCAGCAGAATAATAATCTCCTTCACCACGTTAATATGTCAGGATCTCAGACAATGAGTATAACTGACAAGATTTCATCCTTTTTGCAGGACTACAGTGCAGAGGGAAAAACGCAGCAGCACCAGGCACCAGCTCTCCTCTTCTGCTGTCGTTGAGAACGCTTCCCCTGCTGTATTACAGCTCCAAGTAATCCACCACACTGGAGATGAGCACAGATTTTCTACTATGAAACAGTCTCTGAGCAAGGCAGTTCACCTCGTATTTTACAACAAGGCACTAGGTAAGCAAAATACTACTTTGTGGCATCTCCTCAACATTTTCAGTCTGCAAGTGAGTGGGTTTAGATACATCAAGGCTGAAGAGAGCAGGTCAGGTGCACCACTGTGTGCTCGTAAGTCAAAACTAGTGGTGAGTGCTTTCCCTTCCCCAGCAGTCATTTTGGCACTGCTGAGTAAATATCACAGACCACTTATCTGCTGGGCTGGGTCTGACACTGACGATGACATTTGCAGAGTGCCCAGATCTCTTGCCTTCACCTCAACAGCTGAGACATACCAAGTCTTCCCATCAGGGTCAACAAGTGAATCAAGAATTCCAGTCTTCAATTTGTTTGCTCTCCTGTGACAACCCTGAAAACTCTCCTCAGCCTTGCTGTGACTAACGCTCCACACTTATTCCCACTGCCTCCGTGCCCCTCACCCCTCCCCTCCCAGCACACACGGGCCCGGGTGCGGTAACTACCTCAGGTGACATGGACTCGGGCCTATGCGCAGGGGAACTCTCGGGGGAGGATACGTTCTAGAGGAGGGAAAAGCATCTAGTTATTCATCTACTTAAAAAGTCAAGAAGCAAAATACAATGTACAAAATACAAGCACAGAGGTTAGCAATGGCTATTCTAAACAAAAACCATCCCAGGAACTGGCCCCAGCCTGGACGGCAACGTGGTTGGTTAAGTGGGTTCTAAAGCTTCCTAGAAGCACAGACAGGACTGGGTTACTGCATCTCATGATGCAACTTAGAACCCAAAACAGCACATGAATATTAAGAAAAGCAGCATTTTACTCTTTATATTTCTGATGCTGTCAGACAGAGTTTGCACCATGAAATATAGAGAAAGAAATTTATGGTGTTTATTCTGAGAACATGGGAGAGATGGAAAGCCTGGTTTAGCCCAAAAAGTAAACTAAGATCCCTCAAACACTAAGGTGACCTTTCACAGACATTACACTAAAAAACAAAACAGTCTCCTTCAATCCACTGTGGGTCACCTTTCCAGATAAAGTCAAGAGAAGAGGTGTGGACAGCCAGCTTTATGAAATGTCATATCATTTGAGCACCTATCAGTGAGGCAGTGTATGCCCTTGACAGCGGTTAAGGGCTCCTTCCCAAGCACTTCCCCTTCCATGCTAATGAGAAGGCCTAAAATAGAATCAAAGAAGAAGGTTTCCCAGAGAAATATGGTAGCAGTCACTGTCTTGTGCAAAGCAGAAAACCTTAGGAAACTGAGGAATCTCAAATTTGTTAGCTAAAAAAAAATTCTGACAAACTCCACAGAAAAAGCAGATGCATGTCCTCATGCTTCTATAGTCACTCCTATGAATATGCAGGGCTAAGCATCCTCTAAATTGTTTCCAGTCTAAAAAGGTCACAAAACAGTCTGAAAAAACTCAATCTGTAAAAAGCCGACAAGCAGAGCTTCAAAAGGCTTATGATACAAGTTTTTCAGAGAGCAGCTAGGAAATCAGTCAAGAAGGAACTTTCTTAAAAGCCTTCAAAAATGTATTTCTAAGAAGACAAGCTTCCTTGAGGAAGCTTGTGAACTGATGGAAGAATCTTTCTGTCACTCTCTTCCCACAGGGCCACAGGACTGAAGCATAAAGTTTTATACTTGGGGAGATGCATTCCCTCCAGTTAGAACTGATGATAACGAAATGAAACAGACACGACATTAAAACAATGATATTATGAATGAGGTGCACTGGAGGAAATACAAAAGTTTGAATGGAGAAGCCTATGGTCCAGTGAGTTGTTAGACTCTTTTCAAGAGGAAAAAAGGAGAAAGACAAGTAAGTTATAGATACCCAGTGAAATCAAGGCTAGTTAACTAACAATGTGGTGGGACAGGAAAGGGATGATTAGACTGTGGCAACACTGCCCTGAGCTGCCTCCTTAACCACTGCCAGGGAAAGGATCACTTCCTATTGAGCTCTCTGCCTGGAACAGTCTTTTATCTCTCTCCTCAGTGCTCCACAATCTTCCCTGCTAACTTCTACAGAGCTGCCCCTCAAACAACTTACAAGACAGGGCTCTCAAAGAAAATAATCAAAGCACACTAAGCTAAAAATACCACAAAAAATACCACCTGTTGCAAAATGGATGAGGGATTCCTGCAAAATAGTCCCTAGTATGGAGCAGTCCATCACTGCACCATTTTTTTATAATGGTTCTAACTGGCAGAGCACGAGCAGCTGGCCTGCAGAGTTCCACAGGTTTTTAATGAAAATATGCAATACTAGAAAACAAAACTAAACCTGCAAACAGCACGATCCCTACTCACAGGCACAGAGCAGCAACAGAAAGTGGAAGGTCCTGGTGGGATGAATGCTGGTAATTCTCCCACAGAGTTTAGAGCAATGGAAACCACCTACAGAGCCTGCTCACTACTAGTGCTGATTTTTGCAAAAGTAAACTATTAAGAAATCAAAGGTATTACAGTATTTTCTTTCTACCCAATCAAGGTAAAGAAAAACCAAACGATACAGTGGAAGCTGATGTAAAGTATTTCTACCACACTTGGGGTTACTGAAAGCTGTTTGGAGAAAGAGAAGGTGAGAATGGCAGACAGCCTTTGAGAAATGGAACACTACTGCACTCTTTGGAGGAGGCAGGGTTTGGAGGCCAGATTGGCACAGAGATCTGAAGTGGGAAAGATGATTAAAGATCACTGAAAAACCTCCAAAATTCGGGAGCTACTCTGCAGAAATAGAAAAAACAACGTAAGACTAATGTTACTCACAGCTACAAAGTGAGGTTTGACATTTAACACAGAAGGAGATTTGGTCAGAAGCGGAGTAGGGGAGAAAGGCAGCAGTGCTCTTGAGGCTGACACTGTGATGCTGGCCAGCAATATAGCCACACACTCCAAAAGGAGGGTGTCCCAAGTTTCACCCTTGCTACAAATATTCCCATTCCTCTTTTTAGCACCCTCAGTGCTGGGCAGATTTACCTCGAACTGTAGTGGAGTATTGCAGCGACTGGCAGCCAGAGAGGGGATTGGTGAGAACATCACGCCGTAGCCGTTGCGACTCTCCTCCTCTCCGGGCAGTGAGGAGCAGGGTGTAGCCAGCTGTGGGCTCGCTGAGCCAGGAACTGAGGGAATGGGAGGTGGAGGGGTCACGGGAGACAGCGGCCGCAGCAGCTTCTTAACATTCTGCTCCATCAAGTAGCGAGACTTCCACTTCTTCAGGGGACTCAGCAAGTCTGAAAAGCAAACTGAGCTGAGGACAGGGCTGAACCATTAACCTTAACCATTACCCATGAGCAAATCACGTTGTCTCCTTCCCCAGCCAAATGAAGCCCATGAGTCTTCAATGCAATTACAAAAGATTCCTACTAATGAAGTACCTCTGAATTACTTCTTTAGCAATGTCTAGATACTGCTAACAGGACAACTCATAATCAGGAACATGCAGTGAACAAGGAAAGGAAATATTTCAACTAGAAGTATGCACAAGAAGGAGCTAGGGGAAAGGAAGACAGGAAAGGATAAAAAGAGCAGAAAAAATGAAGAAGAGGGGTCAGAGGACGTGTCACTGCCACTGCTACAAACAAACCAGACGCAGCTCAATTATTGCTACCTGAACCTACAGGCTACATCAATACAGCCCAAACACATTTCAGTTCCATAAAGGATTAAAGCCTTTCCCTCAGGGCTACTCCTCTTTAAAATCTTTTCTTATGCTCAGGTTAAAAAAAAAATAAAAAATCAGTAAATTCTACAGTTCAGTTGTTTGTTTCTTCAGTTCTTGCTCAGGATGTACATTTATTGCTTGTGGCATTCTGTTCATTTCCTGTTTATCTAACTTTTCAATAATCAATTCTGTATAATGTCTCTGTTGTCTAGCCTCCTGCCATCCTTGGAAAACTGATCCCTAGCTGGGCAGATCTTCACTCTCTTTCGCTGTAAAAGGATTCAGACACAGTATTTGACCATTCTGTTCCTTTACTCATAGATTTTTAACTTCTCCATCTTTGAGACTTAGTCATTTGCCTATTACATATGTGCCTGTAAGACTTTCCTGTATCTTCCTGCAGTCAGCAGGTATTTAATTGCCCATCTAACAACATCCTGCTGAAAAAAGATAACACTGTACTCACTTCCCCCCCCCCATTCCTTCTATTGTACAAAAGATCACACAGCACTGAGGCTGATGATGCAAGATTAAATTATTATCTTTTTACAAAAAAATACTGAGAAACTTTGCACATGCTCAAGCTAGAATGGGTCTGCAGAAATTTCAGTGAACAACAAAGCAACATTCTCACCTACCACAGAGCTGTGCCATCAGGCAGCAGTGCACACTGAGATATCACTTGTACAGCTGCCTTTGCTACTCGGCAACTCCCCCAGTTTGACTCCAGAGCCAGCGCTGCCCTGATGGTGCTGAGCACTTACCTGTGTCATCTTTGCAGATGCTGGAGGAGCTGCTGTTCTCGTTACTTTGGTATAGACACTGGGCTCTGTTCTCTTGAGGAGCTGGTGAGGTCTGAGTCATCCCCTCTTCCAGGGCTTGTTTGATCCAGCGCTGAAACAGAACGAGACTACATAAACGTGAAACTCCTCGGGTACTTTCTATGTCATCTTGCAGGATGCACTCAGACTCCTACGCTCTTGTGGAGCAGGGCAGGCTGCTCAGAACACCGGGATTACCTCCCTCGCGTGCGCTCAGGCAGGAGCTGTTAGAACACAGCTGTCAGCACCGAGCCCACCACCTACTGTGATGGGGCTGACTGTGCTCCTGATGGGATGTGTTCTGGGAGCAGCAATCCTCAGCAGTAACACAAAGATAAGTAAAGGGCAAATTATAAACATAAAAATGCAAACCACTGGCACCTAAAAATTAATAAAAACAATCATAATTTAAAAGAAAAGGGACATGAATGTGATGGACTATCTACACCCCCTGGTTTTTGCAAAAAAAGCTGTTTCCTGCCCAGGAAAACAAACACAGGAGACCTCTGCTCCACTAAGGCATATTAGAGCTTAACATAGATTCTGCTTTAACAATTCCAGCAGAGAAATGGCTGAGTTTAATCACATTACAATTCTTTCAGGACTGTGCTTGCTGCCAGAGATACAGAGCAAAAAAACCTGATAAAAATACAAGCAGCAGTTTTCAAGGAGGGCAAACCAAGAAAAAAAAACCCTTTTCTTCAGCTACTATTAAAAAAGATAAAAGTCACAGTGGTCTTCTGAACATGGACAATAAAGAATGGATCAGACCTCATACAAGGGAACATGAATTGAAGCCTCAGCAAATCAGCTGCTGCAGCAGGTGCTACCTCTGTATCTTGATACAAACTGACTCTTTATGGCAGGCAGGAACTATCTTTACTATAAAAATAACTGCCGCAATATAAGGGAAAACACTCAGGTGATTCAGTAAAATGAGAGCAAACTGCTGAAAAAAAGCAAAGAGCAATTTTCATTTGTGCAGTTTACCCAGGGGACTCACTTTACCAGACTTTTCTTCTCCCAGAGAGGTTTAAAATTGTAATTTTACCTTTCAGCAATCCACAGTTCATCTGCATGCCAGCAATGTGTATCCCATTAGAGATACACGTGTATGTCTTATGATTCCTCAAAGCTATCGTGAAAGTGCATCAGAAACTCAGAGGCCACAATCCTCAAAGTGAAAACTTCAATACGAGGATGAAGAGCAGGTGACAGGATCTACTTTGATGGCCTTCACTACTGTACAGCAGACGCTTCTTCTCTGTTCAAATGTAACTCAATGGATTCCACTGCGGCCACCAGGAAAAGTGAGAAGTGCCAGCCAGTCTGGAGCACCACTACCTCAAACGTGGCATCTGATCTGACAGCCAAGTCACTGTACAGTGTGTGATTAACGTGAGAGCAGGTTACAGTTCAGTTTCCTTGCGAGGTTCAGACACTGCCATGCTTTGGATGCAAACTGAGATCATCAGCTGAATTTTTGGCACAGTTCTCAGTAGTTTAAGGATGAGGCCTGCTGACAATCCAAGAAAATATGTGATCTATTTCAACAGCCTTTATAAATCAACCTCCCTGGCTGAGTAGTCAAAGTAGACAAGACAAAGATCAGGTCTTGAGAGACCAATGTCATCAAGTTCTGGACCATTTCTAGACCTCAGCTCACTGAAAAGGAGGTGTTCTCTGTGAGTTTTCTAAACATTCCTGAACATGAGAAGCAGATTTCTACATCTCCAGACTGTTAAGTCATAAAACCACCAAATGCTAACAAGCATCTTCCAAGAAAAAGCTATGGATCTCCTAACAAAGTGGACAAAACCCTCACTAGAACAGTTAAACATTTACATTCAAAAAGCAGAAATCTAACAAATTATTTCTGCAACATCTGTTCTGGAAAAAGCAGCTTTCAGTATTTTATTAATTATTTAGATAATGGAATAGACATTGTATTTAAGTTTTCAGATTAAGAAACAGGAACATGCTGGATGACAGCATTCACAATTTTCCTACTATATTGGGAAATGGACAAGCAAAAACAGTGCACACCTTAGCACAGGCTAGAACAAAGTACCATATAAAGTCAAAACCAACCACTTCTAAAATTACAGGCTAGAAAACTAATGGGTTGTTCTAACATGCTAAATCATGAACTGAACATGAGTTTAAATCAACCTGTCAAAGAAAACTCCATCATACTGGTATGCACAGAATGTACTAACAGGCTAAAAGAAACCTTTCTGCTTTGAAAATGTCCCAGCTGTAACACAAGGTTTGGACATTCAGCTTTGAGGAAGGTGTGGACTAAATGAAAGTCATCCTTAGTGAAATTAGTCCATTCCCCCTCCAGCACTGAAAATTATCATTTGACTAGAAAATAGTCAAATGTAGCAAAAGATCAGAAGACTTGTTCCATCACAACAGTTTTCACTCAATTGTGAGCTTGCTGGTAGTTGCACAGCAACTGCACTGAGCAGAGAACTCCAAATAACTGTGCCAGCTTTGCTCTGGATGCTTCTCTCTTCCCTGAGGCTCAAAGACACTGTTCAAGTTCAAAAAGCAGCTCAAACCTTGCAGTTCTCAACTTAAAGATGCTTGAGGAGGTTGCCCAGGCACACAGAAACAGACAAGGTTTTGTTCATACATCTATATATGAACCATGAAGAGCTTTACCTAAAAAAGTAAATACCAAAGAGACACCTCAGCTTCTTTTTGTAGGTGCCTGTTAGGGCATGACAACAAACTGGCTGAAGGTGGAAACAGTAAAGTCCAAAGATTTTCTCTGGAAAAACACCTTCAAACAAAGGAAGGCAAAGAAACCAGGACATGGTACCTGACTCTGAAAGCTACCAAGACAGTTTGATCAGAAAGGATTTCCACATAATTGTTCTCAGGGTCCCAGGAACTGGAAAAGTCTCTGAGCAAAGCCAACAGCAAGATGGATTCTGATACAAATCTGATAAAGCAAACTAACCTGGCTACTGTTTCCCTGTGGATGGGTAAATACTGGCATTTACTGGCCATCTCTGGAGGAATCCACAGCTGTGCTCAGTTCAAGCTTCCTGCATGGCCTCAAGAACCTATTGCAGATAGGCTGTCTAGGATCCAAATCAAAGAGCTGTGGACTTGCTCTTGCAAATAGGCAAACTCAAAGCTTTTAAACCACACAGGCTCTTCCAAAGACAATGGATCTTGACTGGGGCACTGTTTTCTTGAGGTCCTCTGCAACACTGTCCTATCCCCACAATGCCAACCATCTGTTGATGGAGTAACTGTGAAAGTAGTAACATAAAACTTCCTAAGGGCAACAATTGAATGAAACACTCTTTGAATCGCATATGTTGGATAATAAACAGCCACTGTGTATCTGAAAGTACATGTTTCTAAACGTACATGTATCTGAAAGTACATGTTCACTGTAACAGAACAGTGACCAGGAGGAAGTCAGCAGTCATAGTCTGGACACTGCATCAACACACCAGCTCAGCAGGAATACATGGAAATAAACTCCAAGAGGACACAACTGTTTTACAAGGGGGCCAGTAAGAGCTGGATGAGTATACAGCCCATGAAGGTAAGACATGAGCAAACATACCTTTTTACAGGAGCTGTAAATTCCATCCAACAGAAAGGGCCTTCGACGTCTCTCTGGGTTGAAAGGTGAACCAAAGCGAATGTAGTGTTTAGGTGTGGTACAAATCAGCGGGGAGTGGATGAGACCTGGCAACATATTTAGGGTAGTTGCCAAAACTGTTGGGTCCGTAGTAATGCGCAGAGGACACTCAATAGGACACTCCTGCTTTTCTGCCTTGTCGTTCAGCCATTCGGTAACAAGATACTGAAGGAGAAAACACACACGTCAATGCAACCAGCACAGGTGAAGAAGAAGGGCAATGTGCCACAATGGTGTATGGGGAAGCAATGCTCAGGTAGAACATCTTTCCTCCTCCACAGGAAGAACACAGGCAGGACTTCCTGTGTCAAACCCAATTTTCACTTGTGGCAGGCACAACAACAAATAATCCAGTGTTACAAAAGTAGCTTGATTTTATGCTCCATTCATCTTATTAAAAGGTTCTCAGAGAACTTGATCACCTTGTTCAAAACTAGTTTCTAACACAAACCTGTAACACCTAATTTATGCCCAGTATGTGGCAGCTGCCTGCTATCTTCTCCAATTTTTCCTCCTTGCCCTTACAAGTTTATCCTAGCTTGTACACTACAGTTGCAGCCACACTCCCTCTTGGTCTTCAATTCTAGGCTGAAAGCCAACCTCTTTGCTCTGTCCTAAATGGATACCCCCCAGCCTGCCATCCCACCTTTGAGCACTTGATCATATTTACCTTTTTAGTTTTGGGGTACTTTACTGCAGCTCGATTAGACTGAGATCCCGCAGCCAGGACAGCAGCTGGGTCAGATCCCGTCAACTGCCTGCCTTCTCCTGGCCCTTCCACATTGCTGACATCTGTTGTGGTTACCAAGCTGGCAGTGCTTCCTTCCTCTGGGACAGCCTGCGCGAGTTCAGCTTGCTGGGAACTGGCTTGTTTCTGCCTTCTCAGTCTTTGTGCTGAACTGGTCCGGTATCGAGAGAAACGACTTTTTGGTCGGGGCCTGGAGGGTTTTGCTGGAGCTGGCTTAGTCACTGGTTTCTCAGGGACAGCTTCCTACAATATAAACTGTCATTAGTCCAAGCACCTCTAAGGGTATTCCTTTTCTCCGCATACAGGATCAAGAATTGAGATTGACACTACCTGACTCTCAAAATCTTGTTGGACTCTGTGTTGGTTCATAAGATGGCCTTGGGGACCCTTCAACACTGGCAAATTATCGTTTTGTCTTCTGCGTTCTTAAAAGGATCAACCAGAACACGGGTCTTTAGGAAGAAAGCAGCAATATGAAACTTGCTGCTTGTCTCAAGGTAACTGCTCTTACTCCTGACCTGAGCTGACATGGAGCATTCCAGGCAAGTGTCTGGGCCCTGCCATAAAATGGGAACACATGCATCCAAAGTAGATTGGGTAAAGAACTCCATCACTGCAGTTATGCATCCAACTTAAGCTCACGCCAGCACAGAAGGGGCCCACCCAGTGAAGGAGCCGGGCTTGTTCAGCCCAGAGAGGACAGAAGGGGATGTAACAGCAGTCTTTCTACAACCAAAGCCTGAAGTCACCAAGAAGACTGTGGTGCATCAATGTACATACACTGAAATGAGAGGCTCAGACTGGATACATGGCAAAATTTTTTCACTATAAGAACAGTTACAAATTTGAAGAGGTTTTCCAGAGGGCCTGTGAATCTCCATCCCTGGAGGTTTTCGAGACTGGGTAAAACCTTGGCCAGCCAGGTTTGACCTCAGAGCTGACCCTACCTGACTCAGAATAGACTAGAGAGCCCACAAAGCTCCTCCCAACCTGAACCATCTTATGACCAGATATGCTCTGAGCTCGGTAGAAGGTATCAAACAGTCCTATCTTCATCTTACCGCTACTTGTGAAGACCGTCGTGTGTTAACTCCAGTACTGCTGTTACTGTTAGGAACGTTTGCGGGAGGAGCACTTGGTGCTGAACTTCCATCTTCAGTTTCAGGAGTCTCTGTTTTTATTTCCTCTGGCTCGGGAACTTCAGAATTGATGCTGATTTCAGCGTCAGTGCTGTTACGGTCTGAAGGTTGCTCTCGTCTCCTCTTTCTCTTTTCCAAGTTCTCAAACATGTGCATGATGGCTTCTACCTTCCTGTCTTCCCGTGACTAGAACACAAGAGTAAATTGAAGTCAGCATGGTGAATTCTGCACAAAAGGAAGAGAAGGCACAAACAGATATGGGAAGCAGCAGAGGATGAAGAACAACTGCCAAACAGCAATGACAAAAGCCAGACAGGGGACAGAGAGAAGCAGTTCTTTTCAGTTATTTGCATTTTTCACCATGGCAAATTTCCCAGAATAACAACAACATAATCATGTGTTCATAGAGTAACTAGAAGAACTCGACTTTGTTCTTAAATAGGACCACTTAGATACTACTGAGTTATATTTATAAAACAGCCACGAGGAAACGCGTAATTTTGAAGAATTAAAAACCGCAACTTGGAAACAAACAGAGATACTTGCTAATGACCAAACGTTAGAAGCAAAGAGAAGCCAGAGGCAACAGAAGTAAGTGATTCAGTAATTTGCAGCAAGTATAACACACCACACAAACTGACTAAAGTGATCCAGATTCATTCCTTTCCTGATGTCAGGAGATGACCTAGCTCAAAAATAAAAGCTTTGGTCTAAGCAGCTTACATAGTGGATAAGAAAAACAGAACATGAGAGAATAGAGAGGCAAACCAGACACATTTGTTAGGAAAACAGAAAGGACAGGAAATCTTATCACCTAGCTGTGTCAGAAATAATTGGTAATTATGCATGTAAAAGGCCCAGTACAATAATGTTGCAGTGACTGGCAAGAAACAGGATGAATCAAGTGGATTTTAAGAAGTGGGGTCAAGTGTCTCCTGAGATTTTTCATGAAGGAGAAAGTATCTTCAAGCACACAGCAGTACTCAGTCACAGCAGCCTGGCCTTTTACAGCTTTCTGTTCAAGAATATTCAATACACGCACACACAAAGAGAGACAGGGGAAACTATAGATATGGGTATTTACCTGGTGCCAAGTATAGAAAACTGAATCGCATTAAAGCAGATTAACTGGTGCAACCTACAGGAACAGGGCTTACAGGCTCATGGGAAACTAACACTTCACTTAGACTTATTGAACTATTCTGTCCCAGAAAGAGATCAGCTTCCCTGCATTAAAATGAGATCTTTCCTCCAAGCTAAAGGCCAGTCTGATGGATGACTGCTCTCATTCAAATTTCAATGGAAATTGACTGCTTTATCTCATCTGTTCTAAAAAAATCCATGAGATAATCCAAGGATCTCTGGATGGCCCTAGGCTCTGCAAGTTGCTGCACTATTTTAACATTTAAAGCATTCTCAGGAAAATTATACTTAGAAGACCCATATCTCTGATTAGATGAAGACAGGTGGTGGTATTGGTGAGCAAAGAAACACAGGGAACTGCTAGTTCCAATATATTTGTTGGCTGGTAAAAGGATGGGAGCAATTTTTCAGTTTTTCTTCCTTGGGTTTTTGGGTTGGTTGGTTGGTTTATTTGTGTGTTTGGATTTTTTGCTTATTTATTTAAATTAATGAATTAAGTAGAACCAGAACGGCTCCATTCACACGCATAAAACATTCTAATCCAGGTGGCAATCCCTGGAGCCATAAGAAGCACAAGAAAAAAACCCACCACTCTACTCAGTACAGATGAAAGCTGAAAAAGGACTGTGTTAGCAAAGATCCCAGAGCACCAAGAAATATTTTGATCAAGATGACTGTTTAAGACAACAACAACTTGGGAGCACAAAGATATTTCCTAGTAAGTGTCAATAGTACTGTTGGTGGTCTACCTCTCTTACTAACATTTGTCACTTGTTCCTACCTTTTTGCCACATGACAATGTGTTTATAAACCCATACAGGGAACAGATACATGTTAACAAATCTAACTGAGCAAAACGGGTTAAGTTTTAACAAAAATCAGGTTCTGGTTCGTGACATGACCTAGTTGAAAATGTCCCTGCCCATTGCTGAGGGATAGGACTAGATGACCTTTGAAAGTCCTAACTCAAATTACGCTATGATTCTATATCATGCCATAAATTCTTGTACTGGCAATAAGGAAGGGCAGAAGGTACAATTACCTTTTTTAAATCTGGTGCTGATAGTGTTGCTAATGGTATGTTTTAGACTACAGAACAGCCCTGAAAGTAGCAGTTAAACCTTTCAATCAGGAAACAAATCTGCTCTATATCTCCTAATCTGCAGCACCCTAAAAGAAATGCTATGATGTAGAGTCAACCTGGGTGGTTTCTTACCACTTTTTTTTTGCTGCTGTTAATTGACTTACTGAAGACCACTAACAGTTAGGATTCATGCTGAAACAAGTGAAATAATGAACTGTATCTGTTGGTCACTGCATGAAGCAAGTCCTAAGGGGGATGATACCCAGACAGAGAGAAGTACTTGCCCGTCGGCCATGGACCAAGGCTCCCTGTTCATCTACAGGCTCCTCTTTCTCCCCTTCTTGTTTCTCCTCCTTCTCTGGCACCTGAAAAAGAAGCCCAGTCTTAGTATATCAACAACATCCAGTACCATTTTAAAGTCATGAACATTTCTGTGCAATTTAAGGTGCTAAAGATTTAAAAAAAGGCTTCCTGCAGTTTCTGTTCTTCAGATTCCAGCGCTATGGGATCAGATTCCACAGCTCTGAATGGTAACAATATACATAACAAGGGGGCCAAAGGTTTTACCTCATTGTCACTGACTGCTGCAGGTCCCTCAGGAACTTCCTCCGTTTGCTGACTGCTGTTCTCATCCGATGCAATGCTCTGCTGTTCCATCTCTAGCTCCTTTCGACGGGCTTTTCGCCGGCGTGTTTCTGCCCCAATTAGTGTGCCTAAAACAGGTGGAGGTAGGTGTTCTGCAGCATTTGGGCTACGTTTCTGCACAGGGCAATTCCGGTTCCCCTTGTGACACGCACAGTCCACTTTATAATTGCTGCTCCAAAACACAAACATAATTCGTGTCACTCTTCATTTCTCAACCCTTGTACAGAGACATTCAATGCATCTCCTACTAAACATCTCACCACGTGCCAAAGCAAGGACAGCAGGCTACCTTATGGCCTCTATTGTAGAATATGCCAGCAGAACTGGACAGAATAGCCGGGAAATGCAATTCAGTAGAAAACGGAGCAAAATGTAGAATGCGAGGAAAGGGCTGGAGGAAGATGTCCAGTCCAGGAGGGCAGTGGAGAGCTCCCGGGCGAGGTGAAGGACTCACCAGATGTTGTACTCATAGTCAAAGGCGATGGTAACCTCTGTGTCCTTGGCAATGGTGGCAACAGCATAGATACATAGGTGGATCATCCCATCGGCAATCACATGTCGAACCTTGTTAAACAAAGTAAAGAGAAACTAACATCTCCACACCTTGCATTTCCTACTTCCAAGAGGAAAGCCTCCTCCTGCAAAGTAGCTCTTATCTGCTCCATGAATAACTATTCCAAATTCTCCGTTGGGAAAAGCCTGCTTCACTGCTTGTCTCATCCTGTGCTTTTCCACTTACACCTACTCCCACCTGCTTACCCTAAGTATCATTCTGAACCCAAAGCAAAGACATAAAAGAAACATTTCTCTTCCAAACTCCCCCCTCATGTTCCCAAACTTTCTCATATTCCAAGTATAAACCATCAAACGAGCAAGAGACACAGAGAATTTACCCCATATACTGCATTTTTAGTTAGAGAAAGCACTAAGCTTATGTAAAACATGTATTTGCAGTTACAGTGATGGTGAAGACAGAATTTACCTCTGCATTTGGGGTGCAGGAACGCCTGATGAACCTGGCATCATTGCCAAAGGTGCGGGCATCAACACACATTTCAACGCCATTGAACTTGGAGTAGAACAGCACGAAGGGATATGGCCTGGAGAAACAACAGAACACCTCAATCCCAAAATACCCAATTCCCATGGCACTTATAACAGGTATCCCCCACTTAACTGGAAGCAGCACTTGCATCAGCGCTATTGCTCTGGGTGCTTATGCACTTCCATCAATCTAAGAGATCTATTTCAGAGGGTTTGGTCCATAAGCTGAGCATCAAGCTGAGGTGGTATATTTGATTTCACATTTCTATGGATGGCACAGCTGACAAGGCCCTGCAAGTGAACATTATCCCATAGAGACACCAGTCTCTCTGTGCCACGATGCTCTCACATTAATCACTTCATAGTACTCTTACTTTTTGAAGAAATGCCCATTGACCTCGAATTGCTGTCGTAACATAACCTTCCCTCGATACTCAATTATAAGGGTATCTAGTGCCAAGTCTCTTGCTGCCCTCAGGATCTTCCGGTGCTTCTGAACCCGAGTCACCCTTCCCAGCTGCAGCTGTAACAAAAACCAGAGCAAAATATGAGAATTTAAACCAAATGTCTCTAACTCATGAATATTTTACCCACATGAAAAGAAAAATTACTCTAATAGTAACACAGAGAAACTTTGCCAGTGAATATATTGTTTATTCTGTAACATTTTAGTAATGACCAATGACCTTGATAATATTTATCAAAAGCCAACAGTATTTATTCCTTTGCTTCAACACCAAGTCTGACAAATCTATCAGACCGAGTATTTCAGTCTTGCAGCAGGAGGCATAACCAGACCTGTCACTTGCTGCTAACAGGGAACTGCTCTGCAATTACGGCCACTTTCACAGCCAGAATAATTCAAATCTTTCCTAAATTGTGGGTTGTCACACATTTAGAAGAAAAGAATGCAAGCTTTTCCTTTTGCAGAGGATGTAAATTCTAGCTAACTGGTCAAAGAATTAAGTTGGCAATTTCCATCTCCATCCAGAAACTTCTCTACATCTGTCTGCTCAACTAGAGCTGTTGATTTTAATTTTTTTTTTAACATGAAACAAATTTTTAACAAAGTAGTGACAGTTTGTTGAAACATCTTCATGTTAAACTCTACAGATCTATTACAATGGATTTTCACAACAATGTATCTTGACAGTATAAACCCACAACATTCTTTAAGTACAGACATCCAAACATGACACATTTTATGGAATAATGGAAGGGATATTATAAGCACTGGGGCATAGGAAAGACTTCATAAAAACAAAGTACTTCTCTTACTTAACAGATCAAAGTTCTCAGCAAGTAAAAATTACATGAAGGTGATTGGCTGCTTTGCTACAAGTGCTGTGCCTGTTCCTTCCTAAGCATTCTATTCACTGCTCAGAACGACCCACTTTTGATACTTTTCCACAGTGAACTGAGGCATGAGTGTTCTTACTTCAGTAATAATGACAGTCATGCATCTAAATTAGAAGTAAAACACAAGATTTTATTACAGGCAAGTTCCCAACTTTTCCTGATAGAACTCTTGTTAGAAACAGCTACTGAGCAGTCTGCTAGAATGGGTAAAACATTAGGTACTTTTTGTACTATCCAACTGTGGTAACAAAGAATAAATAAATGGGACTAGATTTCTTACTGCATGATAGAAGATAAGGAGTTAAGGAGATAAGAAGATTTGAAGTTATTAGATGAATTAGGGTTGAGACAAGTTTGTCTCCAGTTGAATAATTTTGTTTTTATATTACCACTCATTTGCTGTTACATTTTCTCATCTTGGCCCTACACAGGAGGGTTGGACCAGATGACCTTCAGTTGTTCCTTCCAACCTGAACTGTTTTACTACTCTATCAATACTGTGAGTACCAATAAGATCATATCTTTCAGAGATGCACCTTCATGTCCTCCACTCTCACCTCTGCCCCATGACTGCCTGCATTACTGTTCACCTCATGCTGGAAAACAGCTTGAGGAACACGGGTGGGCTAAGGTTGGGTGGTGGGAGGAGGAGAAAGTCCATGAAGGAAAGAGAAGCTCTGCATCTGCAAAACTTATTTATCTGGGTTTGGTAAAACAGGAATGATCTCACAGCTTTTCTGATAAGACCCTAGCTCAGCTTGTTTTCATTCTCTGAATTTAGAAATATGAAGAGGATTAGCTGCCATGCTTTCATGTGTGAAAAGAACAAATGATTTTATTCATGTCATAGGCTAGGGATTGCTGACTGCTAATCAGCCCAAACTGTTCTGATATGTTTGCAGAGCAACATCTGCATAATACTCAGTGGCTTTATTTTATAAAGGCCCTTTTGCTCTTCACTTCAGAATGTGAAATCAATCAGGGGTTTGAGCTCAAGTCAGCAATTATCAGAGGCAACAAAGGGCAAATACTAACCCTGGGTTTGGTTTGGCAACAACAGGCAGAAAAGTGATTCACAGCTTTCAGTCTGTTGAGCAACTGGCAGTAGCCAGGACTAAGATGATTTTATTCATGACGCTAAACAGCTTTATATTTTCAAAAGTCTCCCTTTGCATCATTAGGACAGTTGAGAATTGGTTTACCATATAATCACCAAATCATTTAGGTTAGAAAAGCCCTCTAAGATCACTGAGTACAACTGTTAACCCAGCACTGTCCAGTCCATCACTAACCTATACCCTTCAGTGCCACAACCACAAGTCTTTTAAATGCCTCCAGGGATGGTGACTCCACCACTTCCCTGGGCAGCCTGTGCCAGTGTTTGATAACCCTTCTAGTGAAAAGATTTTTCCTAATATCCAATGTAAACCTCCCCTGGTGAAACTTGAGGCCATTTCCTCTTGTCTTATCCAAAACATTCCAATGACCAAAATCCCATATTCTGCATGTTTAACTCTTAATCCATGCTTCCTTACTCCTCCTGGCTTTAGGAAGCTTTTAGGTCACACTTCTTCTCTTTGTCCAGATCTTTTTCTTTTTCTTTTTTTTTTAAAGTATACACTTGCATCACTGTTGACCCAAGCCAAACACCCCTCTCAACTGTCAGAGTATGCATGGCATATAAAACATTATTTTTATTCCTTTCTCCACAGTCTTCCTGGCCAAAGAGAGCAGTGATGATACCCATCTACACACAGCTGCCAACTGCATATTGACACAGCCTCCTGATTTTCTTCTAGCTCAAAGTACCTATTACCTGTTATCTCGCAGAAAAGCTATTTTTACATTCAATAGTAATATCTAGTTAAAAGACAACGGATGCAAACCAAAAATCCTCCTCAGTTTGTCTAAAAAAAGGAAAAAAAGAGCACACACTCCACACCTGTGCAGGCTGCCCCTTCCTCACAACACTCCACAGTCACCTGCTGAGCAGAGAAAACAGGACATAAGAGCTGAGAAGCAGCAGCCCAGGACAGCCACCGGGTCTCTCCTCAGTATCCAAGAAGAGCTACAAAGCCAGTAAGTCCCTTTACACCTTCTCTGCACACACAATTACAGGGACCTACCAACAGCTTGTTTAGGGTAACTCCAGATCACTATTAAGTTTTGTGACTTTCTACCCTTTTTTTTCTTTGGGATATATCACATTTGGAGTCTTCTCATTTGGAATGCGGGCCATTTTTCCCTATGGGAAAACCTAGGTCTGTACTGGGAAGGGAGAGGCCACAAGACCATGACAAGAACAAGCACATTTATGTATGATATCTTTTATAATCTTCTGTCCTGCTGTACTCTATGAAGGTGATAAGAAGAAACAGTGTGTTTTATTACTTATTTCGGGACTTTCCCTAAAACCCATGTGAGGGACGTAGAAGAGGTTACATTTAGTCTCAAAAAATACTGAGATTTCTAGAGAAGCAGAACTTTTTCTTCTCTATATTTCCTGAACTGCTCCCTTTAGGAAGGCTACTCAAACAGCCAACAAGAAGTGTTTCTCCCCAACCCCCTTAGAAGTATTACTCATTGCAGAACTAGAGGTAAGAGTCGAAGAAAGTTGAGTTCAAAGTCCTCTTTCTGCACTCTCCCTTACTGGCAATATCTGTGCTCTGCCTGGAAGTGCTTCACCTGCCTGAAAGCAGAGGAAAAGGTGGGAGGGAGCACATGAACTTCACTGAGTGGTGAGTCACTTGATATAAACAATGAATGATTCAAGCACTAACATATACCTGATATTCAGGTTTCTGACTTTGCTCCCCTTCTACAGAAGAGGTGCCCCACTCGTGTTTTGGAGCCCATCCTTTCAGCTGCACCTATCTCCATTCTCCTGGAATGAAGCCCCACAAAGCCTGAACTGGGTGGGAATGTTCAATAAAGCACAGACCAGACGAAACAACAGATAAGAGTAGTAGTGGGGAGAACATACACCACACAAACATATTACTTTCCTGTTTCTCCTTGTTTACATGAACTCCATAAAGATGGCAACATGGAAAAGCTAGGAAGAAACAGCTCACTAAAATCAGTTGTAGTTGTGCAGTATTTGGCAGTTATCAAAATCCAAATAATAATCCAAAATACTGAAATAATGTTGAAAGGTTCTTTCAAATGGCCTTCCCCACAATATGAGCCAAAAAATAAAATAAATAAAGGGGACTGGAAAACTCAGGTGGAAAGCAGGAAATTTTCTATCTCCAGTAAGTGATAGATCTGGTTCTGCCTCAAGTGACCAAAAGTATTTACAGTAAAATAACTGTGAACTGTATCAGAAAACTGTACAAAATATCCCCAAGTTAGCAACACTGGTCAAATGCAAGTACTTCTGAATCTTAGCACTGGCATCTCTTCTGAATCACTGTGTATCAAACCTATGCCTACTGGTCTGAAATGACAGACCAGCTGGGACATTGCTCACCATGCCCATGCCTTACAAACCAGAGCACTGACCTACCCCACCCCTCTGTCACGCTGGTTCTTACCTGCATCTGGGACCCAATGACAGTGTTATTGCAGGCCAGCTCTGTTTTGTTGATTGTGTCCAGCATAGCAGTTTTGCCCACATATTCTTTATTAGAGTTGAGGTGACGCTCCAGCAAGTTCTGCACATCAGCACTGTACTGGTTCGTGAAGGCTTCCTCGTACTGGTCTGTCCAGAGGCGTATTCGATTCTCCCACCCTTCAGCTGTGTTTTCATCCAAGGCATGTGCTTCAGAAGGGGAATTCTGCACCAAACAGCAAAGAATGAATGGCTAGTACACAGCAGGAAAACCCATCCCCAGCGCTCCAAGCACATGAATATGCTACAAAAAAATGGTGAATCTGTTCCAAGCTATCTAAGTGCTGGTGATGAGGACACACTTTTCAGCACCTGCACCCTCCAGAACACTGTACAACAGTTCCACTTAGGAATTTGTGGAGAATTCTGTGCAGGACTAAGCCCTCTTGAGAGCTAGTACTCTGCACTGCTATATAAAATAAAATTAGGCTAGTACGTGGCCAGGAAAAAAAAATTAAGTCACTTTAGAAAAATAATTAAGTGGATTAAAAAAGCAAAGGAACAGAACACACAAAGGCAAATAAATCTCATGTAGGCTTGTCCTACAGTCGACCCACTCATGTCCAACATAATGCTAGATGATGCTGACTGCATCTCAATCTTCACAGTGATTGATCCAGAAATAGTTCTGAACCTTCGAGCTAAATGGTCAGTTTCAAGAAACTGAATGTAGAGCACAGGCTAATACCCAGAGGGTTAAAACTGCAAGTCCTAAGCAGAGTAAAGAAGAGAGGGCAAAATCAGGTAATCCGTTTACACTGTCTTGTAAGGGAGGGGAAAACAGAAGCTGATAAAAAAAAATATTTAAGCTTCATTCTTTACTCCACAATAGTTGAAGAAATTCAACAAATATTCCAGAGGTCAATAATTCAACTGGTTTCATAAGGGACTGAGGCAAGATCTTAGTGACAAGGACAACCGAAGAGCAATCATTATTTTCATCACATATATAAAAACATTAAGCCTTCTCCTGCTTTTTTACCCTCTCGAGGCACTTGCATACTATTGAGATGGTGCATACAGACACCACAGGACTGTACTCTTTCTTCTGAGCCACTGCTAGAAGCCACTACCAGCTACAGAACTGGGGCCAGGTGGAACTGAGCAAACTTCAAGGCACCACTTGTGTTTCTGGGAACACATTTAGCTCAAACTGCAAGTTACTTTTTTTTGTCAAATAACCTTCCTATTCGATAGCCACACCTGCCACTACTGCAGGAAGTCAGAAATAAAGATATTGTCCCATCCACCCCTTGTAAGAGAATGTGGAGAGAAACAAGGTGAGGGACTCCCAACATTAAACTTGTGAACTCCTTTGATGTCCAAGCCTGAAATATCATTGATGCAATCAAACAATAACTGCCCTCACAGAAAAGCAGCCACAACCAGTTCTACATCCCTTACATCAAACATCTCACTCCCAATGCCATGAATCAACCATCTTTCAGAACTGGGTGACATTATCTTACTGAAAGCTATCAGAAGCAAAAGAAAGGTTCAAGGGGCAACTGCTGTGATACCCTTTTACAGACCTGCTTGTGGTGCATGGTAAAGCTTGAGTTTATTCCAAGGCTGGTCCCACAATCAGAAATTCCCCAAGCGAACCAAGAGAGGCACAATATATAGGGAAACCCTCCCCAACCACCATCACAGAGGGTTGTCAGTTTTACTCACCTTCATCCTCAGAGACTTCCGTGAGCCCTCTCGAAAGGCCTATCCCCCAAAACAAGGAGAGAGAGAGAAAAAACACAATATTGTATATTTCCACAGAATTAGCATCCCAGAACCACACTCAATCTTACTCCAACAGAGTAACACTAAATCTTACTCCAGCCCTTAATAAAAGACAGCAAGAACCACAGGAAAACATACACAAGAAGCAATAGACTTGAACAAAAAGACTCTGCAATGCAAATCCGGTGGAAACTGCTGAAAAGTTTCATGGCCAGGATTTCTGAAGTAAAAAAGCCTGCCTCACACTTAGTAAAATGTCAAGATCAAAAGCAAAACTGTCTGGACTAAACCCACTTGTTTTGATATGAGAAACATCCAGAAACAGAATCAAGCTGGTTCACAACAAAAAAAACCCCTCAAAACCTCACATGGGCTCCTGCCCCCAGCCTTTTATTTAATCAGTGCCTACCAGAAGAACTTCAAGAGAAACCTAAACTGTAGAAAATTATGGTAAAGCTAGCAGATGACGGGAAAGAACCAGCTGCTCACACACTTGCATTCCAATATAAGCAATTCAAAATTATTTCAGTCCCCAAACACTCACAAACAAGACAGTAAAGTCATCCCTCAACAAATGTTCATCACTACCTACATAGTTTTCCACACAAGCACTATCTCTGTCCCCGAAGAACAGTGCCAAGAAGCTCTGCAGCCCAAATTCCTCAACAAAGCCTGCTAAGAAATACCATGCTCTCTTCATTTTTCATTCCATTCACAAACTGACCCTCTGCCATAAACAGACTCCAAAAGCTGTTTTCCCAAATCCTAATACAGAAGGGAAAATATGTAATTGAGTCCAAGCTCTGAGCATGAATGGACAGCATTAGGAAATAAGGGTGGAGTTCCAGTAAGGCAATTTTTAAACCAACAGCCACATACTCTAGCAGGTCACAAATACAAGGCGTCACATTATTGCACCAGAAAGAGCAATTCCTGACAGGACAAAAGTTTCTTGTCTACTGCCAGCTTGTCAGCCTGCTCCTAACAACACTTCACACAGCATTTGGTAGGAACTGCAGCAACTCTTGTCTCACTCCACATACCTTGATCTTTTTGGCCTTTGGAGCAGTGCGAGCTTTTTCCGTACTCCTCTTCCTCTTCTTGGGTTTGGTCCTGCGGACGCGGTTGACGGTCAGCGTGATGCTTGTGGGAGTGTGCTGAGTGGCCGTGTACAGCACCGTGGAGGGAGAGAGTTCTTCATCCCAGCTCTCGGTTGCACTGCTGTCCCCGCCTAGAGACAGAAGTGCTTTGTTAGCAGCGGCTTCTCATCCCCGAGAGCGCAGCTGACCCTTATGCCCATTTCCATCAAGACGACTGGCTGACCCTGCATAACTCTTCCCTGAGAGTTATCACCTCAGTTTTCCCACCCAAACGGGAAATGGGTCTCCCAAACTTCTGATATATCACAGAATGACACCGATGAAAATTTTCCTTTTCTGTTCACAAGATAATCTGATTCTCCCAAGTGCTAACTGAGGTGAAGGGTAAGGAGAGGAGAAAATCCCAGCGATTGGGAGGCAAAGAACATTAGCGGGCAGTGATCACAGTTAGATGATTACAGCATCCAAAAGACAAAGGTCTCATAGATAGAAAACAAAAGTCACCATCATCAGAATTACACCCTCCAACTCACCTGACACGTTGTCCTGCTTCCGGCGGCGGAGTCTGATCACCTTCCCCCTGCTCATTCCTCTGCCAAAGGAGAATGCACAATTGAAGCTGGTTTGTAGGAGTAAAGTCACTTGAAATTCAACAGGATGTCACAAGATGCGTGCCCTCAGTGGGGCCCAGGATGATAAGAACATCGATTTAACATCCTCATCTCCACTCCTGGTGCCACCAACACTTGTCAGGCTGACAACGCAAAGGAGCAGGGTCAATAGTGGGTAAAGCACTGGAAAGAACTCTCCAGTTAGCAAAAGGAAGTCTGTCCCACAGCCCAAAGGTGACACGGTTCGGTATGAGAAGTCAACACAAGGAGCAGCCCAGACCTGCACTGCACCAAAGCTTACCTGCACTTTTCACACTTGAGGAGGAAACCATCTTGGGAGACACTGCAGTGGCACCAAGTGGGAATTGATTCTCCTTCTGAGGAGCTCTCACTGTCCCCGGAGTTCTCCTCATCAGGCGAGTGCAGGCCATTCAGTTCTGCACGAGGTATAATGGTCTGGACAGGAGGAGAGGCTGGCGGCGTCGGAGGAGGAGGGGCTCCGTAATTATGATCCTGAAAACGAGTATTTGCAGTACTACTTTTAACGTGAAGATGTGATGCCTAGAAGCTGAAGTCCCAAATCCACAGTTCCCAGGTTAATATTTAACTGGTGTAAAACAGTAGCCTGAATTCCTCAATCTACCAAGAAGGCAAAGCAATAGCTCTGAAAGATGTGAATGGTTTCCTTCAGCACCAATGAATTAAACTCAAAACCTATGAAAACAACCAGGCTATTTCGACATTAACTGTTGTACTGCTAATAACCTGAGATTACATCAGTGTTTAAACAGCGGAACCAGATGCCTTGAGATGTTTTGTAGAGTTTCTGCCTGTTGAGATATTCCAAACCCAACCGGACATGGTCCTGGGCAACCTGCTCAAGCAGAGTCAGCTTGAGCAGGGAGGCTGGATTATGTGATCTCGAGAGGCCCCTTCCAACCTCAGTGATTCTGTGACATCCTGTTCTTCCCATAGCTTCAGGCTATACTCCCATTCTTCCTGACTGTTCATTGATTCTCATTGTTATAAGTTACCACTATGAAAATCTGTGCAGTTGAAACAAGTATAAATAGTGCACAATAAACCAAATGGGGCATAAAATTACCATCAGGAAAATGTTATATATTCATATATAGTCACACTTCATTCATATACTTCATTCAGTTAAAAATCTATCACCTAGAATGCTAATAAAGGTTGCTGTAGAGTATGCAGGACTTCACAAACAATAAACACACAAACGAAAAATGTATGGCAGAACTCAGCTGTAACTCGGTGTTTGTTCCCTAATAAATAAGCCAAAACTCCTAAGGCTTAACAGGCAAAGAACTATGGAACAAGGAAAAAGAGTAAAAGTAGACAGTAAAGAGCTGATTCACTGCAGAGAGAGTACTCACTGCGTAAGGCAGCCCGCGATAGCTGTGTTTCTGGGTGGCCCCATAGCCGTGGCTGGAGTACACATTCTTCTCACTGACAGCTGGACTAGCTTCCACAGACTCTGGGCTGCAGAAAGGGCCAGAAGTAAAACCCATCAATACAATATCATTTTTTTAGTGACAGTATTTCACTGCTCTTTTCTATTGAACACATGAGCTCAAAATGAAGAAACTTCATGAAATCAAGGTGTTATTACACACTTCACCAAGCATCATGTGTGCAAAAGTTGTACAGGATGAACCTGCTTTCAGAGGGGAGGAACTGAGTAAGGGCCACCCTAGATAACTCATTAAACTGGGTCTCAATCTGGGAAGTTAAAAAGATAATTAGCATGTAAGAAGCTCAGTTTCCTTATGGTTGAGGAAATTGGGTCTGGTTCAACATTCACATCTGAACTCAGCCAGCCTAATCTCAGAGCCACTGAACAGTACTGCCATTTTATCTCTGCAACAGCTTATTTCAACTGCAGTTAAGCAGCTTTCCTGCACCTGCACTTGTTTCTCTCTCCCTCAGATACCAATTGTTAGCTGAGTCCGATGTCCTGTGATAAAGCCTGCATGAAACCTGCATCTATCCTGACAGCAACTACCAGGAGCTGGAGACTCCTGTTACAAAGAGGCAACAAATCAATGCCCTGGATAGGCAGTGGCTACAGACAGATCGGATTCACCCTGTGCTTTCTATACAGCAACCTCCCAACGAGCAGAACAGGAAATGTGCTGCTGAGGTACAATGCACTCTTCCACCACAGGGTGGTGAAAAAAAACAGCTAAAAATGAAAGGTATATCCTTAGCAGAAAGCTGCAGAAACCCTACTCAGAGAAGGGATAGCTGCAATTCAATGCAGGGGATATTAGATAATGAGGCTACAGACGGAACACCTGCAAGAAAGCACGCTGTTACAAGCAGAAGATACAAATCAGATAACCTCTGCACAGAGCAGAAGAAGGGTCCCTATCAGAATACTGCAGAGTATTACTGAATCGTGCCTGCAGATGAAATCTTTGTCAAAATTATAGCACGGAGCTGAGCAAGGAGGAAAGAAAAATACAGAAAAGGAGAACTCTACCTTGGAACTCTGCTGCTATGGTAAGATTTTGCAGGATTCTCAGTGGGTTCTACATGGTCAGCGTGGATCAGGTGGCACTCAAACAATGGCCGGCGATCACGCGTGGGGCAGTGTTTAGGCACCACCCAAGAACACTAACCCCTGTGCCCTTTGGACTTCCTATTAGCTCTTGAAATCACTGCTGCACTGAAGTTTGCCCCACCCTGCCACTGAACCTCATCTGTTCTCCAATGGCACCAACCTCTGAGCTTCTGGCTTACTCTGGAGTACAGTGGACCTGTCTTTTCAACATAAAAGAGCAATAAGTTCTTGTACAAAGAACTGCAGAAAGTAGAAGGCCTTACACCTATGCAAATGACACTTCTGTAGCTCAGGATTTAGGAGCATGACATGATAAATTCAGTTGTTTTTCAGCGTGGCTACAGCCAGCTAAACTGTGAAAAGCAGGAGATATAGGTGGTGATTCCTCTCAAAGGATATACTTCTTAATAAAAGGCACCTTGTAAAGCTTGCCACATAATCCAGCCTTGCTGGATCTTTGCAACAGTCCTCTAGGACTTCCAGATTGGTAGTGTTAAATCCATTTAGGTTTAATCGTATTTTCAGAAACAATATTAGAAGGAAAAGAGCCTAAACAGTCTAAGGAGCAGATAAGTCCTCTGTCCAAGTCACCCACATTCCTAACCACAGTCAGCCTGCAATACCAGCAATGCTGCCGCAAGCATTAGCAATAAAACTTCAGGATTGTTGGTGCAACGGTGTCCAGGGGCAACAACACCGGGGCCCCAATGCTTCCTCAGCAGCAGCGTGCCAAGGAGCTTCCACAACTTCCACTATGCAGTCAGACTAACACAGCAAAACTACTCTGCAGCGTCCGTATCACCCTCAGATGAACACCAAGACTCTTCACCATTTTCACCTCCTCTCTGTATCAGAGGCCGAGGAAGACACTAAAGCTCATCCTGTAAGGAGGGCCAGCTAGTTTTACCATCCTATCGCCTTCATGATGCACATCTTGGAAATCAATCCCTTGTAAAAGACAAGAAGCTCAGGTACCCCAGACTTTACTCTTCCAACTAGTAGAGTTTCAAAGGCAAAGTGAAGGATTGCCTTAGCTTTGAACAGACCCACAAAGGACACTTCAGCAGTAACAGTGCATCGATGCAAAGACTGGAGAATAAAGTGCTGGCATTCCCAAGTTTTAGAAAACAGAGAAACCAATTCAGAAATCTTCAAAAGCCTTTTTTCAAAGTACTCTAGCTTAGCCTCAAATTGGACCTACAAATTTCTTACAAGGGAAAAAGAAAATGCTTTGCAGACGGTTTACAGTCGGTCTGTTTGATACTGAAACGCTACAAGGGACATGCGCAGATATATCTGGCTCTTCTCTCTACCATGCTCAGCTTTGAAAGCAAAGTACATGACCAAACTATTTAGCACTCTTCCTCCTGTCATAAACAGTTTAAAATTCCTGCATGTTGAGTCTTCAAAGTGCTGCTGTGGGAGAAGCAGGGTGACAAGCAATACTGAATGTCAGATCTTGAAAAGTGAAGGATCACGTACCCACTGCAGATAAGTGACTTCTGATTCCTTGTTTAAAAAGAACATATAAAAATGTGGGCTTTAGGATGGAATGAGGCCTCACGAAGGAGAATACCTAGAATGGGGCCAGTGCCAAGACAGACAAAAAAGGGCATTAGCAGTCTTGCAGAGAGTGTGACTGTGTAGTCAAACTTTGTGCACAGTCAAATCAGGGCAAGATGGAAGGGAAAAACAGTGATTCGTACCTTAGCCCACTGCTCTTACAGCTCAAAATTTGTAGTCTGGAGCAATTTCTGTTCTACAGTGATCAACCTGACATGCAGGTATTTGCACAGTAGGTAGCTTTAATAATACATGGAGGAAATCTGTCTCCAAAATGCCATTTGTAAATTTTTGTAAAGGGATACTACAGCTCTTATTTCAAAGAAGGATGCAAGAAAGCAGGGGGGAGAAGAAAAACACAGGAATAACTAACTTGAGCCCTCCCTCTCACCCCCGACAAAAACACAGTACTCATCCGGGCTGACATCATTCTAACAAGGATTTTAAGAAGATATCACGATGCTGTATTTCCTGAATTTGAAATGTTCTTGACAAGTCTTTTAAAAGAAATGGTAAGTCTCCTCCAACAGGCCTCAGAGGTATGGCTGCAGTGAGAGTCCTGCACAGCATACTGTGGTGGAGACCCTGAGGGATGCTCACTGAGTGTGCTTCTTGGAACGTGCTCAGGGGCAGAAACAAAATGAAGGTGTCCACGCAGGCTGATGCTGCCTCACATCTCTGGTCAAGCTCCAAAGGTGTCTGGAAATCAGTCATATAAGACTGGTAACAAGTCTGAGCCAGTAGGCTCTACTGAGAGGGAGGTTCAGCATGCTGATCTCTCACATTACAGCTTTTGGAAAAGGAGTTGGCTTGTACCTTGCCAACGCCAAGCATGGGTAGAGCAAACGCACAACTGCCTGCACTTCAGTACAGACTTACTAGTCAAACTGATATAAAACCCATAGTTGAGTGCTTCATACTGTTGGAATTCTCCTTTTCCCCATCTCCTCTGTCAAACTTAACAATTTCCGTAACATTGCATTTGTTAACACCCAGAGTCTGTCTCTGCATTCTTCCCTCATACAGCCAGTGGACCAGCAGCCCCTTTCTCCCAGGTGCAGAAAGCACCAGCACCGATCCTACAGCCCCACTCCAGATCAGCCCTCTGACACCCGCCCCTTCTCCTTTCTCCTCCTCTCTGTGGGGTAACACTCACTCCGATCCTGCAGCCATGTCGGAGTAGGACGTATCTGGTGTGGTGACTCCCAGAGGGATTGCAATGCTCATGACGCCCGTCGGGGATCACGGAGTCCAGAGGGCAGCGACTGGCCGCTCCGAGGGCGGAGAGGAGCCGCAGAGCCTCGGCCAACACGTCACGGACATGGGGAAACCTACCAGGGTAGAAACAAAGCATTGCATCGCCGTTACAGCATGAGGTGTCCCTGTGCACCCCCAAAGAAGGCTTTCACAGCAAAAGAAAAGCAGAAATATGTTTCCATCAGTGACGTGACACATCAGTTTTACTTCATTTTCATATGTGGGGCCAGGGAAAAGGTAGATGGTAGTAGTTTGGTGGGGTTTTGGGGGAGTTTTTTTACAGTGTTGGACTGACATACAATGAGCTGCTCTGCCTTAAAGCTGATAATGATACTTCCCCCCTCCCCCAAGTAAACTTAGGACTAATTATCAGATAAGCAATCTATTAGCTCCTTCTGCATATAAGCAGCAGCTGTCACCTATCACCCACAGCCCTCCATCAGCATTTCCTAACTCCTTCCTTAAACAAGCTGCAGGCAAAGCGCCGTCTGGGAGGACAAGGAGGCAGAGCCGGGGTGGGCTGAGCTGACCCGTCTCACCGCAGATCAGTTTGCATGTGCATTCACCGGGCCCGCGGCACGGGTGAGTGTGACCTGCAGCGTGGCTCCTCCCACGCCACCGACGCTCCCCTCGCCCAGCGAGGCCCTTGTCCTGGGCTCCGCACCCACGGCTCGGCGCAGGGAGCCCCGACACCGCGGGGCCCGACCTTGCTCGGCCCGGGCTGACACCTCCCCGCGGCAGAGCCACGTCAGACGTCTGGGCGGCCGCGCATGGGCCGCTCCGGCCGGGAACACGGCGGGACCATTGGCTGGGAGCGGGAGCGGGGGTGAGTCACGGCGGGGCCCCGGGGGAGCCCGGGCTGCGCCGTCCCCGCCGGGCGCGGCGCTCGGCTACGGCACCGACCGGGATCGCCGCTGAACGCCACCCTCCGAGGGTCGGATGGCGGCCGGAGGTGAAACGGGATCAGCTCCTCGTTATGTAAATAACCTCAATAGCACACACGAGCATAAAGGAGCTATTATTCTACACGGCTCGAAAGAAACTCCCCCACGATACAGAGAAAGGCTGCGTTTCCACAGGCAGCAAAGGTAACTCCAAAACCAAAGAGAAACGGTGACGACTTAACCGCCCTCTCTGCACGTTAAACTTTAAGGGCAGCTTGGAATACTTTCCGCAGCCTTTCCCGGCTCCTGCTGTCACATGCTCCCCGGCATCTCGGGGGCTCTGCCAGCAAACCCTCTTGGGCTACAGAGAGGCCGCCAGCCAAGTTTTCCTGTGGGTAGTGAATTTCTCACAGGGAACTGCCTTTGGACACCACAGTCCAGCCATTGTTTAAAACACAAAACCCCCCAGAAACACCAAAACACACACTCACTATAAGGGCAAATGAAGGAAGAACTAGAGTCAAAAAGTTTAAATGCCACACGCTATATTGCCTTTTCCTATCTTAAAAGACAGGCCACTTCTCTTGGCACAAGGAGATACTTTCCTTCTTCAGTATACATCCCTATGAGAAATCTTTCTGACAGTATGACAGGCATACAGCAAATTACAGAAGTAGAAGGTAAAGATTTCTAAGTGGTCTGTGGCAATTCCCTGTTATGCCCCAAAGCAATGGTCTCACAGGGAGGTGGGAGATGAAAAAGAGGGAAGACTAAGCTCACAGGCAGTTGCAACACAAGACAGCCTAGCATTCTTGAGTGCGTTTTCTGGAAAAATATTAAAAGAAAAATAAAAGGACCTTTCGGAAGTGTCTTATTTACCCTTTCTCATGCTTGTGATAGAGTTGTGATTTCTACACTGACACGAAATGAGACAAATTGCTGCTAAAATACAGCTAAAAGCTACAGACATCAATCCCTGCTTCAATCTAGTCACATAAAACTCTGGCACAAGGTTAAAAAAATAGGACAAGCTTCTCAATGTCTGAAGCACCCTTCCCTTTAAGAGACATAGAAAGCTCTCCCCCCCCGTAATATTTTTAAATACTTGTTTAGATGTTTTTTCCCATATCGATCTTTTGCCTTTGCCATGACTATACCCAGCTGGCAGCAGCCCGACATTTCATCAGGACAAATTCCAGCCTCCCGCCTGCTCGTGACTCAGCAGAACTGGAAGATTTCAGGTGCAGCTTCTGGATACCTGGTCAGTCCTGGAGTAACTGGGACAAGATTTCTGGCACTTCTCATAGGAAACCCTCTTTCCATCAACAGTGTACAAAGGCTGTTGCACTGAAATGGTCTGATAACTCCCATTTTTGGGAAGGAGATTACTGGAGAAATATGAAATACCAAACTGAAAGGTTAGACAAGGCAAATTCCAGTTCAGTCACATTTGTGTTGACCCAGCAATACTTGCTCAACCATCACCCCTGCTCGGATTTTACTGTTTGTTGCTGCTATTTTATGTGTACTTTCAACTCCGACAATGTGACATTCAAAATGAATTGCTGAGACCAACCTCAAATGCTGTCCAAGACCACATCACCTTCAGGCTACATTACAGTCTGGTCTTCATGAAATTTGGCCTGGTAACACCCAATACCATAAAGTGCTGGAGTTGAGATCAGAATGTTCACCCATCAAACTGGCTAATTTTCTGTATATACAGTCCCCAAGGACCTTCCTACCTCTCCTCACAAAAATAGGGCCATGCAGGAAAAGAAAAAATATCACACCCACTTCTCTCTGGTGCCACTAGAATAAGTTTTACTAAAATTCAAAGTCTTTAATTTAAATCTGATGATCTTCAGACCACTGCACAAACCTGTCTCCCTTCTGACACCATTCTTTTTGATATAAAATGGAAACAGGAATTTTGATGGCCTAACAGGTAAATAATACTTAGCTGGTTTCGAAAATGCAGCATTTAAAGATACTTTAAAACTAGGTTTAAGCCATTTTAATTTTCAGAACTCTGTTTAGGACACAACAGCTGCAGCACTGCATTGGCTCACTTCCACTACCATTGCCATCCATGTACAAATAAAGCAGATGCAGAAAATTTACAGCTGGAAACTCTCTTCATTATTATAAAAGTCTGTACTAACAGGGACAATCAAGCATGCTGAGTCAAAGAGCTCACTAGAGCTTCCTCCTTCATGATGTGGTTGTCACTGTTTTCACTTGTGTCCCAGTCACATAGTCACCCCCTGGCACAGGTGTCCAAGACTTGGTGACAGAGTCTACAAAGGATTTGTGAGCGCCATGAAAGATTCACCCCCAGACAAAAACCCCTGGGCACAGCCCCACAGACTGCATGTGTTACCTAAATTCAGACTCCATCACCATTTGGTGCTGCTCAGGTGATGTTTTACAACCTCAGGGGGACAGAACAAACCCCCTGCACCCTCCCACAGCCACAGACCCAAGGGCAAAGCAGTTACCAAACAGGGGGAGCACAGAGATTCATCCTGTTCCTCTGCAGGGTCAGTGCACCTCTGTGAGTCTGTCCACAGAAGGCCTAAGGTATTTTGTTATCCTGCATCCAGTGTCTCATGCGTGGCTGAGAATGGTAAGAATGTAACGCCGGTACAAACACATCCCGGACAAACTGAGAAAAGCCTTCTCTGATTATACACAACTTCAACATATGAGCCAGGGCAGGGAGAATAGTGAAATCCCCTGTGTGCACTGACGGTGACCACTTCTCACACATCTCTTGTTCGCAGATATCAAAGGACAGAAAAGTGCTTCCTTTACCTCTTCCCACACCTCCAGTTATTGAAGTCCCAAAACTGGACACAGATTCAAGACTTTTGACAACTCAGGATTGGTAGTGTCCAAACAATAACCATCATCACCTTCTCTATGCTCAGCAATGGACCTATAAGTCACCTATATAGGATAAGCTCCTTGTATAATGAGTTGCACATCTTTAAGCTCTCACACCATTACCGGTCACATCGAATTCAAAGCATGTTTTTCTCCTGCATCTCATACTGCCACAGGCCAGTCCAAGCTGGTGGAAAACTGGTAATAGCAGCTCTGCCACGTAGCCTTCCTTGGCATCCAGCCTCACGTGGGACAGAGGCAGTGAGTTTTGACCAGTTCATACTTACACTGTCATCTGCACCAGCAGCAAACCACTCGGCAAGTGGAACAGTGTAAGAAGTGTAGCATTTTAGATCTTCATTCATCTTTTCCACGTGAAATTTCAGAAAGACCAAAATCTACGGGACATCTAATGTAAACATAAGTGCTTCCATTACCATGCTAAAAGCTCCTCTCTCATCAGCCAGTGCCACTCAAATACAAAAACAGTCCACCTGAGTCCAATCAAGCACTGCCTGTTCGTTCCAGCACACCCACAAACCTCATGTCAAGGGCAGATCCTCACAGAAGGGCAAACACCTTTAGGGCAAACAGAATCACATCAAGGTTTTTTGTGTGTAAACCAGCTAGCTCAAAAAAACGCATCAATTTCCCCTGATTACAGTCATGTTGTTCTATAAGGACACCTACACAGAAGCAGAGAAATCCTTAAATCATTTAGCTCCAACTTACTCTGAAACATACAGATTGCTAAAAGTACTTGAATTGTGCCTCAATCTACCAATACAAATGCGTGGCTCTGCTCTGAAAACAAGCTGGGTTCACTAAGCAGCAAGAAAACAACTCTGCCAGTTTTAAAAAATGAAATATTGACATGAGTATTCACTATTATCATTAGATCCATATATCATCTCTTAGTGGGCTGACAAAGGAAGACAGCAATCCATCCATCCATCTATCCCACGGGGTCTGGGAGAACTCAGTCCCAGCCTACAACAGAAAGGATCAAATTATTAGGCAACACAGGTATTCATTGCTAGCTATGCATGCCATGATAACCAAATTATTGACAAATACAGTGCGATGGTTGGAGATTTATCTGTCTTAGAGCTTTCTCAAGACTGTCCCCTGGTTTATATGTATGTAACCATATGGAAAAGGAAATGAATGTATGTATGCATTTGGTTCAGAGTTCATTTTGCTCTCTGGAATCTAGAGAACCTTGACAAAGAACCAACATGCTCCTAGAAGAAGAATGACAACATTTCAAAATTGTAAAATGTCAAAAAGCAACAACTCAGCGAGACCTGATCCTGCTCACCACTCTGCACAAGATCTGGAGTCGAGAACTGGGGAAAGGCGGGACTGCTGCTTTTAGGACATGGGTGATTTCAAACACCTTTTGGTATCCACGGGCCTATGCATCAGTCAAATTGATCCACACAAGATATGAAATCATATTAACAATTCCCACTAAAGTACTCCATGGAAGCACAAGACACTACCTCAACACATGTCTATGAACACACCTACTTAGCTAAAATCAGCGTGATAAAGCTGTCCAGTGAAGGCTATGGAAGTCATGTTTAAAACTGAGGTACAAGCAAGTTAAATCAATTTTGATAAAATTTGGAAACAGCTGGAAACTAAGTAAATTTAATTTAAAAAAAAAAAAGTAAACTAGGTTTCAGCCATTTTAAGACAATTTTCATCATGTCCATCCACAGGATTCTGTCATTTTATCTGATGAAGAAAACATCAATTTTAGTTAAACTCCTCCGTGAACTACACCCTAAGGGACTACAAACAATGACAGAGAGCAACTGAGAGAAATTAAACCATCAAGCAGAGAAATTACAAAATGCATAGTCAAGTACTCTCAGCAACTGACCCAAGACTGCAGAAATTACTTGGAAAAGCAAAAGGAATAACCTCAAAACTTTGCTGCTGCTTCAGCAGTCAAGACATTATGCAAAACCTCTTTGTTTTGCAGACCAAGAAAAAAAGAAAATCTTGTGTTTTTCTTTCAGAACCACTTAGGATTTCAGGTATTATGATAAGAAATAAAAATCTCATAAGAGAAAAAGAAAGGGCAGATAAGACTTTGCCTCCAGAAATACCTTCTCCTGGACAATTCAACTGCATTCTTGACAGTCCAAAACACTCCAGAGCTGGAGATGTCAGAAAAGGGTTTGTTTGGACTTTCTTAAGACATCCAATTTGCATCACAGAACCTTACTGGAAAGTTTAATTCCTATTGATTTTAAATTGGTTGAAGAGTTCATACATAAGAATAATTCCATAAATATGCCATATTAGAAAGTGGAAGCAAATTACAGAGTAGCAGTGATCCGTGGCAGACCAAATTATTCCACGGTAAGTTTATGGAGAGGTGGCAAGCACACACCAGGAAACTCTGTCTGCACCCCACACTGACAAGAAGTGACCTGGCAGCATTTGTGTGGTCTGTACACACAGTCTGCTGAGCAGGAAGGTGACAGAGATGATGTTTTAAAGGAATGACAGCCTCAATGTAAAGGCAAAAGGACCATCCCAACCAAAATATGAAAGTCCTCACAAACCTAAGGGTCATAAACAGAGGAAGTCTTCAAGAAAACCTCACAATACTATGAAACTCTCCTTAACAAAAAGTTAACCATCAAAATAAAATTTAAATAATAATGGTACCATAGATTCAAAAAGAATCCTTTCTATGCTTTAAAAACATTATTTTACACAGCCTCTATTTCACAGCATTAAAAGTTGTTGGTGAAGGTGACAAATCCTTCAAGTCTGAAGCACTTAAAATTATATTTTCAAAAACTAAACGAAGGCAATTCCCTGAAAACACTTCTTTTTGCAAATACTGTTTTTCCTATTTTCTGAAAGATATATAGCAACACAAGAGGAAAAAAAATTATAATAAAGTGCCACAGAGTTGAAGGTACAAAAATTACTAAAATAAATGAAACAGGAAAAACATCCCTCTTTCAGTTCCACAAACTTTTGATTTTGTGACAGTCATGGGGCAAAACTATTCTGCAGTGACAGGAACATTCTAATTGCTATGCTGGTCCTATACTGTGAGGTTGTTGCTCTTTTTTCCCATGAGGTGAATGAGAACAGTCAAATGTCTGTATGTCACAAAAATAAGAAAATGCAAACAAAAAGGTTCAGAACAGATACTCTGAGATTAAGAGCTTGACAACTAACCTCCAGTGAATCCAGCTGTGGCAGCTGATGTTACTGCTGTGACTGTCTCCTCTAAGCCTTTGCCAAAACAGGTGGCAGGAAGGAAACGTTGCCATGTCTCATCAACTGCAGTTGATGCCAAGAAGACTGGACTAAAAGCAGAAACAGGTAAAATACATATATTCCCTTTTAGACACTGTTTTAGGGGCAATACATTTCTGCAATAGGGCAGAAAATGAGGAACAGCAATACTGAAATCACCACTGCTCAGTCTACCACACCTTGTCCATATATATCCTATGTTTTCAGACTCAATTTAAGAAGCCTGCCTACACTAGAAAATGGCTACGGATAAAATAAGACTCAAGATTAATTTAAATAATGTAAATAACATTCATTTAATCTTAGCAGACCAAAGTGCTTCCTTGTTCTAAATTTTGTTGCTTGTGGATGTAATAGTATTCACATGAATGATTTTACCTGTGTAACTATAAAACTTTTCTAAGTAGACAAACCCTAAATTAAAAAGGTTGTCAGACAACTCCCCTCAAAAAGAAAAAAAACCTTTAGACCTTGAAATTGTGTTTTGAAGGTATTTCAGAGAAAAGCCTATACCACATGCGAGGTCAGAGGGAAACATGGCAATAAAGGGCAATAACTAGGATCAAATCCAAAGCCAGACAATTACAGTTCCCATGAGAATCCAGACAGTCCAGAGTCATGGGAAGTCACTGAATATAGAAGGGGAATCAGCAGAATTTACTGGCACAGAGCAGCGTCCCAAACTTACAACCAGTGGAAAGCTAACCACTAACAAGTTGCCAGGAGTAGGACTGCAACCTCCAGCCCTAGTATTGGAAAAAAGATTTCTCCATAATCCCAACTAAATACTCTCTGCCTCGCAGGTCTCGCTGTACGTCCTTTATACATCTATTTAAGGCCCCACACGTGACAAAGGCTGCCTGCCTGGCCACTCCCTGCCGGGGCAAACAACCCAGCTCCAGAGGAGACTCCAGCAGCCGCTTCCAAGGCAGACATTGCATCAGCCAGGTGTGCAGGAAGCGGCGGAGATAAAGCAGCTGTTGACGAAGGGGCTCTCGGACGGAGGCTGCTTCAGGAATCTCATGGAAAGGACGACAGGAAGGAGAGAGACGCTCCACACACAGAACAAGCTTCATCGGCTTCAGAAAGCCTTTGTGCTGGGGCTCCGGACCTGGCCTTTCTCCCAGAGATGATGCAACACTGAAGAACAAGGTCTGTGCCAGAGAAAACTATTCACAGGCTATGCAGATGGCAACGCAGCCAAAGGCTCTCGGATCAAAACATGCCAGAGTCCCCCCAGCCCAGCAAGCCCCCCCAGGCCTTCCTTCGTGCCCCTCAGGAGCCTTCATTTCACCCTGACACCTCGGTCCCAGCACGACCCTGGCTTAGGGCAGAACGAGGGACCTCACAATAGAGAGAAAGAACTAAAAGGGGGTTTTAAAGTTCTGCAAAAAAATCACAGCTTGTCCTCCGATCTGTTGGGAGGGAAGAGATGGGGGAGAGACTGAGCTCAAAGCCTCCAGTCTCCCACACAGGGATCCTCCCGTCACCGCGGCTTGCCAGCGCACGCCTGAGCTCCCCAAACACGTAGGGCAGCCTCGGCCCCGCTCTCACACACCAGGAAACCACGCAGGGACTGCCCGGGCAGCCATGGCAACATCACACAGTGTGGCAATTATGGAGCCGCAGCTCCCACGCGAAGGTTCAGCCTTGCTTTCCATTACAGGACTCGTTCTGACCCTTCCCCCCCTGCCCAGACCATCACCGAGTGCCCTCCCGGCTCCAGCCTGGCCTCTGTGGTTTGTGACTGGCAAGTTTTGCAGCCTTGCACCTGGGTTCGAGATCATGCAAATACATTTTTCTTCGTGTTGTAAGGAAGTTATTCCAGGCTTATGTAATGCTCTTGTGCCACGTTCCAACAAACACCGTTTTGTCCCATGTGCCTCGAGTGGGAAACCGGGCTACAAAAACACCTGCAACCTGTGCCACACACAGCAGGAGTCAGATCCATTAATACTTCAGCTACATAATCACTATTAAGCATTAAAATTCAGTGAATTTTACAGGATTTCAGCAATCTTCCAGCATTGTGACAGGTTTCAAAGCTCAGCCTGCTGCACTGCCCCACCACAGCCCTTCTGTAGGAAACATCTTGGAAACGTTTCCAACTGTTGCATTTGCCCAGGCACCTGTACCCAGTGGCACACTTGGTCATCTGAGATGGTTCTGGGACCCATAAAAAATTCACACATTTCCTGCAGATGTGTTTTTCCCAGCATAAAACCTGTTAGACTGAGTCAGTAGGACAGTGGTGGAGAGCAACCATGAAGGCCCAAAGGCAGCGTATCAGCCAAAAAGCCTTAGTTCCCCTTCCGGGCATTCCAACTGCTTGATGATGCTGAATTATGTCCAAGAAATGTTCTTTACTTTTCTGGCTTACTTGCATCTCACATTATATTGTATTTTGGCACTGGTAAGATTTGCACTGATCCCAAAATGCAAGTACTACTACGTCACCATGGCATGTCCCAGCTCTGCATGTTGGATCTTCTGTGTACGGTAGATGTTCACCCACTATTCAGATTTACAAAATAAGCCACCAGCCAACAATATATTGGCCCACCAAGCTTTAAGGAATATAAATTTTGCTAAGATCTTTGGATAAGTTTTTGATAAAACAAGATAATCAAAGACTTGCTCTTACAACCACAGAGAGGAAAGTAACGCTTATTCAGGAAGCTCCCAAATACCTAATTCCTAACTGCTGGCAGGAAATGCAAAGCTCAGTGGGACAGACAGTGCTGAGAGCCACGGTCACTTTTTTGAATAGCCCACTTTTTAATTAACAAGATTAAAAGGGGATAATCCAGTGGAACATAGTTTCAGAGTAAATGCAGACGAGCAGAAATTAGCAGTCAAAAATCTGCAACCAGTGACTGACTAAAGACAAAAGTCACTTAAACCTGATTTTTTTCTGATGACTTGAAGATAAATTAGTAATTCTTCCTTTGAGAAGAGCTTCTCTGAGTGCACAGCACACCACCAACCACCTTAACTGCTTGTGGGTGGTAACACAGGAGTACTGAAATCAAACAGTTGGCCAAGGGTGCTCACGTAGAGCTCACAGGAAAGTGATGCTGAGTGAGTAGTTCTGTAACACATCTGTGTAATGCTATCTGCTACCTCCATCAGTGGCTTTTTTGAATGTTGAATTATGAGCAGAGGAATACATTCAGGACATTTTTCGTGATTATCATAAGTGCAACTAAGCATATGTATGTACAACCACATTATGAAACTTAAGAGCCTGAAATGCAAGAGTTGCTGAACAGACTCACAGCCCTCCTCCTGCAGGTCATCTCCAGCAGCCTCTCAGTGCTGGGGAGAGGGGGACAATGACACAGGCAAGAGAGAAGGCAAGGAAGGGGGAGATTTCTTTACTTCTAAACTAAGCCTTCACAACCTCTTTTGAGTGCAGCACTTCCTGCGAGTCGCTCCTGCAGGTTAAGGCAGATAGGGCTGTCTGGACAAGGTGAGTAGCAGGGGTTGCTGCACTCGATCTCAAAGCTGGAGGCCTTTGCTTTGCTGTGTAGTGCCCCAACACGTTTCTGCAGTTTTGCTATCCCTTTAGCCCTGAGCAAGGAAACTTGCAGCTGCCAGACAACTATTTTCCCACCTCAGAACCAGCACAATTTATGTGACAACTTGATAAGATTTAACTTTCAAAAAGCTACAGAGTTTTGAGCTTCCTCTTCTTCCACAGGACACAGAAGCATTTTCTTACTGCACAGCTGCAGAGGTGACAGCAGTGGGGCTCCTCCCTGGCCGGACCTGAAGGAGGAGGAGAAGAGAGGCAGGAATGCAGCCTCGCAGGAGAAGAGAGCAGCCCAGGTAGCTCCACGTCTTCCTCTGCATAGGCAAGGATGAGCATTCACACAGGCAGGACCGGCCGGGACAGCTCCACCTGCACAAAGCAGCAGATTCTGAGAGCTACCAGAAGGGAATTTAAGAGCTCTGCATGTCTGCAAAGGCATCTGGAACAGAGAATATGGAAATATAGAAACTTGGCAGCCACCAAGGGAGTGGTGGAATGGACAAATGCAAATAAAAAGTAGAAGCACGATCTAGAGCCATTACCAAACTGAGTCACTCAGTTCCCCAGGTGAATTTACAAAGTGAAGGACAAGTGAAATTGCTGAAGTACTCTCATAGGGATGGTGTGAAAACCAGCAAAAAACCACCATTAGAACTCTACTTCTGACAATTATTTAGAATTGTTTCAAATGTGAATAAACTTTCTGACTAAATCCAGTTAACTTGAGAGATAGAGAATATCCTACATTCACTTAAGAACGAACCCTACCAGGAGAGCTTGTGCTTACTCTGCCTCTCAGAAGAATTGTAATCATATTGCCATTGTGCCATTTTTTTTTCCATACTGTTTCTAAAAAAGGATGAAAAAGATTTACAGACTTCTGCTGTGGTCATCTGGAATTCGGGAACGCTCATCTGAATACAGTGACTGTACACAGTTACATCAGGGCTTCTCTGTAGGGGCTTTCAGAAAGCCTTAACCATATCTTAAAACATCTGAAGCAACGCAGTATGGGAAAGAACTGAGTTCCAATGATGCAAGCCACAAAGCATTAAATTTCAGAGTTCCCTTCACATCTTATGTGTGTTATGCAAGGCAGTCTTTTAGCACCAGCTTAACTATTTCTCCTCTAAATTCATCTTAATTTCACGATCTTGGTTGTGACTGCAATTTCATATATCTGAACTTGCACCAACTGATCATGGCATGAAACTTTTAAATAAACTCCAGTGTCAGGAAAGGAGTATTATCATCATTAAAAAAAAAAAATCACGATATATTTTCTCCAGAAAGAAGCAAATTTTGCCTATTTTAAAAGACAAAAATGAACATTTGTTACTTTCCCCTTCCCTTTAAACAATTCCAGTGTTTAATTATTATCATTGCAATGAAACTGTACTTCAAAATTGAATTTGTCTAACCTCAGTTGATATTGCTATGCCTTTGTCAGCAAATCTCACAAGTCCTTTTAGAGAAAGATCAAGTCCTCTCTCAATTGTCTTTTCAATAAGCTGAGTAAGTTGAGCTCCTTTAAACCTCACATCATGAGGCTTATTTTCCAGTCCCTGGATCATTTCTGCAGCTGTCCTTTGAATTCTCTCCAAATACACTGGCATTCTTCTTGAAGCAGGGAAACCAAAATTCAATTCCAGTATCAGTCTCAACACTGCTGTGTTTATAACATTACTTATTTTTGCTTCACATTCCTTTCCCCCACTTTTTTTTCCTCCCCAATACGCTCAAGAATCACATAAACCCTTTTAAATAAAATAATGGCCCAAGTTCAGTGTAAAGGCAACTAGCTTTAAAGACCTTAAAGCCCTTTGAGCTACTGCTGTTTCCCAATTTATAGGTGGGTTTGCAGTTTTGCTAACAAATGCATCACCTTGCAACTGGATGGATTCATATCTTTTGTTGAAATGTGACAAAGCAATTCAGAGATCCCTAAACATGCTTTATTATCCCACTAATGTATCTCTGATGAAGAATCATCAAATCTTTTATGCTATCCAGATAAAAAGAATCTAAACAGCAGCAAATTAAAATCTGATTTCATCCCACAACCTTCTATAAAGCTGGATGTGTCCTTGCCAAGTTCCAATCTCAGATATTTCAGGTCTTCATGTTAATGCAATTTCTCCAGCACAACCATTTCCAGTATCAGAGTATGCTGCCTTCCTCCTCCTACCTCTTGGCCTCTCCACCCAAAACAGGCATGTCCCCCACACCTCCTACACCCAGTCCAACTTCCACTGAACCACAGAATAATCCAGGTTTAAAGGGATCCCTGAAGGTTAAACTGACTGAAACAGTCTTCCCTCCCCCCAAAGCAGGGCCAACTTGGATCAGTTGCTCAGGGCATTGCTCATTTCTTCTCCAGGGCCACTAAGTCTTTGCGTAACTATGTATTTTAAGGCCAAAAATAACCTTCTGATGATCTGACTTTCCACCTAACAAAGACTGGAAAATCTCACCTAGTCATTTTTACACTTGGCACTGCAGCTTACAAGTGAGCTAGGCCATGTTTGTCAAGCACAGCCTAAAAAACAGTGTATAGATTTACCTCAATTCTTTGGGGGGAATTTAAAATCATGCCACAGGCTGCAGCCTAGAGGTCCCCGGGCAGCATCAACCCAAGCCATTCAGTCCTCACAGTGAGCACAGTACATTTGTAGCTCTTACGGAAAAAAGTGTAGAACTTCTTTTAGAACTAAAACTACATCAAACACTTTCTCAGAAGCCTTTGAAGAATGCTTCATATTACCCAAGTGAAGCTCAGCTTTAAGTGCTCCTCCAAAGGAGACTGTTTTTCCACTGCATATATGTGACTGAAGATGCCAGCTTCCCTAGTTTCATGAAACATGTATTAGTGGCAAATGTATTGATAGAATTTTAAATGTTATCTTCCATGTCCACAGTGGTAAGATTTATCAGCACCTCTCTTTATCAATACATTTATTTAACAACACGCTCACGGCATCAGTTTCCTTGACTACCCAAACAAGGCTGTCCATCATCCCTGAACTAGCACAGAGCATCTTAACTCACACATGCCAATTGCTACAAAGCTTACAAGTTCCTGCTTGTCACTAACAGAAATCTCCCCCACCCCTCCAAAACCTCCATAATTATATAAACAAAAGACTAATGTGGACATACACTTATCCCATAAAAGCTTGTCATAACAGTCAAGTTATCCCCCCTTCCTTAAAAAACAGCTATGTGAAATCAAAGTGACTTAGAGCAGGGCTGGATGTAATGTAACAGCATGAACTACTACACTGAAATTAGAGATGTTAGCCAAGATCCTCTGATCTCCTCACCTTACATTCTTCCTCAAACATCAATTTTTGGCCCTGTGAGAGATGAACAAAACCTTCAGTCTGATTCAGGAGAGTCACTCTTGTTCTCACGTTACGTTCTCTGCTCTCCTGTCTGGAATTATTAGTGCTGTATTCCCTGCCAACAGCAAGGAATCTCTTTAAGCTTGAAAAAAACGTGGAACAGAATAAAATAAAAAAAATCCCATCACATGAGTAAATGAGGCTTGACAGTATGATGGATGCAGCAGGTTCACAAGTATGAAGGTACTCCTAAGATGATGGCTTGTGCCTGTTACAGCTTCACATAAGCATAAAAGACGCTGGTTTGCCGCATTCAGGAGGGAGATGCTCAACTATTTAGATTGGACGCATTTTATATAAGACTGGAGATGACTAAGTCACAGCTGGACAGATTATGTTCTAGAAACAAGCTATGCGTTCCTCCCTTGTACCTTAAGCAACAGCATTTCCTCATCTGCATCTTTTCTCCTTTCTCTTTCAAACACAAGATGCTGAATTCTCCCTAAGAAAACAAATAGCCAGGAAATATTCAGGGCAATGTGCTTTAACCGAAAGGAATTTCACATGCACCACTCATCATAGGGTTAATTTGATTTTGTCATTATGGAAAAACTGAGAACTATCGAGACCTCAGCTGGGTAACGGTTGGATAGGAGAATGATCTCAACGCAGGAGGAAAACAGCACAGACAGGAATTATCTTCCTGAATAATGCAGAGAGATTTTGTGTGCACTAAACATCCAAACACAGTTTGCCAAAATACTCTGAAGGCCCCTTCACATAGCTTATCAGTCCTGATGGGTACAAATCAGTAGCAGCATTGTTCATAACCCAAACTACCTTGTAGCGTTACAAAGCTAGTGAAAACAAGCAGGAAAAATTCCCTGGCCCATACTACCACAGCTTTCCCATCATCAACTCACACAGGAGATGTTTTCACCTGTACCCACTACATAATGCACTCCCCACCACACCTACTAACAGCAGTATTAAAGTCACCAATGGCTTTACTGAAAGGAACTGAAGATACAGACAGAAGCAACATAGAACATGGACATGTGGGCAGAGGTGAGAACTGGTGTGGGTGAGAGAGCTACCTAAAACAGTCCAAGAGAAGCAATTTGCAGACCAGGAGCAAAAAAAAACCCTCCCAACCCTAGCATGTTTTACCTCCACACTGCCTATAATATGTCCTACGCAAGCTAATTCCTTTTTTGTGTCTTAATTTTCCTATCAGTAAAATCAGAATACCACTCCTGAGATGTCACACACAGTGTTTCTAGACATGAAAGCTAGGGCTAAATCTAGCTCTGAGCAGAACAGGAGTGGGGACACACTGTCCTGGCAGCATTGCATGGACTTTCAGAGGGAGTGGGGGAGCAAAGCACCTGAAAAAAATTTCAGTCACCATTTCACATTTCATTCCTGGTCAGTAAAGGCTAAGAGCCCATGCACATATCCCGGGTGAGAAGCAGACTCCCAAAACCAGCAATGATCAGTCTAACTGGAGAGATTTTAACCTAAGCTAAATCACACCTTTTCAACACTAACAGAATTCCATAGAAACTCCCATTGTTCAAGATGCATTTTTACATTTTACATTCACACACCATTTCAGTAACAACCATCTCCCTCTTAACAACGTTGGAAAAAAGTTTCCATCAATTTTTAAATATGTGTCAAGGCCATTTATTTCCTCCTTCACAACTTGCTCTTCATATAGAACTTAAAATTTTAGAATTCCTTGCAAGCGTTACCCCAACACAGTGACACTCATGGGAACAGACTGTTTCACTATTACTCAGACAAAGGAGTGACGCCTGAACTCTGACACTGGAAGAGCAACAGAAAGCTACAAACTTTGCTTACAAGAACAGCCTGCTCCTAAATCACCCCACCTATCTCTGCTGTGTGGCATGGTTTAAAAAAAAAAAAAGAAAAAAAAGATTTTTCAGTCAAGGGATTTCACCAAGAGGATCCTGGTTACATTTTCATACAGTTCTGCAAAAAACAGAGAAGTTACATCAGCATTTGGACATGCCATTTCATTCTCCCTGAGATCCTCTTCTCCATGTGATTCAACAAATTTCTGCTGACCTGTTTCAAGCTGACAGTCCCAAGCTGCACCCAAGAAAGGCCTAACTAATGACTGCAGGTTTCACTGTATAGTCTCACTTTTAGAACATGCTAGTGCTTTATTCTTTATTAATTTATTACTTCTGTCTGCGTATGTAAGACTTAGAAATGCAGGAGCAGGAAACAGGAACTGTGACACATCAATTTCAACTCTTATGTTCCCTGGCAGCTTGAGGTGAAAATCTTTTCCCAGTTTCTGAATTTTTCATCTTCTTACAAATTCTGTATTTGAATGGTTCCTGAAGGATACTCTGAACCTGCAGTAGCCAAAGAGAATCCACCAAAGAGTGGACTTGTGCTGTCAGATTTAAGCACTTCTGTGCTCAGCTTCCTGACTTCCTCTAACTGACACACACCGTGCTCCAAGTGTTTCAGGAGCTAAGCTGGAAAGGTAACAAGCACCAGTCTTTTAGCAGTGCTAATGGTGATTTCCATAGGTGTGTAAAAGAATGCCATAAGCCTGGGACTTGGGCATCCCAGTGCCTCCCACCTCAGGCAGAGAACTCAAGAACAGCCCTTCCAAACAGGACCACTGCAGGGTAGCATTAAGGTATTTCCTTCACACATCCCACAAGTCACAGTTTTAACTTCAGCAGAGATCTTCCTACCGATAAGTCACATATCTAAAGAGACAGATTTGGGATGGCATACCCCAAAATGCAACGTCTTAGTAAAACTTTCCACCTTCTGCCCAGCCACCATCAGATAAAGGATGTGTTCCAACCCTAGGTGCTTATGTGGGGGGGAAGTGAACACAACTGTTCAAGTGGAGTCCACAGGACCGCTTCCTACACATCACCCCACTGCTCACCTGGGCGTTCAGCTGCCATCCTGCAAAGTCAGAACAACTGCTGTCAGCTGTGAAGGTAAGACAGCACATACACTGCTTGGTTCCCTTATGGAGAAGTGATTGGTTTGGGGCTACTTGCAAAGGTTTTCATTAAACAAAAGATTACCCTCACAACAGATGAGATTTCCTGCTTATGAGACATACTGCTCACACCCATCACGAATTTTTTCGCACAGCAATACGCCTTTGGAGATGTCATGACATGCTAACATTTAAATAACTTTATTCAAACACAAATAGACAAAATGCTGCCTCAAGTTCTATTAGACCAAATAGTCTCACTAGGTATGAGCAAAGGCTCAGCTCACAGTGAGCAGACAGAGCAGCACACACTGGGATCTGCAGTACACTGACAATTGCTTTATTTCAAATATATGCTGCTATAACCAAGTTTTCCATATTAAAGAAACAGGATTCAAATTTCTGCTGCAACTGGCCTTGGCTGAATTAAATTTTTGTGTTGTTTCAGTCATACTATACATAATTTTATATAGTTCTGTGAAATTCATATCATGGTTTTTTAATACAGCATAAATTAATACAGCATATCTTCAGTAATTTTTTGCATGTCTTGGTATCTCATAAGCCATGACTGGCAAGTAAATGCAAAAAAAAGACTTCCTAATTACCAGGTTAAAAAAAAAAAGGATAAGGAACATGGTCTGGTGCATTTACTTACACAGATTTGTAATATTTTTATAGTAATTAACTTTTTGCCATCTTCCAAAATGAGCTTTTTGCTGTACTGACCTTCTGCAAAAGTATACCTACCAGAATTTGCTATTTTGAAACAGTTAAGCACCATGCTTAGGCTGTGACACTTTCTCTACCATCATAGATCAAGCCTACGTTAAAACTCACATCTGGCAAGCTTCTCAAGCAAATGAGAGCAGATGAAGGCAAGACTACACTGCCGATTTTCAAGGGGAGAACTAAAGGTTTGTCTAAAGAAAGCACTCCATGCACAGCGACCAAGGGCACAAACCCAAAGTACGGCACAGATTTGTCAGCACGCAGTGGATGGTGGCTCACTCTCCTTTAAGAGGAGTGAGAAGTTACAGGGGGACAGCCTGAGCTGGCCAAACTGGGTGTGGCACCGAAAGGCGGAGACCCTGCTCCCCTTCTCTGGTCCCCACCACATCCTCTGCACTTCCACCCATATGCTCCCCCCTATTTATTTTGTGAGGGCTCTGGATGCCTGACAAATCTCTCAGTGAGCCAATTCAGTTCACTATCTTGGCGAAAAAATAATCCAGCAAAAACCAAAACATAAAATAACCCCAAGACAGCTTTCTGCTGGGTTAGCAAGCTGAAGGAGTTCAGAAAAGGAATCCAGCAGGAACCAGAGAAGGCAAACAGAAAAGGCAGAACTCCCCGTTGGGTGGGAGAGCAAGGGGGAACAAAACTTCCCCCATTCAGCAGCAGAGCTGTTGGATGTGCTCAGCTGTCTCGTGTAACTTCACCCGGAGTAACCTCGCTTGCAGGGTGCAGTTCTGCAATAGTTTCAAGCTGACTTCAGCTGGCACAGCTTCAGTGCAGCCTCCCATCCCTCCCTGCACTGGTGCTAACCTGACCCCACAGTCGTTCCAGCAGAAGCCAGAAGAAAACTCTTCCTTCCAAAAATGAAATGCACTTGTTTTCTGCATGGTAGCCTTCCTGAATCGTTCACTTCTGGGATAGGTGTGGGCCAGAACAGAGGCAAAAGTGATGGTGTGAAGAGCAGGACTGTCAGCTGGAATTGCCATGAAAAGCTGCCGTGCACCAAAAACCTGCACAAAGCTGTACAATGAATATACAGTGTCACAAACACCCATTCCAGTTTAACACACAAATTTCCATATACAAGCAAACCCTGAGGTGGAAATTAGAAGAACTGCACAACAAAGTGAGTCTGTGGCAAGCTCGGAACCTGACTTTCACCCTACAAGTATCCTTGTTCCCTCTTAACTTCCAGGCCATCTTGAACCCCAACATCCTTGAAATTCATGAAACTGCAAGAGAACTTTGAACCAGCAAGCCAGTCTCCTCTACAGTCAAGCAGAGCCTACTTAACTCGATCAAGCAATCATCTTTTCTTCAAAGGTTCACTTTAGCTGTATTTATACAGGAAGCTTCCAGATCTTTGCTGTGGCAAAAGTTAATCTACAGCCACATTACTGAAAGCATTCTTGTAGCATGATTATAACTTATTCCAACTTAATGCCACAGAAACACAGGAAATAATTTGTTTTAGTGTCTTTAGTTAAAGGCCACATGAATGCAAAAGGCTCATATACTCTTCCAAGTATCTATAAATTGATAGTGCAGCTCAGGTTGAGACATGCTATTTTAAGGGCTCCACGTTGAACCCCAAGGGCACTTCAGTTTCCCAAATCACTGGTTCTCAGACTCTTCCCAGTGTATTCCTTCCTGCCTACAAGCAAGGATACGTTCTCACCTCCTTACTCTCTCTCATAAAACATTTGAGAATTGCTCCATGGGAGCAGTTTCCACACCAGCATGCTGCAAGTCTACCAGTCCTAGAGTCCAACTGACAGCATTCCCAGAAAGATGTAATTTGGGCAGAGGCAGCGCTGGGAAACAGGGCTACACTGAAAAATACTCCTCTCCTCCTATTGTCTGCACTACCTGGAGCTGTGATGAGAAGTCTCAGTCTTCCTGGTCCCATCCTCCCACCACTTACAACCTCTGCAGCTTCCATATTTTGCTCCCGGAAGAAAGATGTGACTTTCTGCCCTACAGTGAGCAACACTGTCATATGTGGGCTTCCTTATCCAAATATTACCATCAACACAATCCTCAAAAAACCTCCAGCCACTTATTTTCATGATTCAAAGTCTGTGTAAAACCAAGAGACTGCATTATCTGACATCCACAAACTAAAACTCCAAGCCGCATCCTGACTTTTTTTTTTCTCTATTACTGAATCAGCAGCAACAGGCACATTCTGTTAATAATTTGGATGGCAGGGTCTCACACTCCTTCCCTATCAACAACTCCCATTTCAAACTGCTCACTTCAAAGTCAAGAGGATTCTTCTCAGTATCAGAACTTCAAACTGTTTTCTGGGCTGTTGGCACAGTCACTGAAAACATTTTGTCCTGTAAATCAACAAGGCTGCAGAAGAAAACCCTGGTATGAGCTCCGGGAGGACAACAGGAATAAGCCTGAGTCACAAAATGAGCAGCTACCAAATCCAGACAATATCTTCTTGTCAATGTGTATGATTGCAATTGTAATCATGCTCTAAATATGAACACATCAAAAGCACCGTGACCTTTCTACTATGAAATTACTTTGAAATATTTTAGGGCTTGAACATTTTGGTTTTAAAGCTAACTCACAATCTGCCTCAAAAGGCTGCTTGTAAGTGAAAAAAAAAACAACTAAGACTGTTTAGAACACGTTGAAAGAAACAAAAAAAAGTTTGCTGCCTTGAAAACTGCACAGATCCAAGTGTTTGAGATACCTCCCCTTTGCTAAACTTAGCCCTTCCGTGACCCTCAGGGAGGAATGCAGGACCTGTCTACGTTATCGAGTTTATAAGGATTAAACTTTAGCATAAACAACAGATCATTTCTGAACTTCACTCTAAAAGCTAAATTCCTGACTATTTCTCAATGCTACTCTTCTGTGCTCCTCTCTCTTCATTCCCCTTTTTTCTTCATGTTTGGTGAATGTGGGACTATTAGATTCCTGACCACAAATTACTTCTCCCGCTCACTAAGAGCTTGCCACTCAAACTGCTGACAAGTCCTCCCACATTTTTCCACCTTTGCGTCTGAGCACATCAGTACACTTTCCTGAATATTTCCCATATTGCTCATTAAAATAATTGGGGTTTGTGTGTGTTTGTCAGGAGGAAAATAAAACTCAGTAAGAAAGATTTTCTTTCTCAAATATATTATTTAAAGTATAATTTGTTTGTTCTACTTGTTTCAGCATTTAAATTAGATTTAAGGATCAGAATGTTGCAGATTTAGCATTTAAACAACAGTATTGATGCTCCTATAGGGCTTGTGGCAACAAAAACCAGCAGTAAGGCTATTATTCACTGAAGATTTCTTTTTCTGGGCTACAGCTTTTCAAGTTCAGACTCATCAGTTGAAGTGAGGGAAAAATCCCTTTAGCTATTTTTGTTACAGGAAAATAATACTTCACCACTAGCTCAGCCGGGGGGGAAGGGGCACGATGAACCAGAACCTCCTGATTTGTCCTGCAGATCATCCTTCAAGACAAAGAGCATCTTTGCTAATTATAGAAGAAAAAAAAATTTAAACTAGGAGCAGTTGAAAAACTGTTTCTCAGCATGCTCAGTGGGCATTAGCTGCGATTTCAGCAGCTTAGCAAGTCCCACCCCTGTGTGAGCTCAGCAGGGAGGCCTGGAGCACTGCACATTCTCCCTGCTCAGCAGGGACAGGGGCCACAGCTCAGCTGATTTGCTACAGGAATACTGGAAAATTGCCACCAAAAAAGCAAATCCCGTGGAAAAAAAATACAAGAACCCCCCAGCAACTTCAATAAGGAATTAAGAGGAAAAAGTGGAAAAAAAAAAAAATCTCAGCTCCCACAGTTTCAAGATGTTGAACTCTTGCTGCATTATGGTCTGGGGCTTTTTCCATGATCAAAATAAGCAAAAGGTTTAGGTTAAGCCAGATTTATACAAACCCGGCCCTAACAATGTAAGTGCAAACTTACTGTGCACTAACTCTTGCCACAAGTCCGTCATGGGAGCCAAGGACCGGCTGTAGAATCTGTAACAGCTGTAATATCCACAGCTATTTTTCTTTTAATTTGGGAGAGGAAAAAAAACTAAATAGACAAGTAAAATGCAACAAAGTCTTTATTTTAAAATCAAACAGCAGCTTAAGTTTCATAGGGGCAACTGAGACTTAACTCAGTTGCTCACATGCTCACATGCTCTACATTTAAGCACACGTTTAATGCTTTCAACCAAAGCACTACTACTACATGTTGTACAAATAAAGAACACTTTGCCTATTGCAATCTCTCTCATACACTGCACATAACACAAGATTACATTGAGAAAATTTCAGAGTTACACACACAAGCAGCACCGGAGTAAAAACACAAATGTGCTTTTGTAATACAGCAGTAATGCCATGAGAACAATGATTTTTGAATTTTCAAACCTCTGAACACTCATTATGTTTGTTTTAGTATTGCCAGAATAGATAGAAACATTTTTATCTCATCACATCATTCAATACAAGTTTGTAAAAGTCTGCTCATCCAAAATGGGAGAAAGCATAGACTAATAAGTTACATGGCTGGGACATCACACATTCAATTTTCCCTTGCACACTTTGCACCTGGAAGTTTGAATTAAAAATGTTGGGTTTTTTTTTTTTTTTTTACTTCAGGGAACATTTGGAAAATTTAAATTGATGATTGCTAGTCGGTTTTATCCCCCCAGAAAAAGAGCACAAACTTTTGCATGTTCTAAGATGCCAGTTCAACACCATCTCTTTTCTGCATGTTTTTTCAACTTTGACCTGTTAGTTTTCAAAATAAGATCTGGCTGTAACTGAGCCTCTTTCTAAAAAGCGATTTAAATGTACATGGGATTTCATCACCCCACCTTGCAGTGGGGAAATCGCAGACAACATTAGCTAAGGAATATTACTTTCAGGTCACTTGGGATATGACAGTAAAACGAAGAGCCAGGGCCTTGTCAAAGCGGTGCCAGTTATCCAGCAGAATATGAGGCAGCAGACAAATTCCCCATTATAACATACAGAGAGACTGTAAACAACCTACAGAGAGACTGTAAACAAAGACTAAGGGGCCATGAAGATCACTTTCTGTATTTCATTAAACCGAGGAGCTAGTTTTCACACTCACAAAATCCAGAGTTCACTACTGTTATATCGCTTCATGTTAGGCAGCAAATGACACCTTCAGCCCCAAAGACTGAAGCATTTTAGGAGTTATAAGTTGCTCACCTCACCCTGTGAAACAATTTGGGTGCTACAGATCCTCAAATATAAAAGCTACTCAGAGTCTGGCATTTACCACATGATTGCTGCCAGTCAAGCGGATTTAAGGGCATATTTTAATCTCTCTCACATTATTCTGTCCTGGAATTTTTGCTTCAAGCTCACAGTAATTCTGAGTTGGGTAACCCGGGCCAGGGCAAGGGGCTCCCCATGATAGGTGTTAGTTTACAGAGATGGCAGTGTTTTCTAATGCTAATGTATTCCCATGCTGCATACCTCAACTAACAGTTTCACCTCTAACAAACTGCACTGGAATATGCTGATAGCTCCAGCTCAACAACACAATATCATACAGACAGTGGCCAGTGCCAAATGGTTAGTTAAGCAGATAAGAAAGGCACTCATTCTTCTTTAAAAAAAAAAAAAAAAAAAAAAGGAAGCTATTGCAGTCAGGCAGACAGAGTGTGGATGGGAGCTGGCAGATTCCACAATACAGAGTCACGTCAAAAATGGCCTCCTGCAAACTGTTCCTTCATCAAGCATTTGAGTCAAGCGAAAGGGAGGAATCTTTCCCATTATTCACAGGAGTTTCACCTTCCTATTCCACAGCAGAGCACCATTTTCTGTACATTTTGACATACAAGCATATAAGAAGCACAGAGAATAGATTTCACTAAGCAGCAGAGGGAAACTCTTCTCCCCACTTTCTGTTTCCAGTCCCAAAGTTGAGCCTGGCCTTTATTTTGACTGTTCCCTGGTCTGTGAATGGAAAATCCCTCCTCAGCACTAGCAGGCTGGTGTCTGCTGCACACACCCACTGCACACAGCAGAAATTCCAGTCAATAAGGCAAGTGGGGCCCAGGCGATGGAAGGGGAGGAAGGAGACATACAAACAATAAGAAAAGCATCTGGCTCTGTTACTGGCTGAGAAGGAGGCTGGAGTTCAAAAGAGACACGACTGCAGCCTTCACTTCACAGGAAGATCATATCAATTCTCGCTGTCCTACTTTTCACACAGACCAAAATATGTGGAAAGGGTAACTTGGGGTTTTCAGCCCACACTTTAATGCAATTCCATTAACTCCAGAACAGCGACAAAACCCACCTTGGAGGTTTTTGTCCCACCAGACCAAAATATACCCGTGCTTCTGCTTTGGGCCTGTGGAAACGGCCTGTAAGGTAAAGCCCTTTGCTGAACGTGAGCCAGCCATCCCTCCACCACCACACTAATGGAGGCTGCTCTGCTGTCCTTCCCTGGAGATAGCAGCCAAGTCTAGTGAAGCTTCTCTCATAGCAACCAGAGCTCCACAGCCAACAGCAGCTGCTGTCACTGCCTTCAACGCTTACCCACAGGATCCAGAGCACAGCAACACCCTCCTCCCTGCACCTCTACAGCAAAAAAAAAACCCAGAAGGCTGGCGACAAGATGACTTCCTAGGTCAACCACAAGAAGCAGAAAAAAAGAAATCCTAGTATTTCCTATACAAGTGAAAAGAGGAATCTGATTATTGAAGAAATAAGAAATTCCTTTTCTGGATTTGGGTTCCTGGCAGCAACACCCAGCCGGGGTGGGGGCAGCCGCCTGAAATCCGTGATGTACCAGCACACCAACGTCAAGTTCTACGAGGCTCAGCTGCATCCTTCACCCAAGGAGAGGGATTCGCCCCCTCGCCCCCGCCGTGCCCCCAGCGCTCCCATTACATCATGGCCCGAGCCCGCAGCAGCCACCGCAGCCCTGCAGCGCCCCGTGCCCTCTCCAGACCCGCAGAACACCCCGCTCACCCCCCTAAAGAGAACCCCCAGGATCTCAGCTGGTGTCGGAGGAGCACGGGGACACGGCCGGGAAGAGGCTGCGAACCCCCCTCGCTGCGACACCCGTTTCCCCGCTCCCCCCGGGCCACACGCGGCCTCGCCGCCCTCTCTCCCCCCGGCACGGCCAGACGGTGCTCGGCGCCGCTTCCCCGCCCGTCCCGGCGGTGAACTCCGGTCACCGGCACCCAAGGACGAGCCGCCGGCCGGCAGTGACCTTGCCGGTGCCGGCGGGGGTGGGAGGTGGCCGGGGCGCGGGCAGGGCGGCGGGGAACCCCCCCCGCACCCCGCGGTGACGGGCGAGGAAATGCGGGAGAATCCGCGCTGCAGCCGCCGGCGCAGGGAGCGCCGAGTTACGGGGGAAAGGCGCCGCGCGGGCACCATGAGAAAGCAGAAAATGCAGGTCAAACGCCGCCTCCCCCGAGACCCGGAGGGGCCGGCGGCGGGGGCGGGCAGCGGCGGCCCAGAGGGGGCTGCCCCTGGCCGGACAACGACCCCCGCGGCCCCGCGGGACAATGAGGGGACGAGGGGGCGCGGTGGAGGCCGGGCTGCAGCGGGGCTTCCCCGGCGCTCGCCTCCACCGACAAAGCCCCGCGGCCACCCCAGCCCCGGCCCTACACCGGCCCCGCACCGACCCCAGCAGCCCGAGCCCGCGCTCCGCCGGGCCCGCCATGATGCCCGCGCACCGCGCCGGGCCGGGTCAGCCCGGGCCGGGCCTCCGGGGGCACGGCGGGGCGCTGCCGCCCAGGGCGCCGAGGCAGTGCAGAGCGCCGAGCGGAGCGCGGAGCTACGGCCCGCGCCGGGAGCCCCCCGCGACCGCTTGCCCCGCCGCCCACCCCGGCGTTCCCTCCCCGCCGCCGGGCACGGCCGGTTCCCGCCCACCCGCGCCTACCTGGCCGGCCCGTTCCCCGGGCCCCTACGCGGCACCAGGCCCGGCTCGGCGCCACGGCGTGTCCCGGGCAGCCGGCGGCAGCGAGCGCTCGGCCGCGGCGGCGGCCCCTCCCCCGGCGGCGGCGGCGGCTTCTCCCCGGGCCGGGCGGAAACGGCACTGGGCGCACGGGGATCCCCTGCGCCGGCGCCAGGGGCGCCCCGGCCACGCCCACCCCGTTCCCCGTTGGCTGCCGCGGCGCCGCGCCCCGCCCCGCCGGGGCGCCCTCCTTCGTCACCGCCCCTCCCGCCCTCCTTCGCCATTGGCGGTCCGCCCGCGCGGCTCCGCCCACGCCGCAGCCTCATTGGGCGCTGCACGCCGGCCCCGCCGCTCGTCCCACGGTCGCGGCGCCCCATTGGCGTGCGGGGCCGCCCGTCAGGCGCGGGGTGGGCGGTGGGGGGCGGCCGCCGCCGGAGCCGACGCGGGGCGGGGCGTGCGGGCTGCGGCAGCGCCCGGCGGGCGAGCCGCGCTACGTGCCGAGGGGCGGGGCCGGCGGGGCGCGAGCGCGGCGCGCGGGGCGACTCCCGCGTCGGGACACGTGGCAGAACGAAGGGGCGGTGCGGGGGGCGGCCGGGAGGGCTGGGGAGGAGGACGCGGGGCGCATGCGCGCTGTCGCCGCGCGCGGGGCCTGCCGCGCGGCACGTCCGCGCGCGGGGGGCGGGGGTCCCGGCGAGGGGTCCCGGGGGCACCGCCCGGGGCCGCGACCGGGACCCGCCCCGCCCGGGCCGGGGCGGCGGGGCCAGCGCACCCACAGCCGGCCGGACCCCGTCCCAGGAGCCCCGAACAAAGGCCGCGGGGGCCGTGAGGCGGAGGGGCGGCCCCTCGGCGGGAGGAGGGGCCCCGCGGCGCTCTCTGCCCGCGCTCGGCCGGGGGGCTCTGCCCGGTGCCAGTGCACGGAGGGAGCGCTCTGTGCCGTTCGCAGCGCTGCAGGGACGCGAGAGGAAGAGAGCGGAGCCCGGGCGCGGCGGGATAACGCTGGGGATGCTCAGCCGGGGCCGCTCGAAGGAGGCCGCGCACCGGGGGCGGTGGGAGGGCAGCAGCTCCCGCCGTGGCCTCGCCGCCCCGGCGGGAGGGCGGTCTGGCCCCCGCCGGCAGGCCCGGTCACGGCGCGGTGATCCAGGCGTGCCGCAGGCTCTGCGCGGCGCTGGCGCGGCGCTCGGGCGCGTAGTGCAGCGCGGGCAGCAGGAAGGCGGCGAAGGCGGCCGCCGCCCGCGGGGTCCAGCCGTGCCGGTCCGCCAGGGTGCCGGGGAGGCTGCGGGGGCAGAGCCGGGAGAACCGCAGGAGCGCGCCTGGCGGAGACAGCGCGGGCGCGGCGCCTCAGTCACACCGGCGCGGCTGAGGTGGCCGCGCCTCGGCATTAACCCAAAGCGCCCTGAGAGATCCCTGCCTGCGCCTTGGAGTCGCCTCTGTGAGCTCCACGTGCGCTGCCCCTTGCAGGTTTGGCCCTCGGGTCTTTCTTGGGAATCGTCTTCCCAAGCTAGTGTTTGGAGGCTCCCCGTTCCCGAGCGCTTCCTAGGCGAGAACATGCCAAGAGTGTGCAAAGTATTCCCAGAATAGCCCTGCCAGAGCCATTGCTGCTTGTTCCCTGGGCCTGCCCGCAGGCACCCGGATGCATCTGGCTATTTCAGAGCTCACAAGACACTAATGTTGAATTTGCTTCCCGTTTACGAGCTCGGTGGGACCTGGAAAGATTGTATGACTGACCGAGGAGCTGCCCTCGTCCCCAGGAGCCCGTGGTGTAAATGCAGGGATTCAGGTTAAACGTGTGTGGTCAGGCCAGGTTGGTTCATGTGGAGAGTGAACATAGAACTAGTTCTGACTAATTTCTTTTGAGTACCATAGAATGAATAAGTGTGAGCAAAGCGTGTGGATGTGCAGGGAGGTGCTTGTTGGATTCCAGCATGGCACCAGTACTCAGCACTCAGCTGTTGGTAGGCTGAGGCTATGGGACTCAGTGAGTGTGAAAGCAGAGAAAGGATTATAGCCCAAAGTACAGAAGGATGGAGTCATGTGATGTGATGTGGTGTAGTCAAAGACAAGAATTTCAAGACTGATGAGTCAAAGGGAAAGAAACTGGGGAGAATAAAACAAGAAAGATGTTACAGTTGGGTCAGAAGACTAAATATAGCAGCCATGCTGGAAGGATGTGAGTGTCCCATTCCTGGTCATCATTGTTCTCTGCCAGTGAACGGGTGAAATCCAGCCAGTTACACACTCTTCAGCCTTCCTGGTGTGTAGCTGTTTCCTGCCTGTATTTCCATTCTCTCCAAATCCAAAGAATGGAATTGTTTTCCCTGTTGGGTGTTTGCTGTAACTGTTTTTCAGGATTTTGTATTCATCCCTGGAATGCTCATGGGTTGCAGAGGTAGGCAGGGCAGGGAGTGTTACTGCTCTTTATGAAATCTCTGTCTTGTGTAATGTAACATTTGGGGTGTTTCAGTGTGAGCTGAGTAGGAGTGTGTCAGAGATCCACTGTGATTTTTAAAGTAAACTTCCTTACTCTCATTCTTACCTGGCCTGCTGAAAAATTTTGTTGACTTGTTCCATGAGAAAGCAATTTGAGGAGGAATTCTTCCCAGGAGTTCGATAATACGAGCAACATGATCTAGACAGAGGAGGGAAAACACATCTAGATACAATAGTTGTGACACTTCTGTCAGTGAAATGAATAAAACTGATGGAGTCCTACCATCATCTCTGGAGAAATATTTCCCAGGTTGAGGATCAAATAGACACTCCCCAGTTGCCATTTCAAATGCCTAGAAATGGAGTAGCATTGTTAATTGACTAACTGTTTTGGAGTTTTTCTTCCCTGCTAACTAATAGTACCGATTTCCCTTGCAGTCACACAAACCTGATCCTAAACTATGGAAATACACTGGCACACTGGCTTGATGTCTACCACAGTGAAACAGCACCTTTAGCTCTGTCAGGATGAAAAGCAGCATGTGCCTGATTCAGTCTGACATACACAGAGTGTGAATTGCCTTAGAGCTTAAACTAATTAGGAGTGGTTTTATCAGCAGCACACTTTCGGCCCAAAGCGAACGAGTGCAGACAGCCCCTTTTGCCTTCTCAGCAAGGAAGCTTTGCTTTACATGAAAAGGTGGGTGCCAAGGACATACTGCCCGGGCCAGTTAGTGTCTGTCACTTCCTTGCATGCACAGCATCGTCCCCAGTCCTACCAGGCAGGCTGTGCTCCAGATATCCGCAGGAGTGCCATAGTCTAATCCAAGAAGCACTTCCAGGGCACGGTATGGCTGGGTCTGTATCTCCTTGGAGAAGGGCTTGTACTGAAACAGAAACAAACTCCCTTTGGTTGGCGTCCCTAAGCCAGTCAGAGCAGCACTGGTGGTCACAAGCTTCCCGCACAAGGAGGGGACACAGGACAGGACTGAACATGTGTTCTCACCTCTGAAAAGGGCACAGCCAACACATTCCCAGCCCCACTGACACCAGAGGGAGTCTACCTCCCCACATTTCTCACTGAACATAGTTTTGAATTTCTAATTGCAGGGATTGAGTGCAAGCTGGAGAAATGTCCAAAGATGACAGTGTCTTTGGGAGCACAGGGCCCAGCTCGGAGCTGGGAGTGCTGAATATAGCACCCCCCGAAGTTGGCATCTCTTCAGCACACTGAAATAGCTATTCAGCTGTAATGGGATGGACATGCAGGGTGGGATGGAAAGGAGCACGCAGCCTCCAGGGTTGTTAGAGGATTGAGACTTGGAGCAGACTCACTGTCCAGCACGCGCTGCCTAGATCTGCAATTTTCACTTCTATGCTCATTAAATCAGATTCTTCCAACTGATTGCCAGGATCACCTCCTAGATGAAAAGAACAGAGAGAAGTCGTGTCTTTCCAAACCAACAGGTACACATCACTTACCATAGGAGAGGTATGTCTGCCTGTCTTTAAAGTTTCTCAGCCTAAAAGGTCCTAAAATGCTTTTTATCATCAATCAAAGGCCACCTCTGGTTTTTGAGGAAATGCAAAGGAAGCACTGATATTCAGTGAAAACAAGAGGATGTTTGGGAAGATGGTAGCTTGGAGTTGAACAGTGTGATGTGCTCCTGTCCTGCTGCAAGGTTCCTCTAGCACCAAGGTTAAATTACTGTGGGCCCAGAGGAGAGCACATCCTACCAGCACTAGTCTGAACCAAAACATCTGTAATTCCTCTTCAGCCTTCAGCAGCGTGGCTCTCACAGACCTTGGACACAGCCTGCTTGGCAAGCACCGTGAAGGTTACATTTTCATATGACCCTAGGAAACAGTAATTCCTGCTTTAGCGCTTTACAGTGAGCTGTCAGCCTATGCCTAATACTGTGCTTTTCTGCTCTGAGCAAAAGACTCAGTCACTAATTTAGGATTCCCTGATTGCCTCAGAGTTTGAGAGACAAAACAGCACTGTCATGGGAGAAATGCTCACGGGAGAACACAGTGCAGGGATAATATGAAAGGTCTCATGGCTGGGAGATGAGCTAATCTCTTGAGAAATGCTCCAGCCCTACATCTTATTCAATATTCACACCATTCTCTGCAAATAAATTATGTCTCAAAAGGCCTTGAAGATTAGCAGTACGTACAAGTCTCCCACAAACCTCAGAAATATGGGAAATAAAGAGCAGAAGTGTCACACAGCTTTCTGATCAAACCATTTTGTATGCAAACCTTTCAGTGGCTGAAAACATTGGACACAGGGAACTGTCCCTGTCCGGACACAGGGAACTTAAAGCCAACAAGAGTGAGCTCTGATGCTGCGGGGGGGGGGCTGTTGACAGATACATGTGACCAGTTTTCCTCCACACAAACCCACCTGCAAGACCACGTTTCTGTTGGTGCCTTGGGTAGTCGCTCAGCCTGATGTTTGTCTTAGGCAGAGATAGGAGAGGCCTCTCAGCAGCCCAAGCTGGCTGTAGTATTTTGTGCTGGCTGTTGCAGGAGATGGGAACCTTTCCTGAGGTATCCGTAGCTGCTGCCTCTGTTTCCCTCCCAGCAATAAACATATAAGTCCCTCTTCTTGCTGCAAACCCCCTGGAGTGCTCACCTGCTCCCTTCAGCTTCACATGTGTTCTCTGGCCACAGTCAAGCATATCCACGAGAAGCCTTTGGAGGCTTTTGTCGTGTCCATACAGTAGGATATTCTCCGGTTTGATGTCCGCGTGGATGATGCGGCAGCGCTTGTGCAGGAAGTACAGCCCTGCCAGCACCTGGGAGAGCAGGGAGCACATCACACCGGCCACACGAGGGGCCCCACCAACCCCCCCCTGCCCCAGCAGCTCTCAGAGCAGCCAGGCACAGCGGGTAGGGTAGTTGTGGGCATTCTGGTACTGATGATAACTATCAGCCGTAAGT